>NC_138575.1:179623020-180114394 GCF_964289735.1 Phaethon aethereus | reverse complement strand
GATGTTTGTGTTAGGAGCATTAATGCCTTTTTGAAAAGAACTTTATGAAACGTAATTGGTTTCTACAGTAGGAAAAAAATATGTGCTACACGCTGCCATAAAAATTACATTTATGAAGTAAATGTTTGCTCATCAGAACACCTGAAATGTGCAAGCATTATTGATAGGAGCAGTGTAACAGGATCAAATTCACACTGTTTAACTCTATATTGCTACCTATTACAGCTGTACACTTACCACTGTGCAGGCTGACTACTGTAGCACAACAGTTTATTTTGCACTTGAATTTTCTGATAAATATTGCCTGGAGATCTCTGCAGGGAACTAACAGAAACCCAGCTGTTATATTTACTATCAAGGAAGTTCATTCAACTTTCCTTTGGACAATTCAAATCAAAGCACTGGGTCATAAATATGTATCAAACAAAAATGATGACACAGGTGATCTTCATGTTCTTATGCTACTTAAAAAAGCTACGTTGTAGTTAGTGTTGCAAGCATGATAATGTGTTGCTACAGCTTTGAAACTCCTCATGCTTTAATTTGAGCAGATAAGTGCAAAAAATAAGTAATTACCTAATCTGAATCCAAGGTCTGAATTAAAATTCCCAAGTCTGGAGATTAAGATAGATTTTCGTATTTAACCAATTAAAACGCTGAAAATATACAGTCAGATTTTATTCCCTGTAAGTTTTCTTCAGTATATGTGAGAAAATGTAGTCTATTAAAATTCCTGACATTAAAAGCTTATGAAACCAAATTTCAAACTCATTCTGCTACAAGAGGCATATGTCAGAGTGGCACTGCCCCTTTATGATTGTTTTTTAAATTATATTCAAGTATAAGATACACATTCTGCAAACACCCTGAGCATAAACACCATCCCCAAAAGTTAAAGTTATCTTCACCATGGACTACAGATGACTTAGTGAGTCAGTATAGAAAAAAATAGCAGAAGAATAAGGTTGTGGATACTGTTTTCCTAAAGAAGTTTAGGAGAGTTAATGTCCGACAGTACATATAGTAATCTTTTATTCCTAGCTTTTTTGCATTTACCCTGTGTCCCCTAAATTATATTCCCATTTCTGCTTGTTTGCTTGTTTGTTGTCTTTTGTTTAAAGTGGATGAAAAATTTTGACCTCTGTATACTGTTAGCATTTAAATAGTCCTTTAACTATTTGATATTCAGACCACATTAATCTGCTTCAGTTGCCAGCTTGCCAAAGTACATTAAAAGCCTCTAATACGTTTGTGCAAGATTTCATTACTTCACACTTATAAAAGTTTTTAATTCCTTTATGAAAGGCATATAACATAAAGGGAGTGTTTTATAATACTACGTTGCATTTCATAACTTTTATCTGGTCCAAAAAATGGGTAGTTACGAGTAGCTCTGGAACATAACAAAACAAAGCTTAAAAAGAACCCCAAAAATCTGCAAAGTACCTTGCACTTGCCTTGAAGGATTTTACAAGGTACATTCAAAGCAGACACTAATTCAGTGTACCCTGGTAGTCATTGAGGATTAAGGTTCACCGCTATCCGTTTAATTGTGCAAAGAGGTTGTGCTACATGTGTGGGTGAAATGGAATGATACAGCCCAGAGGAGCATGGTCAGTAAAAGTGGATTAAGAAATGAGGTCAAAATTTACCAGCAAAATGTTTCAAATGTATAAACAAATGGGAAAAACTCCTAGAAAAAAAAGTTCCATAGGAAAGTTGTCTCGTGATTTCCTAATGGTCCTGGTGCTGGAGAAAAAAATAGAACAGTTGAAGAGGATGAAGTTAGGGTTTCATGGCTTATAAACACTTCTACACAGTTATACTGTACATTAAAAAAAAAAGAAAACCACAAAATCAGTCTTCAACAATATTGTAAATAACTTCACAAGCTAAAGGAGAAGTCTTACAGAAGGATGAATAGCTCTACTATAAGTTTAAAAAATGCAGCTTGGTGATATGTAGATGTTGGAGATAATGCAAATAAATTTTCAGAAGATTGATATGGAAGTTGAGTAAAAGGTCTGGAGTCAATATTGCTGTAGTCAAATAAGATATGACCACAGGTAGTCTAATTTTAAATTTTAAAATATAGGTGGACAGGAATATTTTTCTATAAATATTTGCTCTCATTTCTAAGTTCTTATATTCCTACTCACCACTAATGTCTGGTTTCAACAAGTCTATACGTGTCAGTTAAGACTGTATTGTGATTAACACAGGTGACTGCAGCGAGTTCAGATGTTAAAATATAATATTATTGTTTTGTTTTAATTGGGAAAACACAAGTTTTTTATTTGGGTACATTAAAATAAATTACTGGACTACCAACAATATACAGGTATACTGTGTGAAATCTTAGTCTGGTTGGATATTTTACTAAGGCAAAAGGTTGTATATGTTTATTTTAACATTTTACATTTGTCTCTCTATTTTTAATTTATTTTATTAAAATTAGAAGAATTGTGTTAATATAAAACAAATACTATTTTTGCCAGGTACATTCCATATGATGATACATAATCAGAAAACAAGATTCAAAAAAATCTAAGAATCTAAGATAAACCAGAAATTATTATCAAGCATTATCAATGGGCATCGAATATATTTTTTGTATAAGTAATGAATATTGCAAGGATTACTGATATAGTTTCCTGATAATTACAGTTAATACATTGCATACCAAATAACTAAGAAGCAGACCCAACAATTTCTACATCATTCAGAATGTATTCAGACATAATACGAAAGGAACATGTATCAAATTGAACATGGAAAAGTAATTTGAGGTGTAAATTATACCTATTAACATGGAATGCTGGTTAAATGTGGGATGAGAATTGACAGAGCTCATAATAAGGTTCCAAGGGGAATGAGTTAGATGAGGAAGAAGCTGGTGTTCTCTGAGCCAGGAACTCAAACACACAGGTGTTTGAGAAACATCACACTACCATTAGTGATCTCAAGAGCCTCACATTTATGCACTCAGAAGAGCAGCTTTCCTGCAATTTCCCCATTGCCCTCCCCCCTCTTTTTTTTAGGTACTAGTTTATGTAAAATTATCTAGGAAAGAATCTTACACTGCCTATCGTCTACATTTTTCTCCTTCAGTATGTGGAAAGTGAAAAAGAAAAAAATATAACTGTTTCTCTAGAAAATGAGGTAACATATCAAACAAGTGAGAAACTTGCAATAGGAAGTCAATGGGAAATCTAGTGTCTGATATGAATCCGGTTGAATTTGGTATGAATGTTTATTATTAACTTTTTAAATAATGAGTGCTAATTATAAAATCCTGTGTTTCTATTTACTTCTCCAAGCCTGTATTTACCCAGTCATTGTCAACTGCTAAAAAAAAATGCTATTTATAAATGAATCTTTAACCAACTAAAAAGAACATCACTCTACTATCACTTAGTAATAAAACCATTTCAATAAGTCAAGTACATGAGCAAAGAAGAGAGGCTATAATGTTGAAACTATACCTTAATTTGTGAGAAGAACCATTCAATCTTGTCTTGGGGCCAGGAAGAAATCTGATCTGAATTTTAAATAAAATTCTACAATAGTAAACTACCTATTCACAATGATTTTATTTGCACTTTGAATCTGCCCATCATTCTTGTGTTTACTAGGATAACAAAAGAATCCATTAAACAAAACAAGATGGCAAATTTCGTAGCTGTTCTAACCCTATCAATTTTAAGCTCGTGTAAGCTATGGTAAAATCATGTATCAGGTCCTGCTGTGCAATGGCTGTTTTATACAGTTTGACTATGTGATGAAAGAAACTAGTTGACATGCATTTACCGTATTAAGCCCTGGCACCTGCATTGCAGACACTAATCAAAGTGCTCCTTCAGAGGGGTGAAAGAATCGCCATTTGTAACACAATAATTAGGCTGGGTAGAGGGGCCTGAAAAGTAAATCAATCTCGTCTGCTCTCTAAATCTGACACCATTCTCTAGGCAGATTGTTAACATAATGAGACAGAAGCCTACAAGAGGTCCCATAAAAGACCTATGTCTTTTTTTTTCCCCCCTTCTTTCTTTATACTTGCAGTGTTACTAAGAGCATAATTACAGACAATCCTACCCTAAGTCACTGGCATAAAAGCAGCTATTTCTAAGAAGATCATCAAAAATAAGTTGGCAGAACAGACGGGCTATATAACACAGCAGCAGGCTGACTCTATTTGCCCAACTGGATGAAGATTATTTTAACGTATTCCCTACTATAATTATCATGATAATGTCTTACAGGGAAAATAATAAGTTCCTGCAACATGGCAAGAAAATAATTTTGGTGAATGAATTTGATTCTCTGCTCATACTGGGCAAATGAAGAATAATTCCACTGAAATCAATATTATTATTACAATTGTGTGAGAAGAGAATCATGTCCAATGTGATCACTGTGACTTTTAAAAAGGAAACCAGTCACAGAACAGTAACACCGGTGGTAAAGTTTTTAACAGACAACTTTTTCTTGTACAGCCTTTCAAAGCATAAGAGCATAATCTGCTTTAATGGCCGAAACCACCAATTCCATTTTCCTTGATAAGAAAGTTGCACCATAGTGGATACTTTGTAATACCAAATGCTCAGAGGTCTGTGTTACAGATGACTCCTTGTGCACGTTGTACATACTAATGTCACAAATTCCACAAAAATATATAAGTAATATGTAAGAAAATACAAAAATAAAAATAACTTATGCTGTAAACGGTGGAATGCAGTAAGTAAATACTTGTACAAAGCAACAAAATGAATGGGATGAATCTTTATTCTTTCACAGTCAAATACACGTTAGTCATTATTTTCCCTTATTTACCAAAATTTCATTTAATCACTCCCACTGACATGTTGTAACTGTGTAGCCCAGTAACATAGTATTGTCATTGATAGCAACAGGCATAGTCGTTGTACTAAACCTGCAAGGCCACTGGACTGCAGCTTGTCAGGTTTGCTCTGTCTGAGCTTTCCTGGACCTGCAGCTTTCTTGTACTTGGATTAGTTGTAACATCAATTTCTCTAGCTGTCCAGGTGATTATGGCTAATGTTGTTTATCTTTGTGCCATAGTTTTGCATAGATAGCAGTAACAAGCAATTATTCTACATGGAATGAGATGCCTATGACTCTAAAACAATAACGTAGAGAATTACTGGCCCAGTATGACAGCAGAGTGCTTGAGAAGTGGGAAACAACATATGGCACGGAGGATGCCTGAGTATAACTACTAAGGGATATTCAGTTAAATTATGTGCTTTCTGGTGGTTTTGTTTTTTCAACTATACATCACACTGGTTCTTTCAAATATCCATAAAATTAAGGTTAATCAACGTGGCCAATAAAGATTAATAAAGAACACTCAATAATTACTGAATTTTTAAAACATAAATTTCATACTTATTTCCTATGTACCTACATTCTCTCAATACTTACAATTCATCTCACTTCAGATGTCTAGAAGTTACGTTTCAGTGCAAGCTAGTCATCTTGTCTTCCTTTGTAGGTATGTCCAGAGCATGATTCATGCACTCTATCTACCTGATTGATCTTAAAATGAGATGAATCATGGTTGGTAGGTGCCTACTTCTTTATATGGATTCAGTCATTTGGCTCACATTTGGATGTGAATTCAAGTAAGGAAGCTTATTAAGAAAGTATGAGAGGAACAGTGTAAAGGTGTCAGACTTTCTGCAATCTTTTAAACTTTTTTGAAGGTTTATTTGTGCACAGGGTGCATAAAACTTGAATTTTGTAACCAAAACTTCACAGACTAGCTGCTGCGTCTGGATCCCATTATTCAATGACCATTTTCAAAAGTCTCACCTCTGTTTCTTTTACAATATTATACCTTCACACCCTATGCTGTTTGGATGTGCATTTTTTTTTTCTGTAATTCAGAAACTCTGTCTTGCAATCTGTAAATACCCAACGTAGAAAGACAGGAAACCATCTACTGCTGAAATGGCTACACAGCACATGAAAGCTATTAACAGCACGCAGAAGCTGTACACAGTCATTCAATATGACAGGAAAAATTGAATTGAAAACTGACTTCAGTCTGAAACCTGGATGAATAGTGTTTGGCTAGGACAACACAGATGCAGTGCTGTAAAACAACAGATTTGACTGTATTAGATCAAGTTCTTAGAACTTTACTTCACAGAGAAGATGGCAAAGTTTCTCCATTTTAACACCATTATGAATGTTCAGCATTTCTTTATCTAGAAGAACAACACCTACAGAACTGCTTTTCTACTATTTATAAGATTTATCAGAACATGCGGTTTTAATTACATTAAATGATAGCAGATTTTACAGTGTGAGTTAGTTATTTTACAGAAGCCCCTTTTTTTCCTGAAGAATTGTTTTGCAGTGGACATTCTACATTTTTAGAAGACATTATCAGGATCATACAATATCACACAGCACTTAAAATTATGTTTTAAAATATTTAGTGTATATTTTTCAGTTTTTAATAATTTGTTCATGGTTTTCTTGTTGAAAATAATATTTTGTGGGGTTTTTTTTTCAGATGAATTAAATGAAAATGTGGGAATGGTTCAAAGCTGTGCCAGGGGAGGTTTAGACTGGACTTTAGGAAGCATTTCTTTACTGAGAGGTTGGTCAAACACTGGAACAGGTTTGTTGGAGAAGTGGCTGATGCCCCAAGTCTGTCAGTGTTTAAGAGGCATGTGGACAGTGCCCTTAATAACATGCTTTAACTTTTGGTCAGCCCTGAAGTGGTCAGGTAGGTAGTTGGACTAGATGGCCATGTTAGGTCCCTTTCAACTGAAATAGTTCTATTCTATTCTATTCTAAAAAAAAAAAATAGTGTCTCTATTGACCGGTGTATAAACATGTTGCATAAAAAGAATATATCAAATAATTGCCTTAACTTTTCTAAGTGGCTATAACCTTCACTATAGCACACAGCTGTATTTCAGTAAGAGAGAACCCAAGTCTCAAACCGTATGTGACAAGCACAATGGTCAAGAAAACCAGACCTTTTCTAGTGTTGTTTTTCTGTAAGCTTCCAAATATAAACATACAAATTTGTACATATATGTGTGTATATATATACACACAGAACATTCATGTTTTACTGAATACTTCAAATGAATGCAAGCATGCAAATCTTGGGGAGGAGTGGCTAGAGAGCAGCCCGGCGGAAAGGGACCTGGGGGTGCTGGTTGACAGCCGGCTGAACATGAGCCGGCAGTGTGCCCAGGTGGCCGAGAAGGCCGACAGCGTCCTGGCCTGTATCAGAAATAGTGTGGCCAGCAGGAGTAGGGAAGTGATTGTGCCCCTGTACTCGGCACTGGTGAGGCTGCACCTCGAATCCTGTGTTCAGTTTTGGGCCCCTCACTACAAGAGAGATGTTGAGGTGCTGGAGCGTGTCCAGAGAAGGGCAACGAAGCTGGTAAGGAGTCTGGAGAACAAGTCTTAAAAGGAGTGGCTGAGGGAACTGGGGTTGTTTAGTCTGGAGAAGAGGAGGCTGAGGGGAGACCTTATTGCTCTCTACAACTACCTGAAAGGGGGTTGTGGTGACAAGGGTGTTGGCCTCTTCTCCCAAGTAACCAGCGATAGGACGAGAGGAAATGGCCTCAAGTTGCGCCAGGGGAGGTTTAGATTGGATATTAGGAAAAATTTCTTCACCAAGAGAGTGGTGAGGCATTGGAACAGGCTGCCCAGGGAGGTGGTGGAGTCGCCATCCCTGGAAGTGTTCAAAAAACGTGTGGATGTGGCAGTTCAGGACATGGTTTAGGGGACATGGTAGCGCTGGATTAATGGTTGGACTTGATGATCTTGAAGGTCCTTTCCAACCTAGTGATTCTGTGATTCTGTGATTCTGTGAAATTACGCTGAACTTGTTTTTTCATAAGATAATATACAGAAAGTAAATGTAAAGAGATCACATAAAAAATGTTTTGCCTTTTGTAAGAACCCTTAGCTGAATTATGAGGGAAAATGATATTTAAAGTTTAGTTCTTAAAGAAAGAAATTAAAATTGTTTCAATAAAAAAAACCCAAAACACACATGAACAGAAAAAAATCAAAAAGAAAATGGCAAGCATGGCTCATTGTATCCTAGAGGAGCACATTCCTCTCCTTTCTGCATGGCTGGCAGATATGAATCTAAGCATGCCAAGAGGAGTCAAAATCCCTTTAGAATTTTAAAAAATATAATTAAGGTAAAAATCTCTTCTTAATGTTGCCGTAAAGCTCTTTATCTACAGTGCTGATCTTTACTGCACTTCTTGTGCTCTTCTGTGTACTGCCTGAGAGCAGTTTATGCAATGCATGCAAAACACAAAGAAAGATCCCAAACTATTGCATGAGTTTACACGTACCCAGCATCACACTGGCTGAACACTGTCATCTGACCAGAACAATCTCAGCTCTTCTCAGGATTTCAGGTGAAATTTAATTTTTACTGCCCGTAATATAACAAATATTTTGCTCATCCTGCAAAAGGGGCAGGGAGAAACCTGTGAGAGCAAGCCGAAGGAAAACAGCTCTGGCTTGAAGACACAACAGAGAGTCAAGGTAGTGAAAATGACTGATAGGTGAAGCCTGACATCCAGCACACACACCCTCTGATGTGCACACAAGACCTCTTTTGGGAGCAGCTACACCCAGGCTGGTTTCCAAAGTCTTACATTTCCAAAAATAGTACAGCTATGGGGATTTAGCTTTTCCCCTCCTTTCACACCCACAGTTTCAGAGAGCAACAGGAGCAGGAGTGGTTTATAGTAAAAGGTTTTGTTACTCTGATTTTGTCCCTAACTGCAATTCCAAGGAGGTTCAGACAGGGATTTAAGAAAAGAAAGGAACTGTGTATATTCTCACAGCTTAAAAGAGAAAGCTGCAGATCTTTCTGATAATTGTGATTCAGTATCTTTGTTTTTTTCCCAGATAAATCGAGAGGACTTATGTTACAAAAGTTGACTAAAACATTAATGAGATGTGTCCATTTTAATTGTTTCAGACTAGCAATTTCCCTTGTAGCTCGAAGGTCTTTGAGAGTGCAAAGAAATCCACTTTAGAGGCCCAATTCTATCTCTTGACTGAAAACTGTTAATATAGAATAACTTCTCTGACAGTACCTAGCTATTAATGATCTACATTTATGTAAGTAACTGCAGATAGCATGTTAACAATTTCTTTCAAATAAGCTGGAAAAAAAAAAATTCCTATCTAGTACTGTGCAAGGCTAAGTACAATTAGAAAAACAGGACTTGTTCTATACAGCAAAAGCTTTTGTACTGCTTTTTTAGTTTTCCAATTGAAAACATGTCCTTGAAGACATACTTGGAAAACAGAACTCTGAATACAGATGTGTCTTATTTTGGGGTCAAGCTTTGAATAGTAGTTCTTGGTTATTCACAGGCCAAGTGGCTCTGAAGTTAATTCAAGAAACTATAAATGGACTGTTTTCAATAGCATTTTGAGATTAAAGAACGACAAGAGTGCATTGGAGCCTACCAAAGATTGCAAGGCCTCTATAATAGTTCAATGGCCTAAAACATGCTGGATCTATTAGGCTGAAGACTGCATTTAACTAAATGTTATAACCAGATATTAGATATAATCCTCCCAAAAGTTTTGTGTGACAGCCTAAACTCCCAGTTTTCATGAAAAGAACTGAGAAAGGTATGTTAGACACTCTTATTCCTACTGACTCTTCTTGACATGTTGTTAATGTCTCATTTGCGATTTTTGTGAAGACCCAGCCTAATTTAAAAGCCTGTGGTAATCTGAGAAACATTATAATCTGCTATAATTGTGTTACCTAAAGGCTGGTAAACAGAAAGGGTCTGCTACCTGCATTTATATTGTATATCTCAGAGCTCACCTCCAAATAAGAGAGAAAGACAAAATGTTAAGACAAGAACTGTGTGTTATCACAGACATATTTTTACCGGCTAAAAAGCAGACCTTCAGATATCCGCTCAATATACCTGATAGTTAACATAACAAACAGTAGAGGTAAGGGAACAAGTGGCACCAAGTTGTCCAGTGTGTTATGTCAGTAGTCCCTTTGAGATCGTAGGCTGTGGACATTATCACAGCACTACAGCCCCAATGCATTACTTGTCTACCCAGCATGGACCTAGTTACAACTGACAGTTGAAGCTACAAGACTTCATGAAATTTGGCACCTTGGAGATGAATCCTTCACTTTTTCAGGCTAATATGCTCCCTTAAGTTTTCCCTGTGCTCTGTTATGTGCTTCAGTAAAACCTTTTAACAGAGACATTGTTTTTAACGTATAAAATAAAGAGGCCATCAAGGCAAAAACTGACCTTCAACAGAAATTTAATTAAGGGAAAAGCAGTTAATAAATTTGAAGACCTTCTAATTGCAAATTAACCCCTGACTCACCCATCTGATTATCAGTTTAGCTTTCATACTACTTAATTCTCTCCACATTTGTAAAGAAGAAATACCCATCACTCTTCTTAGCCAGCAATTGTTTCAATCTGAGAATACAACAGGAAGACTATGGGTCCAGTTACTAAACAGCGATAATAAACCCACCTTAATTGCTTCAATTAGATCATCCACAGGGAATCGCTTTACACAACCTATAGGGATTAGCAGGCTCTTCCTGAAACGCTACAAACAATTACACAGGGATGAACAACCATCAAGAGCTGGCGGAGAAAGCGGAGCTGCTATCCATGGACAGTTTTCTCAGTTACTCTCTGTGCTCATCTGTGGGGAGGAATTATTTTCACACAAATGCAAATACCTAGCCAAAACAAGTCTGAGGCAGATTTCTGTAAAGACTATATACTGGACATCTCTGAGGATCACACTAATATTAAGCCCAAAAGAAAACGAAGTCTTATCATACTGGATGAGTCACAAAAGCAGGTATTTGGTATTTTGACACCAGCTTTGCTCAGCCTACATGCCTTGCCCTTTTCCAATAGTGTTCTCCTTGTCTTTTTCAAGAGGTGTTTATTTGGCATAGCAAGGGAGTCAAACAATATAAGTAGAGAAAGTCAAAGAGATTAATGTTCATAGAAAGCAAATACAGTGGAAGTACTTCTTTTAATGGACAAATATTTAAACTGTTTTAAACTTTGATAATTTTTATGAACATGATATTTTTAAGTCACTTCTATTGGCAATGAAACTTCAGAAGATGAGAAAGAAAAGAGTAAACAGTACATCTTATATGGCAATTTATATGTAGGTAGACAAATGTACATGAACTTAATATAGACACACATTGTATGTGTCGAAGGATATGCACATACACAGGAGGATGGTATGGAAAAATGCATGTTAAAATACCTTGGGGATAACAAACTTATTCTAGAATTATGCTCTGGGCACCACATCCAAGTGGGAAGGATGCAATCTCTTGAATACAGAAAACTCTGCCTTACAGCAAAAGCTCTGGCATCTGCCTGCTCTAGTGAGACCATGCAGGACTCCACATGCCTCTGTGAAACTAAGTCTGTAGACTGAAACTTGCCCCCCAACTAAATTTATGGTGGTTGGGTTGAGAATTAGATTATAATTCCACAAAATGACAAAGTAAAAGCAGTCCTGTCACAATTTAAGAGGTCACAGTACCTTCTGGGATGTGATTAAAAGTGAAACTGAATATTTTAGCCATAAGAAAACCCCCAGGGATTTTAATTTTGCCATAAGCCTGGTTAAACTGGTTGATTACAGCATTTGACAACTTATATACCATTTCAGGAAAAGTAGACTTCTTCTGAAGCAACGGATTGGTAACAAAAACCTTCTAAAAAGTTCTGGTTGCAAATGATATAATTGCTTTTTAACTGCATTTCAGTCACAAGCTTGTAAAACAGCTTCGGGATCTTTTTCTTCCACCTTTTTCTGCTACATGAGACCCTTACTACATGGCACTTACACTATTTCACTGACAAGCTGAAGCTGCAAACAAACAAAATCCCCACTGTCTTCCTTTCCTTTCCTAAACAATATTTAATGAAGTAGGAAAATACCACAAAATGTCTTTCTGATAACATGTCCCTTTCACCACGGGCTAGAAACAAAAATGCTTCACATTTTAAATTACCTTTAACCTGAAATGTTTTATACGGACACTTGACAAAGGTATTTTTCCCAACAAACACCGTCTTTTCATTTATCGGTAAGAAAGGAAATGGGCCAAATGAATGAACACCTGCACTCAGTCCTTGAATCAGTCTGCTTGAGTAACACAAATTATCTGCTAGCTCTTCAGAGGCACAGAAGAAAGTTCTAAAAGTGTTAGGCTGGGTTGGCAGCAAGGAATGTTTCTGATCATTTCCAAATGATGAGTGACATCCTAAAGAAAGAAGTATGGAAAGTAGAAAATGATTGCCTGAGAAAAATGGATTAAAACCAGCATCTGCTTTACAGTCAGGCAGACATTACACAGGACAGATAATGTGTCTAAGACTAATAACATTCCTAGCACTCAAACTGAGGAGAAAGAGTTTTATCTACTATATGAGCAGTCTTACTAGTATATTTTTTTTGCTCTTCCAGACAAGCCTTCACTCCCTCTATACATACCACACTACTTAATTTGCAGCCATTGCCAATTCAGTGTTTCATCTAAGCAAAGTTGGCAGAATTTCTACAGTAATGTAATGTTCACATTCCACAAAAAAAAATAATGATTCATGTTATTCCATGGTGCAACTGAGATGGAATTTGATGCCCTTTTTTGAATCCTTGTTCGCTGGAGGTTGATATGGAGAAGTAGGAAGCACTTTGAACTTAACTTCTTTCAATGGCAGCATCTTTGCTGTGTGGCCTACATTTTGTAAATTCAGGGTTGATTAAGATATCATGTTGCTTTATTTCAGATTTTTATTCTCCAATTTTGTTTCAAACGCCAAGAAAGTTTGGAAAGGTACTTTCCAATACTTCAGAAGAAATACACTACAGTAAATAGAAGGCATACATCAGACTACCAGCAAATCAGCTAGAAAGTCAGATCTAAGACTTAAGAAAACATTCCATATTATTTGGTGTATTTTATTAAAAGAATAAAATATCTTTTCTTGTAGAGCAGCATTCAGTTTTTCTCAGTAGTGTTTTCCAGTTATGGTGGGTTTGGGGTTTGGTGATTTTTTTTAATTCATTATCGTTAAACAATGGTTCTGGTTTTATTTTTTTATTATTTTTTGGGGGGCTACATAACAAAATCGGATTCATTGCCTTAGCTTGACTCTCTGATGAATGTCTGACCTTGTTTCAACTTAAACAACAAAATATGAAAATTAACAAACATAACATGAGACAACATGACAAGAATGCTTTCTTTGCCATGTACAAAATTACGCTCTCAGTGTGAAAGAGACACATGTTTTCCCTCTACAAAGATGAGTGTCTTTGCCATGCCCTTCACTACGTAAATGTTTTACAAAGGTATATCCACTGCTTGTTTGTATCCTCTTCAACTGCATGCTAGATTAAAGCAAATAAAAGTTGTATATTCAAAGGGTAGCATGCACTATCATCAAAAAGAAAGTGTTACTAAGGAAATCTGAAAACCTTTCCAGAAAAAGTGGTGAACGTATAGAAGGAACAGTAGTTTAACAAAGTAATTTAGCTAGAGATGCTTAGAGCTAGAAGTATCATGGAATGAATTTGTATTCCAAAACTACAGGAGAGAGGCATATGCATTCCCCTCCAAGAAAAAAAGCAAGTCTAACTTTTTCATTGAGTATATACAAAAGAATTGTTGAGATTTTTTTTTTTTTTTGGTAGAAAAGTCCTCGGCAACTGTTCAGAAACGTTTTTTGGGGTATCAAAACCTATTTGTTAAAACCTAACACTGTGTTGGTTATGTGCAGACTACAGCAGCATGTGGTACTGCCACAAACTGCTTACAGTATTGTGACATTTGCTGAGCATTTACACAGAGGAATAATGGAGCATAAGGTTAGGTTGCTCTCGTGCTGAGACCACTGCCCATCACGCTGACCAGTACTGTCTCATGGCTCCTTCCTGATCCTCCATGGCCTGGACATATTTATTATCTCTCATCTTAGACTGTGCAGAGACATTTTAAATGAGTCACAGTGGCAGGTGGCCCTTGTTAATACCTCTTAGGGTGTGAGAGCTGCTAGAATGCTTAACCAGAGAGAAGAAACCAGAAGGTGGGACAGGAAAGGTCCTGGGAGGAAACACATGAAAACAATTAAGTTTGGAAGATATATACGTTTTGGTGTCATTTGACTTAACAACAGAAGTATAGTCCAAGAAAAAGACAACTTTAGGTAGTAATAGCTTAATATATCCTGTTCAGAACAGGGTGGGGATTTATAACATCTTGTACTAGCCTTGTAAATAAGTAACAAAAATCACAGATGACCTTATTGTAACAGAAGATGAAATTATTATAAACAAACAAAACTATTGACAATAACAAGTTCCATTTGATAACTACATCTGGAGTTAAAATAATTCTAAACATTGATATTTAATGAGAGTTAAAAACTTTATTAGCACTGATGTTGAAAAATACTTTCCAACAGAGGCAAACTGGCTCTGTGTTTTCCAGTGCAAGCTTAGACTTTAGTAACAAAAGAACCATGCAATAAAAAGAAATACTCTCTTTTCTATTCTAGCTTACTGCAGTTGTAGCTCAGTTATATGTTCATCATCCTTTTCTTGAAAGGAAGGTCAGAGAACAGCAACAGACATGCCAGTAGAAGTGCATATAGTCTATATAGAATTTAAAACTACTAAAGCAAAAGGAGTAGAGAAATTACTAGGGACATGCAACATGCTGTAGTAAGCAGAAATAATTTGTAGTAGTAAGTAGAAATAAACAAAACTATAGATACAACTGTCTAAAAATATGAATGCACACACATATATTCTCATATACCCATGAAAGAGGAATGTCTCAACATCAGAGGGGAATGTATTTCGGATGTTATTTTCAGAGGATAGAACATCACAAAACACTTTCATTTTAGGTGATCCAATTAAAGTTAACTTATTTTAGTCCCTGGAGCGGTCACTTAGACCGTTCAGTTTTAAGAATAGTTTAAGTTTTAAGGACAGTTTTACTGTACAAATATAATAGTTGATTACCAATTGCTGTTGCTGTGAGGTAGACAGAGGTACACAAATAATTACTTTTTATGTACTTATAAAATATATAAATATATTTATAAAACACAAATTTATACAGAGAAAGAATGACATATAACATTTGGTTCTACTTATTGGAAGTACTCATTAAAAAGACTTGGAATGTGTTTACATTTCTTTTCCTATTAATAGGTACATCACCTTTATATGTTCAAGGCAACATTGCTCGCTCTTTTAAGAGGGTGAAGTTCTGGGCCCACAGAAAGCAATTATATTTCTGCTACAACAACAAGGCAATGAAAAACAATTGAAAGCACAGCTAATTCTTATCTTAGAATTAACTCAGCACCAAAATACTTGTCATACACTGACACTTTAATGCTCCTCACTCCTCAAGCTGAGTCACTAGACTCGCTCTGTCCCTAACTCTTATACTGTTCTATACAGTTCTTAAGGCAGGGCAAAAAAAAAAAAAAATCACACTCAGTCTTGAATTAGAGTCCTACTGGGTACCAGTTTGGGTTACTATACATTAAAATAGAGAAACCAGACAACATAAGGCAAGCTGTTATCTTCTAGATAGGAAGTAGGCCTTCAGAACTTTTCAGCTCTAAAAATTTGTTTAAACAAGGAGTAAAATTGTGATTAAGTATCTGAAATGAGAAAGGAATCCAAAGTCCTCAATATAGCATATCTGGTGAAAGAACTCAAATGAAATCAAACATAAAAATATAATAAGGGTTTGTGGGAGTCCCCTAAAAGCTAAATAGGATTGATGGGGAAATTTTCAACTTACTGGTGTTTTCAAGAGAAAAGGCATCCAGAGACCTCAACTACTAATCCAAACATAATACTGTCATATTTAAAACTGTTATTTCAAATAAATGTACTATTCAAAGGAAACATACAAGTGTCTTCTACTGTCAGCAATTATGGAAACCTGGACACAAAAATAATCAAAACCATAATCAATTTTTCATCAACATAATACTATTTTATTTGCAATGTGTTTAAAAATCTTTGGAATTCTCTTCTGTGTGTTTCTAGTTTCAAATATCTGAAGTTATTACAGAAAGTTGACTGCAATATTTGTTGTTAGTGATTATTTCAGGAGTTGGAAAAGACACTTAACTTCTGCTTGTGAACAGCTAGATTTGTATGAGATGTGATCCAAACTACCAAAGCACATCTTTATTTTATCTTTATACATGTTTTTTAGCTCCCACTTTTCATGATCACTTTCCAGCTCCTGAAAAAACTATTTTTTCATTATAATCATTATATATATAAAATTATATATAATTATATTATATAACCAAATATAGTTCTGAAGTATTAAAACAGGAATAAAACTTGAGCTGTCTTAAATGGAAATCCAGAACTACTTTTACCTTCAGATTGGTCTAGTCTTTTTTATTTCTTGGAGTCTTACTTATTTTTCATTCCTATAAATGAAAAGTAATTCAGATTATTAGTAAAGTAATTCAAGAAAAACATGCTGATTAGCTAGAGTAAGTGCTGGTTGGTTTCAGTCTAAAAGTTATTTTTGATCTGGAGTTCAAATCCCAATAACTGCCTGGAGAAAAGGCTGGCAAGCAGATTACAAAAAAAGGTTGTCCTCTGCTCACACTTAGTTTAAATTTATACTTTTTTCAGTGTAGAGAAGCATAGAATCATAGAATCTTTGTGTTGGAAGGGATCTTTAAAGGTCATCTAGTCCAAACCCCCTGCAATGGGCAGGGACATCTTCAACTAGATCACGTTGCTCAGAGCCCCATCCAACATGACCTTAAATGTTTCCAGGAATGGGACATCTACTACCTCCCTAGGCAACCTGTGCCAGTGTTTCACCACCCTCATTGTAAAAAATTTCTTCCTTATATCTAGTCTAAATCTACTCTCTTTTAGTTTAAAAACATTACCACTTGTCCTGTCACAACAGGCCCAGCTAAAAAGTCTGTCCACATCTTTCTTTTAAGGCTACCTTTAAGTACTGGAAGGCAGCCATAAGGTTTCCTTGGAGCATCCTCTTCTTCAGGCTGAACAACCCCAACTCTCTCAACCTATCTTCATAGAAGAGGTGTTCCACCCCTCTGATCATTTTTTGTGGCCCTTCTCTGGACCTGCTCCAACAGGACCACATCTTTTGCTTTGTTCTGCTTGAGGTTAGTTCCTGCCTTACTTTCAATCATTGCTTGAGTGGATCTGCCAAATAGCCTGCACTTGGCAAGTCAGTCATGCATTCCTAAAGAACCAAGAAAATGTACCATGTGCTGACTCTTTCCCCTCTCCAAACCTACCACCCTTTCACAGCTATTGTGAGCTAACCTATGCACTTCCTGACCTTTATCCATCCAGATCTCATATTTTGACGTTAAGCAATGAAATCCAGCCCCCGTTTATTATACAGTTTAAGCAACTGAAATCACAGAATCATTGAGGTTCAAAAAGACCTTTAAGATCATCAAGTCCGACTGTCAACCCAACACCACCATGCCCACTAAATCATATCCCAAAGTGTCATGTCCACACATTTTTTGAATACTTCCAGTGATGGTGACTCCACCACCTCCCTGGGCAGCCTATTCCAATGCTTGACCACTTTCTCAGAAAAGCAATGTTTCCTAATATCCAATCTAAACCTCCCTTGGCACAACTTGAGGCCATTTCCTCTCATCCTATCACTAGTTATTTGGGAGAAGAAACCAACATCCACCTCACCACAACCCCCTTTCAGGTAGTTGTAGAGAGCGATAAGGTCTCCCCTCAGCCTCCTCTTCTCCAGACTGAACAACCCCAGTTCCCTCAGCCGCTCCTCATAAGACTTGTTCTCCAGACTCCTCACCAGCTTTGTTGCCCTTCTCTGGACACGCTCCAGCACCTCAACGTCTTCTTGTAGTGAGGGGCCCAAAACTGAACACAGCATTCAAGGTGCGGCCTCACCAGTGCCGAGTACAGGGGCACAATCACTTCCCTACTCCTGCTGGCCACACTATTGCTGATACAGGCCAGGACGCTGTTGGCCTTCTTGGCCACCTGGGCACACTGCTGACAAATGTTGCATGTGAGACTGGAAGAAGAAATGGGAATAAAACTACACTTATAATATATCAAATGCAAGCATTTTTCAGTTTTCCCAGGTCTGTTGTTTTTATTTTTATAAATGCAATGCATTGTGTTTTATTGTAATGCTCACTAGTGTACTACTAGCTCTTATTCTGTCATTTAGTTTAAACTAAGAGGTTTATCAGAGTGTTTTTGACTCCACACTAACGAACATTAACATTTAACTAAAGTGATTTTAGAGACACAGCTCTCAGGCTCACTTCCTTGAAATAACTCAAACACAGTTATTGCTACCCTTCTTGTTATGTCAACAATATCAGATGGTTGGGGAAAAAGAAAAACCATAGTTCATTCTATTCCTCCCATTTTTAGCAGAAGCGAAAAACCCCGTAATAGAAAACATTTAGGTGGAGCCTTTAAAAATACCCAGGTTTGTTCTCCTAGGCTTCGTGCGTCGTCACTAATGACAGGTAGGTATCTCGACAAGTCAATTCAGATCTCAGTTACATTCTAACCACTGAAACTTGGAGCACCTGCGCTTGTGTTTCACCTGTCTCGGTTAAGTGCCTCATATTAAGTGACATGAGTCTGGGCCCCAAGTGTTCTCATTCTGTTCTGCAAGTGGACCAGCTCATACTATCTTAAAATGCTGTGCATGTGTATGGGTTACTTACTTAGCCATTATACTTATTCGGGAGATAATATACTAGCTACTTGCAAGAAGAAATAAAAGCTTCCCAGAGAGAATTCTATGCACAATGTTATTTAAATCTATGGCTACTTCCTGTATAGCAAGGGAAATATTTTCTCAATATTAATGGAAGAGAACACTTTTCATTTTGTTTCTGAAGATCAAGCATGATTTTAGAAAGGTTATCTAGGAAAGGGAAAATACCTTGATTGTTTTCCATGTCTCACTCTATTGTTTTTTCAATTCATCTTACTGTCCATCTGAAATAACTTGCACAAACAATGAAGAAAAAACACTCCACAAAACCTGGAGAATAATCTGCATTTAATTATAATTTATACTTTACAAGGACTATGTTTGGTCACTGCCTTAATTACATAGTATTGCAACATGGAGATATTTTAAGATTTAGACAAAGGTTTCCTATACCATCAACAGTTAAACCCGAAGATGTTGTCACTAATTATGTTAATACCAGATCTAATCATGTTATTACCTTCATCATAATCTTGACCAAGTCAGTTTGGAAATGATTTATGCTTTTAAGATTTACCACTATAAATGTCAACTACACACGAGTCACCTGCCTTAAATATAAATGTTTAGGCTAGGTTTGTTTTCAGAGGGACAGGTAAGGGCAAGGAGATTTCTTTTCTTTTGTCTTTGAGATGAGTAATAGAGAGTGGCTTCTTTGACTATTAGATTCACAAACAACCCTTTTATAAAATGAAGTGTAAACAAAAATTTAAAAAAACACAATACAGTAACACAAACTCTCTGAATTGTGCAAACTGAAAATTTCTTTCTGTAAAAGATAACAGTTAAGAGGGCTACAATTAATTGCTACACCTCAGGTTAACGAATGTAAATTATGCCACTTCCCCTATTTATACAGTCATAGTACTATTGGGTTTTTTTTATTTTTTTGGCAGGGGTATGATCATTGTGGCTCCTTTTACAGAGTCTTTAAATGAGGCTGAGGGACTCTATAATGTCTTAAAAATATGATCAGGCATATATGAATGTTGTTTTATATATTACTTAATATATGGTTCTATGTAGTAGTCTCAGAACTTGCAATTACAAATATTCATTGACTATTACTGAAACTGCAATTACTGCAACATTTCTTCTAGCAATGGAGTGAAAAATTACTTACAGGGATCAGAGACTTTAATTCTTTGCATGCACAGGGATAACTATCTAAAACAGAAAAAAAACCCCACATATGATTGCAAAACTTGAAAATACTTTATAGACTTCTCTCTCTTCTAGTCACATCTTTTTGATGAAACTGTAATTTGTTAGCCTGGGAATTCAGCAGGAGTGAATTCTAAGCTCGTACTGCAAATGCACTGGGAAATGTATACTGCCTTTGTTTCAAGCTTGCTCTCAAATCTTTGCTCATGCCAGGAAGGGACCACTGGCTATTCCAAGGAAATCTCATGGAAACTCAATACTTAAGGTAGCTATGCATGGCATTATTTTTTCTGTGCAGTTGTACTGTGTGTAAATGTGAAGGTTTTGATAGCAGGGGCCTGCCTCGTGCCAGACACAGCCAATTCCAGCTTCCTCCAAATGGACCCACCACAGGACACAGCTGAATCTGTCAGCCAGACTGGTCGTGCCTTGGGTAAAACAGATTTAAGAAAGGGCGAAACATTGGACAAGAGAGTGTGGGCAGGGGTGGGAAGTGTGATAAACAGCCCTATGAACATCAATGTGAGAGAAGAAGGAGGGGATGTGATGTTCCAGGCACTGGAGCAGAGATTCCCCTGCAGCCAGTAGAAAAGCCCATGCTGGAGCTGGTTTATCCTAAAGGAACTGCAGCCCATGAGGAGGACCCATGCTGGAAGAGAGAAAAAGTGTAAGGAGGAAGGAGCAGCAGAGAGGAGTTGTTAGGGACTGAACACAACTTCCCATTCCCCATCCTCCTTTGCTGCTCGGGGGTGGGGGTGGTGGGAAAGGGAGAGGAGACAAGAGTGAAGTTGGGCATGTGTAAAGGGGGAGGAAAGGTTTTAATATTTGGTCTTGTTTTTCATTACCCAAATCTACTTTAATTGGCAAGAAATCAAATCTTCCCTAAGTAACTGGTCAGTAACGGGTAAGCAATCTCCCTGTCTTTATCTCAACCTACCAGGTTTCTTAGATTGTTTTCTCTCCCTGTCCCACAGAGGAGGAATAGTGACTTAGCAGCTGGGTGGGAGTTTGTCCTCCAGCCAAGGCTATCCCACCACAGCAGTGAAATTAAACATAGGCGTAGCACTCATATGACACTATAGCAATTCTTCGAAAACAAGACATGGCTTACTCCCTTGGCAATGTCTTCAATTTTGTTCTAAGTCCCACTTTTGCAGAATAAAACATGTCTGTAAAATTTGTTTTGTTTCTTTTATTTTTAACAGTAAAACACACCTAAAGCTGTATAAGCGCAGGTAATTGAACATAAAATTAATTCCAGAAGGTTTAAGTATTGTATCTTGAGTTAATTGTTTTCACAAATAGCTGCAGCGGTACTGTACATAATAGGATCAAGAAGAGGCCTGTGTATCCAAAAGTTGTTTCTTTTTTCCAACTGTAACAAGTAGCCTAACATCACAACAAAATGCAACATAACCTTGTACTGGTTTTAATCAACAATTAGTATGTAACAGCATATTACCTCCATGAAGTTTGTGTTTCAAGTGTTCCTTCACCATCAAACCCGTGTTTTTTCAAGTTTTCCTTGGCAAAAACTATGAATACTTTCTACAGTGGTAGATACTTTTATCATGACAGAATTCAAAGATCTATGTGGCAAAGGCACTCAAATCCCTTACTTATACTTCCTAATAGGGAAAACTGATATGAAAGACATGAAGACTTTGGTGACCAAATGAATCAGAAAACATATATTTCCAGTGTAAACATATGATTTCCAAGAATAATAGGTACAGATAAAACAAAACAAAACAAAAGCCATCCAAAAAAACCCAAACACACAATAATCCCAAAACCCCCAAAACCCAATCCCCTTACACACATTGGTAAGAAAAAAGACAAAGCAAAATTTCCTTTGAAATTCTGAACATGAAATAAGGTGGTGAACTTCTTAGAGATACGCTAGGAAAGAAAGGAAAAATATTTGATGTCCTCTCTATGAGGTACTCTTAAATTCTTTTGTGAATTAGCCCTATAAGCCAGCTGTGAAAAGGTACTGAGTTCTAATACCAAGTACTTGATAAATATCTTAATGACAAGATATTATATATGCCGCAAGAGATGTATTAAGGTTAATTGCCAACAAAAGATTTCAGCCTTACCCATCTAAAATGAGTCATCTAAGTCTCATCCGTGTATACAGGCTCCCTTTTTATCCAGTCCAGAGACTTCTTCCAGACAACTCCCACCACTCTCACACATCTATTTTTACAAGGTATTAATCACTCAGTGTCAATTTCTTTCCACTGACCATAGGAGGAGCTAGATGTCCAGTTACAATTTGGCAACAATTCTTATACAACTGAGTTGGATGAGATAATTCCTACTCAGGCTAATCAGAGGCAACCAATTTCTAGAGAAATAATATCTCCTCTTTGCCAGGGGGAAGCTAATGCAAGGTCAACTTTGTAATGTATAGGGTTGGTTAGGTTTCTTTTTTCTTTGCTTTTGTTTTCTTTTCTTTGCTTTTACAATGTCCTCTTTATCTTTAATAACTTTCGATTTAAACCACATCACAAAACTAGTTCCACAGCCCTCCAAAGGAAAAAACACAGACTAAGCAACAACACAGAGTTTGGAAGGTTTACTAGGATTTTAAAAGCCAATCTTTGTAGAAAATTGTTAGTCTGCAGGCGATGGTGAAAACTCTAAAACAAGTAACTTTATCGTTTACCTTATTGGACTTCTATTTTTTTGTTTGATTTGGACCTTTACAGGGCATCTTCTTGTTAATGGGTACATTCTGAGACCGTGGGTTAGACTCATTCATTACTTCAACTAGGTTAACACCAGAGGGAATGCACTTCAACCAGCATGGCATAAGTGGTGAAGTCATAGCATCTATTCATTTCTTTTGTTGCAGAGTAGAAATAAAACTATTTTTAAATGTAAACACCGAACTTTGAAATCATAATGCAGAAAAAAGGTCTCCCATTTAACAGACTACACTATATTGCCTCATTTCGTAGGAGTAAAGAGTAATTTCACAGTCCACCAAAGCAATGAGGAACTGCAGTAAAAATGTGAAAATTAGCAGTAAAACACCAGGGTATTTAGCTATAGTGTAAAATATCCTAACAAAATATTTATGTTATATCTTTGCCCACACAGGAAGTAGCTTTAACTAATACAAATTGAAGCCTCATGCAATGAGGGAAAAAGTATATATTTTGAAAAAAATACTACACTCTGAAGATGTTCTTCCTGTTTGTTGCAGACTTTTATCATGTGTGACCATGAAAAAAGTTGTTTATAAAACAGTAACTCTGAAAAACCCTAATTAGAAAGCATGTACACTGAAAGGACATTTGTTTATGTAGTAAATTCCACCACGTGTATCAAAAAAAGTCTCTCTTTTCAATACAGCCTTCTCAAGAAGTGAGTCTTGATCCTCTGTGGTGTTTTACCTTGAGTAATCATTTACACTCCCGCAAAGACAATGTAAATCACTGCTAAATCAGATTATCCAGTCAAATAAGACAGCAGTCAAATAAGGCAGCAACTGTTATCATAGCTCCTGCGAAGTCAATAGCACTGTGACGATTTGTGTGAGCAGATCTGCTCCTGAGACTACTTCAGCCACTTTGCACAGGTGTGCCTAACCTCACAGAGCAAAGAAGAGTCCGACGTAATCAAACAGACTGAGCTGGCAAGTGCCTGAACCTCACGGAAAGACAGCTCAGACAGAGCACTTAGACACATTTGACTACAGGGGGGGTTTGCAGAAAATGGAATTGATATTTGTTCATGAAGGGCCCAAGACTGTATCAACATCTGCCCATCATGACACCCTCTCTCTCCAGGATCTACAGCTTTATATTGTTTTCAAGAGAATTACCACAAAGATGAAGGGGAAGAGTTTAGTCCTGAACTGTTTTTTATTTTTTTTTAATATAAAACTGCATTTTCCCAATTAAGCAATGAATAAGTGATCACTTATTTTCCTTCATGTGTCTCCAGATTGCATATAAAATATATTAAATGATTTAATTTAAAACAAATCAGGCTGAAATCTAGTTCATAAATGATACAGAGGTTTTCATAGCAAGAGGTTATATTTGTCTTTTCAGAAGAAAGAAAAAAGTATGAGGCCCTTAGTATTTATTTACTTTTGAAACAGAAATATAAATAATTTACTTGTGATAAGACCTCATTTGAACAATATGGAATTTTATCATCTGTTCTTAAGTAAACTGATTGTTAACTGTGTATTATGCTAATGAAGGTCTATTACATACTATATTTGTTATAGATGCTCTTTTTACCCCTTTGTGATGGGTTGACCCTGGATGGATGCAAGGTGCCCACCAAAACAGCTCTATCACTCCCCTTCTCAGCTGGACAGGGGAGAGAAAATACAATGAAGGGCATGTGGGTCAAGATAAGGACAGGGAGATCACTCAGCAATTACCATCATGGGTAAAACAGACTCGACTGAGTGAAAAAATAATTTAATTTATTATTAAACAAATCAGAGTAGGATAAGGAGAAATGAAAACTAAATCTTAAAACATCTCCCCCAACCCCTCTCTTCTTCCCACGCTCAACTTTACTCCTGATTTTTCTCTCCCTCCTCCCCCTGAGCAGCACAGGGGGATGGGGAATGGGGGTTGTGGTCAGTTCATCACACGCTGTCTCTGCCGCTCCTTCCTCCTCAGGGGAAGGACTCTTCACACTCTTCCCCTGCTCCAGCGTGAGGTCCTTCCCACAGCCTGCAGTTCTTCAGCAACTGCTCCAGCCTGGGTCCCTGTCACAGGGTGCCGTCCTTCAGGAACAGATTGTTCCAGTGTGGGTCCCCCACGGGGCCAGAGGTCCTGCCAGCAACCCTGCTCCAGCTTGGGCTCCTCTCTCTCCACAGGTCCATCTTGGAGCCAGCTGGCATTGGCTCTATCAGACAGCTTCTAGCAGCTTCTCACAGAAGCCACCTCTGTAGCCCCCCATTACCAAAGCCTTGCCACACAAACGCAATACACCCTTTGAGTTTCCTCTTATGCTATTAAATATTTTAAAAAGTAAAGTAAGTGTTTGGGTTGGGTTTTGTGGGTTTTGGTTTTGTGTTTGGAGGTTTTTTTAATAACTGGAAAATCCCTTTTTGGTCTTCCTGAGACTCCCCCATGTAATTTAGTCACATATAAATTATGGCAAAATAAGGAAATGTAATAAAGGCAGCTATAGATAGTGTCTAGATCAATACGAACATTACGGTTTGTTTTCACAGTATTTTTAACTCAAAAGAAACCCTTGCCACTCACACAGAAAATCACTGAGCTTCCACTCCACGAACATCTTCTCATTAAGAGTTTGTCACACAGAGAGAGGAGAAGTATTTTTTCAGAACTTCAAAGGAAAATTGTCTAGCATTGTTCTGTCATGCTCATACATCTTAAAGACAAAGTTTTTCACTTTTAAAACATAATGAGGCTTTAAATGTCATTATGATGAAGATGCAATGGGGAAAACACAATAGAAACGAACCTTTTTTATTGCACTTCTTAATCAGGGAATTTTAATAAGTATTTAGGGGTTTTTTAAAATCAAACTCTCCTTAAAACACTATTTGTCACTCAAACCACCCACTCTCTTAAAATATTTTCAGTCCAAGGTAGTGTATTCTCCTAAAATTGTTGTGAAAGACCTTATCCAATATCTAGAAATAGAGGCCTCCACATTATGAAGTTGCTTTTTCTTTATCTATCTCTGCAGTAAGTTAATTTCTATCTCTTTCTATGACATCAATAATGTATTTCCTCTCAGCTCTTAAAATTACGTATTTCTCTTTTCCACACATCTTTGATCCTAAAAGGATGTGGAAGCTTGCTAGTCCAGCAAAAGAAATCAGCATGTTTAAAACTGAGTATCTATTTAAATTACATACAGTATAAGAGGCTTACACAATTCACTTAAATACGAGAGACGAAAACTTTCTAGTATTCCCCAGGTTTAAGATAATTATTTGTGTCTGTTTGTAATTCTGCACAAGTAACAGTTCTAAACAAAATTTTGAACTTTTTAGATTCCACAGAGGAGCCAAAGCCAACAGACAACAGTCAACTAAATACCCAGACAAACCAAAAAAACAACCAAACAATAAAATAATAGGAAATAGATGTGGCTATCTCTTTTCAATAAACAGAAATTTTTCTGAATTACAAGCTGGTAAAAGACAACAGTAACGTACATTAAATACGTAGTAGAGATTTTATTTTCCATGCTTTTGAAACATCAGAACTCAGAAATGTAATCTACCAGGAATATAACTTGAAAACTAGGAATAGGTGTGAATAAATCCCTTTTAAAAGGGTTTTTAAACACTTAATCCTGGTCTGTCAACAGCTGATAGATTCAAGCCAACTTCCATGCATTTCCAGGATTCAATTTTGTTTATTTTTCCATGATCTATATCAAACAGACAAGCCATTTTAAGGTATAATTTAGGATGGAAAAGCCTCAAATCTCATAGTTGTACTGGCAGTTGGAGGCTGAGAAGGACAAATACTCTATGTGGGTCCACTAAAAAAAAAAAAAAAGATTAACATTCAAAGTCTTGAGTGAGAAAACCGAGAAAATATCTCTGTTACTGTGTTTTCCTAACGTTTCCAGTGTTGTATTAAATTTATCTGGAATGTTCCTAAAATTGTAAAATAAAAGAAATAGTGAAAGCAGAGGGTAAAGTTAGGAAAAATGGCTGCTAAATAAAAGTTAGAAAAATCTGCTTGTTTTCTGTAAAAAAATATATAATCCTTACCACAGAGCACCCTTGATGCAAGTACTTTGTTGATTAATACGAAACTATTCCTCACTCACATCACCAAAATCATATTTTGCTCATCTCAACAACTGAAAAGAGTAAGACACTTTAATTGCATTAGATACATTGGAGTCTTAAAGGAGTAAAAGTTGATTTTATTCAAGAATTCTTTGCAGCCTGAATCACCAATGATTTTGATGTTCATATGTATAACTGTTTTTCCTTTTTGTTTTGTGCTTCTCTAGGTGCTTTAGTAGACTCTTATAATCCCGATAGTTTGTGTCCAAGAGACCAGTGGGAATGTAAGAAAAAAACCCCCTCTAATATTTTTAATACAGACAAGAAATCACACATACAATTTTTAAATGTACTGCTATAAAGGACAAAAGGCTCAGTAAATATCTTTAGCTTCCAAGGAAAAAAAACTTTTTCCAGCATGGGGTAGCAAAGATACTGAACAGCTTTAAAACACAACAGCATAGGGTTTCAATTTTGAAGGTGGTGTATTAGGGGTACAAGAGAAACTCACCAAAATCACTGTAGTTCTTCATTTTCCTTCAGTTGATTTGGGATTAGGGGTTTTGGAGGATTTTTTAGTATCTGCAAATGCATTGCCAAATACTAATGATACGCTTATCATAAACGACTCTTGATTCCTGTAATCATGAATTCATATCCTACCTCTATTGTGAATAATATGTTGAAGTATTTTGATGGAGTAAGATTACTTCGCACCTTCAGGAAGAAACTAGACCAAGTTCCACAGAGATTTTAATCACGGGGACTTTTTATATATATAAAAATATATATTTATATATAATCATATAAAATGCAAAAAACACACTTAGAGTTATTCTATATTTTTTACTTTCCAAAAGCATAGGTCAAAACTGTCTTACCTCCAAAAAACCCCCATTCTACTTACACTTCTGAGTCTCGCACATATCAGAAGCCACAATGCTTATAAATGCATAAAGATTAGTCAGTAGAAAGGTGAACACTGTAGTGTGGTGTAGTAAAGCTACTGCTAACCTTGACGTAACAATACTGTATCAAAGGCATGACTTATGTTTTGAGTCCCTCACTTTTACTAGGTTGATTAATTTTACTACATTAGGTTGATTAATTTTAGGTATTCATAACTCCAGTTAAACTCCATTAAATGTCTATAACAGAATAAAAATATTAGAAGTTTACTTCAGTTTACTCTTCCTGCTCTGGACAGCACCTTGCTTGATAGAAAGACATGAAGAAATTTATATCTGGCAAATTGAACTATAAGAAATGGCATTATCATATCATCCATTAATCCACTATAACTTCAAGCTTCTGTGGGTTTTCTTTTCACAGCAAAACTCTTAATGTTCTCAAATTCTTCCAACACTGAACTTTTATTTGGGTTCACCAACTTGTTTCTTTAAAAATAATGGAAGATCCTAAGATTCTTTTCTCCCATTGTCTCAGATATTTTAAGTCCTCTGCCTTAGTCCCTGATCATCTGCAGAAATGTTTTTGAGTGCCATTTACACACCACAAAAAAAAAAAATCATATCTAGGCTCTTCTATTTCCCCATGTACTAGTAAATAAAATAATTTGTATTCAGTTTTTATCCCATCACATGTTGGACAGACACTACCATATATGCTCAATATTAATTTACCAGCATTTGCCCATGTACGCTATACATTTTCTTCCATCAGTATGCTTATGCATTTCATATAAACCTTCAACAGAATTACACAAGAATTACCCATAAGCATTTAAGTTAATGGTTTATTGGCCTGACTGTCAATACTACCAAGGTGAGGATGACGCAGAAATAGGATGAATGTTTTTGAGGATGCATAATTTCCTTAATGTTGTAAAGATACCCTTAGCTGAAGAGAGAAGGAAGACTATTTGTATTTAAAAGAATCACAGAATCATGGACTAGTTTGGGTTGGAAGGAAGCTTTAAAGCTCATCTAGTCCAACCCTCCTGCAGTGAGCAGGGACATCCTCAACTAAATTAGGTTGCTCAGAGCCCCGTCCAACCTGACCTCGAATGCTTCCAGGGGTGGGGCATCTACCACCTCTTTGGGCAACTTGTGCCATTATTTTATCACCCTCATTGTGAAAAAATCCTTCTTTATATCTAGCCTAAATCTTCCTTCTTTTACTTTAAAACCATTATCCCTTGTCCTATCAAGAAGCCAGGCAAATGTAAAAATCATGGACTGCAGGTTCTTTAGAGACACCTTCCATCTTTCCTATGACAGAATCAGAGAGGATGTGGAGGATTTCTGCAAAAAGACCACAAACAGTCTTAAAAGAGGCTGCACATCTTCCTACTCTTTAAAAATGGCAAAAACAGATGCATGTAAAAATCCAATTCTGTGATATAAAAAATGAATATTCAGAGCCTGCTGAGTGCAAAAATAAATCACTCAATAAGGTTGAAAGAACACTGAATTCTGGGAAACTGATAGAATATAAGTTACAGCACAGATAATCATTAGGCAATGAGAAAGATCTGGCAAGATTTCTGTAACAAAATTAATGCTAACTCTGCATCATCAGTTGAGCAGTACAAGTGGGATTCAGGATAAAAAAAGAACTACGTCCTGTTTAAGTACTGACAGAATATAATACCATATGTTGAAAAGGACACTATTAATAGGCCAATCTTTTCTGAGAGATGGAGAAATACAGCTTAACTTACATAAGCTGCAAGATTATTAAATTCAGAGGTTAAAATTTTGCACACTATAAAAACATTAGTGGAATCTGTCTTAATTATTTGGGAGAAAGAAAGGCTTAAGTTAAAGTACACTTCCTCAATCCAAACAACAAATGGCTTGGTCCAAATTTTATTTTCTGATTATCTATCATATTTCCAGCAACTGAGGTGCATGTCCGTCCTTTCACACAATCTCGTTCTTTTTGTAGGGAGTTTGTTTTCTGTGATCACTCAGCCACTTGGGAGCAGTTTTCCTTCTGTGTCTTGAGAAGTCTCCTCGATCTACCTTCTTTCTGTTCAGACATAATCTACCTCTCTGGAAAAATAATTAACTGCTACATTTGGATTGTTTGAGGCTTTTTTCTGTCTCTGCAATTGTACAACTTTATACCTGTGTCAATTAACTGAATGTAATAGGTATTTATATTATTTACTAATCACTTACAGACTTGCATACAGCACAGGAGCAATTTCACTTCTTGGTTTAAATCCCTAGAATAGCTCTGGAAAAATGCAGACATCAGTAAAAAGATGTCTGCAGAACATAAAATCCAGTTTAAAAACCAGTAAGTTATTAGTTCAAAAATTTGTAACCTGCAGACCACTGTCAATCCATTGTCAAACCACTATTTACAGTCTTTCCTTCAATTTCTAGCCTTTTAACGTCCCGATATCCAACTCAGGTCCTAAGAACTCCCTCCTAGCCTCCCTTTTTAAATTAATTACGTCCAATTCAGTCGTAGGCTGGTTCTAATACCCACTACATATAAATCATATTTGTTACCACAGCTTTTTGAATCATTTGAAGGACAGGAAAGAGAAAAGCAGCAATCCTGTTGCTGATTCATGTTTCTCATCCTAGATGTACCGTATCATACAACAGTTCAGATCCAGCTGAACTGTCCACACGGTCAGGTTAGCTCTGTTGACGAGGAATTTCTAGGGAATTCTGCTGCATAACATCATTATCTTCATGTTTTGTTTTTCAAAGTACTAATAAAATTTCAGTCACATCTTCAAATTTTTTTCATAGCTAATCATTTCAAATGCCTAAACATTTATTTTCATGTACACTTCATTATCATGTATCCAGAGGAAAAAATAAAAATACAAGAAAACAGATCAAACCATCTCTTTTCTAACTATAAGAAAGAGCAGCAAGAAAAGAATAGTAGAAGACAGAATACAGCTACCTGCTTATGGGAATTTTTTAAAAACACAAATTTCATTAGGACAGAAAAAAATTTATTTATACACTACTCCAAACTAATTTTTAAGAGCAACAATTTTGACCAGTGTCCCATTTGCAAATGACATGAGGTGACAAGAGGCACTCATACAGAGATATTTTTAAACAGCAAAGAAAATATTTCTCTTCTGATAACAAAGAAACTCCTGTATATTTTACTTAATTCAGAAGACTGCAATCAATCCTGAGGAGATCCAGAATATGCAATCATAGCAGAAAAAGTACATTACAGAGTTAAAAAGATGTTCACATTTTCTATCCCTTTTCCCCTCTATAGAATCTCTCCTAGCTGTCAGTCTAATTTTAAAAAAATTTCATCAGGGAAGTTTTCAAAACTTTCCTCAATCTTCTAACCCAGTGTTTAGGCATCATTACTGTTACAAGGTATTTCCTAATGTCTGATCTAAATCTTCCTTGCTGATTTCGGTCTTTATTTGTTATGCCCACAGAAGTTTGGTATTGTCTAGATTGAACAACCACCATTCTTTACAACTTTGCTCATGGATTATACCTTCTTTAGACATCTGATCATTTGTATATCTCTCCTGTAGTGAACTCTTTTCAACTGGTCTACATCTTTCTACACTGGATTGTCACAAATTGAGCCTCATCCTTTCAGTTATCTAATATCAGAAATCAAATGTATGCTCGGTCAAGCCAATCTTTGTACAGAAAACATGCAACGGCCAGCATTTCAATCAAAGGTTAGATTAAAAAAAGAAAATGTACTTCTACTTGCACCACAATGTGGGTTATTATTGCAGATTGACACAAAGGACAACCTACAAGGATTCAGGTCTTCGTTGTATTAAGTATGGCATAGTAGCAATGTTTTTAATTACTGAAGTGCATCAATCAGTAAGAGGCTCCAATATATACACTTCTTTACAAGCAAAAAAATAAATTTTTTAATTTGACTGATAGAGAATCCTGGAACACAGGTACTTTTATATATATATATTTAATTTTAATAATGGTTGCCAGGTGGGCTAATTTAAGATTATTAATCAATTTCACATGAAGAAAAGGGCAGAATATATAGGAAAAGATTAAAAAAAACCCCTGCAATTCTTTATGGTATCATTTTAATGCATACATGTTTACATGTACTACATACATGCAATTTTGTAGAGATATGTATCTGTATTCTTCAACAAAAGGTGTCATTGTAGCTTGCATGTGCTAGATGCATGGAGCTGCAGAGGCACTGCAGCTTGCACAGCTGAACTTTGCTAAATAAAGCAGATCCATATACTCTGGTAACAGGGAATCTAGCATAAACAAGTATTTTGCAAGGTTATGTAGGTTTTATCACACCCAGTACTGAGTGAATGAATTGGAAGTTAGGTTGAGTATGTCAACAGGAATCATCCCTTTGACTGCAGCTCTGACATACCCATGAAAGGATGAATAACTCTAGGGACTAGTTATCAGCTATGGGAGGTGCAGCTTCACATATGAAGAGAACTCACTGAAATATATTAATCAGTCCTCCTCAAGAGTTAAGTTACCTAAATATAGATAAAATGGATTTCTCACTGTATCAGTAAATACAGCAAATTCTGAAGCACAGGTGCTTTGGACGTTCCGTCATGTCCACAGTTTCCTTCAGTCCAACTAAACAGCGAAATGTTGACTTTGTTGCTCATCCCAAGTTCATTTCTGTGTCTAATTTTAGAAGAAATCTTTGCAGTTTACGCAGTCTCCAGAACTGCAGCGAGTTGTCAATATTTTTACAGATACATTTCCCAATCTCCACAATCATCCCACTGGACTGGAAATACGCACTTTATTTATAAGATTTGGAATTGTTTATACTCCAATATTTTCCTGTATTTTAAATATAGTGGACAATTCTACATATATCTCACTTTTATACCTATGAAACTTTAATTTCAAAGCTCTTTGCTTACATAACAATAAAAGGTGAAGCAGGGCCTGGATATTTTTCCCGTATATTATATGTAATTCTCTTGCCTGTGAGATATTAAATTACTTAACAAGTCTCTCTATCACTAGTTTAATAAAAAGTTAGGAATTTTCTGTATTTGTGTGTGGATGCACAAATGTGTTTAAAGTATGACTTTCTGAAGAAGATGGCACCCTAATGAACTTGAGCAAGATATATATCTCGATAGCTATATATGTGTGTGTATATATATCTATTCACATCTATAGATATGCATATACATATATAGACATATATGCACCCAAACACATCCCACAATAAATAAAAGCCCAACAATTCATAAGCAGCACAGTATTATGATACATTATAGTGTATTTCATACCAAAGTTTGTTATTTGAAGGTTACAATGTTTCTTATGTAAGTGGGTTATTTTTCTTTTTTTGACTAAGTGACAATTCGGCTGTGTCATTTTACATTAAGCAGAGTTAAATGAAAATTTTGGGCAAAACAGTAAAAAAGAAGAATTATATATATACAAACACACCTGTGCATAATAAATATATATGTATGTTTGTATGAATAATCAAAGAATAATTCTTTATACTCCTTGATACTCAATGATTTTTTTTTCTTTAAAGGGATACAAACTTAGAATATCATTATGGACAGAGGGACATCAGGAGTTAAAAGAATTTTTGTCCAGGGGATTTTGTTCTATTGTTTTCCCTGCCCCCACAGCTGGAAGAAAACTGCAGAGCCGTCATCTTGATTAAAATGCAGAGAACATAAGTACCTATTTAATTTTCTTATTTCAGTTTTCTCCATAGCTATAGGTTATTTACTTTTTTTTTCATTATGTCTAACTGTATACTGTGACAGAAAGAATCGTGCTCACAGTCCCCATGATGCCCTTCTGTTGGACCTGTATACACCTCACCGGGCCTTTCAATTTATTCCTGTGTTTATATTTCCTTTCCAACCCTCCTCATTTTAAACAAGCTTGGGAAAAGTTGTTTCTGAAACAGCAATTTACCGCATTTTCTGGGCCTAGAGGAATACAGTTAACTGATTTATTGCCCTATGGATGTTGTAATTGTTGCAAAACATGATGTATTCCCAGAACAGTGTTATCAGTACGTCATTTTGAAAATACGCCTCCCAGCATTCCACTGAAATTAGCGAAGCATCTTTAAATAGTTGCAGCCCTTAAGCATGTTGTACATTCCAGTATGCAAAGAGTTATTGGCAAACTTCAAGATGCCAAGAGGTAATATTTGTCAAATCAAAGCTAAATACAGTAATAGCTTCTGAAGGGATGTTTCAATAACATCCCAAGTTTCAGCTCTTTAACATGCATTGTAACTTTGAGAACCTGTAACAGAGAAAGAGAAATGGTTGGGTTGACTTCAAGCATGTAATTTAGGAGTCATCGTGTAGCTATTACAAATTATCAGGAAGAACCCTTCCAAAAGTAGGAAAACTCACACAACTAAGGTTACTGCTTTCAAGTTAGTTCCTTAACAAACAAACTAAAAACGAAAATTATATACTAATCCTAATACTTCCCTAATAACTGTTTATAAGATTCTTTCAGAATACATATACTCAAGCAGAAACACGTTGTTCTTATTATCATTTTTAATTTGCCACATGAAATTAAAACATAAGACATTTTCAAGATCTGTTCACAAGCATTTTCAGTATTCTCTAAAATTCAGATTTAGATGATTACATAAAAGAACAGATTTAAAAGATATTGAGTAGCTCCCATCTGAGCATAATTTTGAAAAATAAGCCAGAAGAAACACATTTTCAAAAGCTGGTAAAATTAAATGAGTTGAAAACTTAACTTTGTGAATCTAATTTCTACCGTGTTATATGTTATTCTTGCTATGTAATCTTAGATGAGGACTTAATCCATACTTCAGCAAAAACCCATCAGCTGTCCACACACTATTCTGTAATGTGGCTTGACTATGATCAAGTCAGCAGAATCTTAAAGGAAAATCAGGAACAGGGAAATTCACAGCATTGTGAACTCAATCACACACTGACAGAATTAGAGAGGAGACCAAGGCTCCAAGCTTATGTTTAGAAATGAAATCTAACTTCCTAATCATTAAAATGTTATCCTGGATATCTAATTTTGACTTAGCCATCTGAATTAGGTACCTCTTCTAAGTAAAGTTACAATATACGCAGTGCAGCATTGGTTTTATGAAAACAACTTGGTTATGTCATGTGACACAGATTCCTAAAATCATAGGATAGTTTGAGTTGGAAGGAACCTTTAAAGGTCATCTAGTTCCAACCTCAATGCCATGGGCAGGGACACCTTCCACTAGACCAGGTTGCTCAAAGCCCCATGCAGCCTGGCCTTCAACACTTCCAAGGATGGGGCATCCACAGCTTCTCTAAGAAGCCTGTCCCAGTGCATCACCACCCTCATAGTGAAGACTTTCTTCCTTATATCTAATCTAAATCTACCCTCTTTCAGTTTAAAGCCATTATCCCTTGTCCTATGGCTATAGACCTTGCTAAAAAGTCTGCCTGCATCTTTCTTATAAGCCCCCTTGAAGTACTGAAAGGGTGCAATAAGGTCTCCCTGGAACCTTCTGTTCTCCAGGCTGAACAACACCAACTCTCTCAACCTGTCTTCATAGAAGAGGTGCTCCAGCCCTCGGATCATCTTCGTGGTCCTCCTCTGGACTTGCTCCAACAAGTCCATGTCCTTCTTACACTGGGGGCCCCAGAGCTGAGCACATTACTCCAGACGGGGTCTCACCAGAGCGGAGTAAAAGGGGAGAATCACCTCCCTTGACCTGCTGATCACAATTCTTTTGAGGGAGCCCAGGATACAGCTGGCCTTCTGGGTGCAAGTACAACTTTCCAGATCATATTGAGCTTCTCATCAACCAATTACCCCAAGTCCTTCTCCTCAGGTCTGCTCTCAACCTGTTCTCCACCCAGCCTTTATTTGTGCTTGGGATTGCCCTGACCCAGGTGCAGGACCTTGCACTTCACCTTATTGAACTTCATGACGTTCACATGAGCTCACCTCTCAAGCATGTCAAGGTCCCTCTGGATGGTGTCCCTTTCCTCCAGTATGTCAACCGCACCACTCAGCTTGGTGTCATAGGGAAACTTGCTGAGGGTGCACTCGATCCCACTCTCCATGTTGCCAAGAAAGATGTTAAACAGTGCCTGTCTCAATACCAACCCCTGAGGAACACCACTTGTCACTGGTCTCCACTTGAACATCTAACCATTGACCACTACCCTCCAACCAATTCCTCATCCACCCAACAGTACAGCCATCAAATCCATCTCTCTCCAATTTAGAGATAAGGATTTCATGCAGTGTCAAATGTTTTGCACAAGTCCAGGTAGATGACATTAGGTACTCTTCCCTTACCCACCAACGCTGTAACCCCATCGTAGCAGGCCACCAAATTTGTCAGGCACAATTTGCCCTTAGTGAAGTGTATTGGGTTGGTGTGGCAAGGTTTTTGTAGCCAGGGGGCTACAGACATGGCTTCTGTGAGAAGTTCCTCGAAGCTTCCCCTATGCCCAATAGAGCCAATGCCAACCAGCTCCAAGAGAGACCCACCACTGGCAAAGGCTGAGCCCATCAGCAATGGTGGTAGCGCCTCTGGGATAACATATTTAAGGAGGGCACAGCAATTGAAAGAAAACCGGCACAGCAACTGCAGTTGGAGAGAGGAGTGAGAATATGTGGGAAAAAAAACTCTGCAGACACCAAGGTCATTGAAGAAGGAGAGGCAGGAGGTGCTCCAGGTGTCAGAGCAGAGATTCCCCTGCAGCCCATGGTGAAGACCATGGTGAGGCAGGCTGTGCCCCTGCAGGCCGTGGAGGTTAATGATGGAGCAGATATCCCCCTGCAGCCCATGGAGGACACCCATGCCTGAGCAGGTGAATGCCCAAAGGAGGCTATGACCCCATGCAGAGCCCATGCTGGAGCAGGCTCCTGGCAGGACCTGTGGACCCGTGGAGAGAGAGGAGCCCATGCCGGAGCAGGTTTGCTGGCAGGACTTGTGAGCCCATGGGGGACTCATGCTGGAGCAGTCTGTTCCTGAAGGACTGTACCCCATAGAAGGAACCTACGCTGGAGCAGTTTGTGAAGAACTGCCTGTGGGAAGAGCTCATATTGGAGAATTTTGTGGAGGACTGTCTTCTGTAGGAGGGACTCCATGCTGGAGCAGGGGAAGAGTGTGAGGGGTCCTTCCCCCAAGGAGGAAGAAGTGGCAAAACATGTGATGAACTGACCACAATCCCAATTCCCCATCCCCCTGTGCCGCTGGGCAGGGAGTTGGTAGAGAAATTGGGAGTAAAGTTAAGCCTGGGAAGAAGGGGGGCATGGAGGGAAGGTGGTTTTAAGATTTGGTTTTATTTCTGCTTATCCTACCTTGATTTGTTTGGTAATAAATTAAATCAATTTTTCCCTGAATAAAGTCTGTTTTGCTCACGATGGCAACTGCTGAATGATCTCTCCCTGTCCTTATCTTGACCCACAAGCTTTTTTGTTATTTTTTTTTGTTATAGATTTTATACATATATTTGTTATATATTTTTGTTATATTTTCTCCCCCCTGTACACCCGAGGAGGTCGAGTGATAGAGTGGCTTTGGTGGCACCAGGCATCCAGCCAAGGTCAACCCACCACATGTTGGCTGTCACCAATCACCTCCTTATTTTCCATATGCCTTAGCATAGTTTCGAGGAAGATCTGCTCCATGATTTGCCAGGCACAGAGATGAGACTGATTGGTCTATAGTTCCGCTGGTCTTGCTTTCTTCCCTTTTTTAAAGTGGAGTTTACGTTTACCCTTTTCCAGTCAGTGGGAACTTCATTGGACTGCAATGACTTCTCAAATATGATGTATAGGAGCTTAGCAACTAGTGCCCTCAGGACCCGCAGATGCATTTCATCAGGTTCCATGGACTTGTACACCTTCAGGTTCCTTAGATGGTCTCAAACCTGATCTCCCACAATGGGTGATTCTTTATTCTCCCAGTCCCTGCCTTTGTCTTCTGTGATTTGGGCAGATTATTTGCCCTTACAATATGAAAAACTTTCTTTTAATGGTCTAGGTATTGGTCGGTGATGCTCTGGATAATATCAGTAACACCAAAAAAATTACTGTGTATGATCTTTATTTCTAACTCAGTTTATTTAAGCAATGCATAAATGGAGCATGCCCAAGTTTTCACGCCAACAGGCCAACATTCCTTTCTATGTCATATCTTTATTTACAAGGTACTCACTGGTCTCCATCTGGCTGCTATTCTAAGAAATATTGGAAGCATTAATAGTCTGTCTTTACTTATGCCAGACAAATGGTTGGGAATTTATTGATTGAGATTTTTTTTATTTCATAAAATGATATGTCAATCAAAGTATATGCAGGTATTCTATTATGGTTACTAGGTATTTCATCAACATTTCATATTACTTACTGTTCTTAAACTACCGCAGCAGCAAACAAAATACTTTAAATGGCTATAGACAACAGAAAGTGGACACGGGATACTAGCAATGAATAAGTGTTGCAGGCAAGTAAATATTGGAGGCAAAACCCGCATACATAAAACTTCAGATATACATTGATAAATGTTTATATTCACTTTTCTATTTAGGGTATTCAGCATAACTGGGTTTCTTAATTTTCTCTTTTAGGGATGTAAAAACTATATTTAAATATCTATAATGTTTTCTATATCCTACTTTTCTGCATAGATTACTCACGGTCACTCTTTAATAAAGAGGGAGAAAAAATAAAATTAAAAAATCACCTTTAAATCAGCCTTTAGATAATTGGTTAAACAGACACCATCCACCTGACACAGTCAAAGTTTAGTGGTTTCTGTATTGATCAGATCGCTAATATCACATAAAGGAAAAGTTTAAGACAAGAATTCAAGAACTCATGAATTGAAATGATAAATAAAACCCATAAATATCTGCATAAACCAAATATTCCCATTTGCTATGTCCTGTCAAAAGCTGAAGGCAGAACAATTTTTGTATGTAGCCTGATAATATTCCCCTGAAAATGCAAACAAAACAGTCACCTCAACAATATTCTCTAGTCAGCTGAGAGTACAGAGAGTACTATATGATAACTTAAATTAACAACATTTATTTTAAAGAAGGAAAACAATAGCAACAACAATAGCTATTATAATAACAATAAACAATAATAATAACCACCTTATAGCTTCTAATTATTCAGGAACCGAAGTATAAGCTTCCAAGCTATACAAAATCATGTCAAAATAGCAAGAAAATGTTAGCAAATTAGAGAACTGTCTTTTTTGGTCTAAAGAAATATTTGCATAAATTATCATAAACCCACTATTATTTTACTTTAATTCATTGCTTCATGACAACAGAAACAAAAAAAAAAAATTAAGAAGCACCACATAATGTCATCATAATTCCTTTCTTGTGATAGGTACACTCAGATTATAATGGTGGGTATGAGTCCAAAATACCACTTGGAAACTAGGTGGCTATGAAAGAGGTTCTCAGAAGGCCTCAGTAATATAAAGCTGGAGGATCTTTATTTCGTAAAATTCTACAAATTATACGAAGTAAAGTTCTACAAAATTTTTGTTTCAAGAAAGCCTTTCACTAAACAAACGGAACTTAATACTGAAAATCTGTATTTTAATAACCTGTGGGAGGGGAAAGCAAACCATTCCACAGACAATGAAAACCTTTTGTGAGCATGGTGGTATTTTTAATTATCTCAAAAAAGGAGAGTGCTGTTGTTCATCTACGGACTCTTTACTGCCATTTACTTCATTTAGAAGGCGCTCACATACCAGGGTGATGGACGGCAGCCTACAGTAAATAGATTATAGTAGGTTTAATGCTTGCCTTCCCAATCTAAGACTTTGTGAAACGGAAAGGGTCTTGGTCCTATATTCTCATCCTCTCAACTGGCTATTCACTGGCTAGCTGACAGCAAAAGGAAGTAACCATCCATCATTTTCAATGGGGAGCCAAAGGAAGAAAAAAAATCTTAATAATGTTCTGACAAAAACAGCAGGGAAAAGGCAGTGTAATTTTGAGATGCATGAATGATACGCAAATCCTTGATTTTTATCACACACGAGTATCAGCTTAGAGAGCTATTCACATCAGGTATAAAGCAGAACTACGCAGTTTTTAATTTACTCTTTAGTCTTACTAGTCTGAATAGCTCCTTCATCATTTTGCAAGGTAAAACGACAGCACTGAACTCTGACTGGGACAAAACCATTTACCTAGTAAAAGTTTATGGACTGAGAGTGTATGAGTCTTATTAATTTGACTTTGGAATTCAGATAAGAAAGAATGACAAGTGTCCAGCACCTCAGCACAATGATAATGATTTCTTATGTTGAAATAATAGCAATGAAACATGCTTGATTTCAGCAGCTGTTGGAAGCAGCGGGGTTGCTCCAGTCAGAATAAAGAGAGACTTCCACCTCCCCAGATAAATGCATTCAAATCAAACAGTGCATACCAACAGCCAGCAGTACCCTGCTCTTATGTTAACAGTGATTAATCACACTGCTGATTGGTTCTCAACTATCTCCACTTCTATCCTTGCTGTGGACAAAGAACACTGAGCTGCTCATTAAAAGAGTTGCACATGAGCTGCAGGAGGGAAGGATGGTGATCCCTGAAGAATTATTATAATCAGTATGAGGCCTTTTCAGCACTTTATATAAACTTAACTGAGGTCAAGTGTTAGTGATTCCCCAGACGTCTCCTGAGGCCAATGCCACTCTGCACCCCACTACTGACAATACTGTCCAAGTAGCAAAATTCAGTTTTATTGGTGGAACATTTGTAGGAACTATAGCATGGGGAAAAGAGACAGTTGACTCTATATACTTAATAAGTGGTCTGCAAGTACTGGAATACGTGAATATAAAAAAATTGATAGGGTAAGGGCAGGTAGTTACACAGTCATACTAACTGGATAATTTGTCACAGGCACATTATTTTTAACCCCTCTTCCACTGTTTGTTATTTTAGTCTTCCAAAATTTACCCATCCAATAACCAGTCCACCTCTATAGACAAAAGAGAAAGATCCTTCAGAGAACAATTCTAACATCAGAAACTGGATGCCCTGGGCAGCATGATTCGCTCCCTTGAGATGCTTGTTTTTCTACATCGGCCATAGGTAGACCTGGGATGACTAGTTTTGACCTAGCACCTAACTTTTAGATGGCTAACTTTTGTGAGAGAAAAAAAATATTCTGAAAAAAAATTACAGTTTCAACCACTAGATTATTTCAATTTGTTTACCAACCTATATCTATTGCCGATTCACAGTCTGCAGGCTTTGGTCAGATTGTCAAAAGTATTTGCAACATTACTGGACGTTAGACCAACCTGACCACATTTGTTTAGTGTAGCATTGGCCTTAAAGAGACTTTCAAGGATCATTGGTGTCTGCTCTCAGTTGTATAAGATTTGTATAAGGCATTGAAAAGGCCCTGTATTGATTGAATTAATTTACTATTCATCATTCTTCCAAACCACTTTTTTTCCCTTTTTCTTCTCTCTGATCTGACACATGTATTGGTAGCTCTTAAAAAACCTATCTGAGCTCATCCACTGCTGTAAGAATCCTGGCTTCTGAAAACTGAAAAAAAACTAATCTACGTACAAAATGCTGTGGAGGTCACCTCATTAAAGTTTTGCTGTAAGTTACTGAACAGTAACAAAACAGACAGTTTTAAAGGCATCTGTTACTTAGCCGTACATCCTTGTGGATTTTGGTCTCTGTAACTCTTGACAGCTGCTTAAGTCATTACCGTATCCTCACCAATGTAATCAGTACCCTAAGGCTGCCCTACCTCTCAAATTCACAATCTGCAGTACTGCTCACTTCAGTGCTTTGGGGCATATTAGTAACTCAAGCTTTTTCTGCTTTGATGTGCATGTTCTGTACCACTGACCCCAAAATATGCAGGTCTAATGAATTGGCTTTAATAGTTTTCTTACCCACTTAAATGTTTTTGTTTTAATTGGCTATACTACCATGTGTCCTGAACTACACTGAAAAGTTCACAGCATAGATGCTAATGGTGCCTTTCTAATTACTGCATAATGAACAAAGGTCTGTCAGAGCAATTTCAGAGGTTAAACTTCACAATTAGGAACCCCATTTTAATAAAAGTCAGCCTAAAAATTTCACACACTTAATAGAAATAATCCACACCACAAAATAATATTTTTAGAATATCTGGGTTTTTTTTAAAATATTTGTATAAATTTTTCTAGTTACACAAAATTACTGGTTTCTTCATTCCCTGTTAATCTACCTGCCAACAGCCACAACCTCAGCTTTATCATATTGTCCCTGAAGTGTACTTAACTTTCATGGATCACCGCTCTGGGGCTGAACTTGATTTCTCTTTTCATTTACTTTAGGGAGCACTGAAAACTGAGGGGCAGGGTCATGCCATCTACTGTTTTACATCCAGGCTTGTATGGAGCAGAATCCAATGATTTGTCTTAGAAAACTCCAATGCTTTGTCAAAGTAAATTCTATTTTTTTTTCCAATATTTCCAGCTGCATAGGTATCAGTAAAGATATCATTTCTAATGGAGACAGAAAGTGTAGCAGCTGGTCCTATTTTATCCCCTGTGCTACCCACACATTGATAGCACGAGCTAAAATACATTTGCATCACTGCTAGGTTGAAGACCTGAGATCACGATAACATAGTGACAGTCTAAGATCAGGGAGGATGAAAAGGATGGAAAGCCTCCCCATAATGTCAAAAGACTGTGGATCAGGCATGAGCAAGGTCCAACATATGCGATCCCCATTATAACACCAGTTTTCCGCTCCCTTCATTCTCCTCATGTTACATTAAGTTTGACAGTTGGGGAGCTTAGCAGAATATTAATACACCTATGTTGCAGACATTAGATATAATTAAAACAACACCTGATGTTAGGATAGTTAGTATGGTTGCACATTTAAATGTTCAGCCACCAGAATATGTGAAGTTCAACAAGAAAAAATGTTGGGGCATTTCACTACTGTTTCCACTTAAACATTTTAGAAAAAATTTTGCAGTAGCACAGTGTGATATCATATTTTTATTCCTAAAAATGTAACTACAACAACATTCAATTTCCTGACACAGTTCCACCTGGCCATAAACCTTTTTTTTTTCTTTTTTTTGGTCTTTTTTTTTAATATTTATTTTAAAAATTCCCCTTAAAAACTAAAAAGTTGCTTTAGATGCAGAGTGTGCAACTAACTACACATTAATAGTAAAATCAGGTATCATACAGCTTTCAATAAAATCAACAATGTGGTTCAACCACACTAAATGTGAATGTCTTTAGACTGCCAGAAATCCACATTATATTCAAAGGAGTTAAAACCTGCATGTATCTAGAGGTTCACCTACGTGAGCATTTTGTTTGTTTTGTTTTTAAGAATAAAGGAATTTTTGCACAGAGCAGAAAGACACATCACATCAGCAGAAAATTACCTATGCAAAGTGTAGCCACTGGACTTTTTTAAATAGTATTTTATGGTGATTGTTCAAACCAGTATTAAAGTCACTTCCTCCTTTACAGACTTAGCTAGACATTGCTAGAATGACTGCCATCTCTATGGAAGTCACAGGATTACAAGCTTTTGCAAGAACACGAAGGGAAGAGAAGACAGAAGAAAATCCTGAACTGAAATTTGAAGACTTCCAAAACAAAATCCATATGAATACTTAAAGGAAGCAAGTTTCTTCAAAGATACAGCATACCCACACATTTCCCATTATTTCATCTTAGGGGAGGGGGGTTCACAGAAAATCTCTTATAACATATTTCTACATTGCCCCTTAAGAAGACTAGCCACATGTATCTCTTGTCTGCTCATCACACTGATCCTTGCAAAAGAAAAAAAAAAAACACCATCAGTGAGGTAAGTTCTTAGACTGTGAATTCCAAGTTTTTTCTGCCCATGTTGTTCTCTACTAAAAGATTTGAAGGGCTCCCAGTACAGAAAACCTTGGTCATAGCCTTACCCAAAACCAAATGAGCAAAAACAATCCTTCAGACTTCTCCTCTAATTAATACCCAAGAAGTCAGAAAAAGGACAATGTACATTTCTTGGCTTTTCCTTGCTGTTCTCTTTAGTCACTTAAATACGACCACTTTCCCTATATGGACACCACCTGACAAAGGGTCTCTGCAAAGTTTGAGGTGCAAAGGGATACAAAGAAATCCGAGGGAGTTAGAAATTATTTTCACAGTTCTTAATTTCTGATAGAAGAAAAAGATGTCTTAACAGCCAGGTACAAGATAACGCAGTATTTTTGTATAGTTTTATTCCTAAAAACACAAAATGATGACTAGTTCATTAGTACACTACACTACCATTAATTATTGTAGAAAATATATTAGAGCATCTTCTTTCTATAACAAGTATTTTCCATTCTCATTTATGTAGCCTATGTAATTTTTTTGAAATGCATTTTGTGAAGATGAGTGTAATCTATGAACAATAATTATGATTCTATTTTGGTTATTATTTTCATTCCTCTCATACTGAATAACGTTTTAATCCATGAACTTTACTATTTATGCATGAAGAATACTAAGTGATTATTAAGTAATCCTTAAATGGTATAGTGAATTCTGGATGGACAGTTATTTCACTATCTGTAAAACTAATGCAAAAATAAACAGTTACCAAACTGTTTGAAACTGTTTTCTGTTCAAAAACAGAACTTGTGCATCAAGAGAAGAAAATGTTTCAGGCAGTGAAAATGTATAACACATACATCAAATAGAGTCTCATTGACTGGCTAAACTCCACAGTTAAGAAGACCACAGATGATCTCTTTTTTCCTAGAAGTGAGTCACAGTTCCAGTGGGTAAACTGATTTTTTGATGGCATACAGCAAGGGAATATCACTGAGACACAACAGAGGAAAGGACACTGTCAGATAAACCAATATAGCTTTCTATCATGCAGAGCTGACACAGGAGTGGAGGAGTAAGTGAAATTCCCAACAGTCTTCAAATAATATTCCACTTACTGGATGTTTTTGTGACTACTTAATGAAGCTTCTATTCCTGCCTGCAGATCCCTGTTATACAAAAAGATTTCTCACAGGTGAAAGTGAGAAGGAAAATATGACTTTATATCCAGCTTTCTCATATAAGCATCCTCTTAAACATATGCAGTAATGAAATAAAAAAAATATTAAAAAAACCAAACCAAAAAACACAAAACCTAGTAAAATGCTAATTCAGAATGTGTTTAGAATGACCTCAGTTTCAATTTTGTGAGGTTGGACCAAAGATAATTGTACCTTAACATAAAAAAACTTTAAATAATGCCTTTAGAACAAAGGAAGCGTTCACTCTCTCACTTGGTACATATTTACATTTAATTTTCATGCTTAAAGGACTTCTATTCCAATCTCCAAACTGAACTTTAATGCAAGCTGTGGGTAAAGAACATCGTCTTCATTAAGCATCAACCAGCAATCAAACAAATAAGAACATTTCAAAGTAGAATTCCAACCCTGCAGGGTTCCAGTGAAGGAAATAATAAAGTGAAATATGAAAAATAAAACTGTTCTTCAAGAAGAACAGATCTAATTAAAAGCAAGACCTAACAACTTCATAGATTAATTGGGAACCAACTGAGATAATTAGACCTCTGGGAGTAAGATTACACCCATCATAAACTGTTTTTTTCACAACTACAGGTTAAGTGCTTAAAGCTTTAATTGGGGGCAACACTAAGAGGAAAGTGGAACTTGCACAGAAGAATTAATATTTGGTGAAGCAATATTCTGAAGTACTTTGGCATCGTTAAAAACCACATTATTATTTTTCCCCAAGTGTGTGGGATTCTTGGAGCCAAGTTGACAACTGTGGTTACAATTTGTACCAATCAAAAAATGCTCACACTATTATACTTTGACCTATAAACCACATGTAGCTACTTTGTGCATTAGTAGTTCAAATACAGTTTCACCCTCTGTGATTACAGTTTAAATGAGCTGTTATTTTAACACACACATACACCATGATATTTTCTGCAGTCAAACCATGTCTTTCAAGAGAAATCTACATCGAGAATATTACACTAAATTAAAAAAAAAAGAAAAAAGAAAGCAATATCTAAAGACCTAGTAAACTGCTGCAGAGAATAACTGCTGCAGAGAATAACTGCTGCAGAGAATAACTGCTTCTCAGAATTGCTCCAAGGACTAAACTTAGTTAAACCATTTGAAACAGAGCCAATTTAATACCATAACACAAATGTCATGGAAACTTTGGTATCCAGCTGATGAATTTTGTGTCCATTAGACAACTTGGAAAGCACAGTAAGGAAGCTTTACTAATACAACACAAAAGGTGGTCAGAGTTCCTGCTTTAATTCCCCCTTAGTGGTAGGAAAACACCTGCAGAAGAAAGAAATTACGTATTTTCTGAAAGCACCATATGTTCTTTCCTAAATGGTAACATTCAGGATAAAGATAAGCTCTTTTCAATTAGAAATTTTGTTTGCATGCAAAATAACCTATTCCAATACTAACTCACCATCTTTATTTTGAAGATTATATACAACAGATGAGAAGGTTGAGTTCTGTAAATGCCTTAAAATACCATGGAATATACATGGGATTGGATTTACTGTGGTATAATTTTAGTGTAAAACAAGTCATGTGGTCCGTGGAAATCCAGAGAAATATGGGTGTAATTAATCATCCCTAAAAACCTCTAGTATAGAGAAGTTTGAAGAATGTTTTTGAGACAGGTATTTCAGCAGGTTGTAAACACATTACAAGGTATTTCTCTGTACATGCATGGTAGCCCATGGCTATTCAATTTACTAAGACATTTTCAGGAGGTGTCAAGCCATTCTTGGATTATAACAGGAAAAAAAAAATGTGTTTAAGAATCCTTTCTTGTAATTCCTTCACATTCACTTCACATTGTCCTTGTCTTTGTCAAGCTGTCAAGTTCCAGCTGTCAGGCTCTACCTACATAATTAATCTGTAGTTATCCATTTAGGCATGCTGAGCATCTTGAAGACTAAGAACTACCCTACAAGCTGATATGGTTACCTTGGGTAACAGGTATCTTAGGAAAATTCACCCACTGATCTTTGAGATGCTGCTTGGATGTGCCTTGGTTCTTGTCTGTTTTACCCTACCTCCTCTCTCCTGCTGCTACAGCTCAGGATCCTCCCTTTTCTGCATTTTAAACTCCGTTTAGTAACATGAATCTAGGATGAAGATGAAGAAGGGGTGGAAGAAATTGTTCAGACCAATGGCATCCCAGCATCATGTCCTACAGACTGGCGTATTTCTTGGTTCCCACAGTTCTCTGATGATTCTTCTGGCCTCTGACCATGTTCACACTTTGCTCTTTGGATTGGTACACTTTATAACTTTTCTTGTTCATGTTTTTTTCTTTCTATCTCCAAATAAGGCTCCATCTTATTAGAACCATACAATGGAGTGATACATTAATTGTCATAACTACAGGTGTCAGTTTTAGTCAATGAAATTGTGTGATAAATTTGGTATAACACCATAACTTACTAAGGTGATGATAAACACATCATTAATAAGTGGCATCTAATTTGTAACTTGGTGTGAGTAATAAACATACAATAATAAAGGAGATCTATTAGCAAATTTATCGAATACCATATAAACTTCATCTCTCAAAACACAAACAAAAATCTCAAAAAACATTGTTAAACTATTTATAAGTGCATTGCATCGGAAGCCAAGATTGTCAGTTGATTCTAACTATTTTTATACGCCTTCTTGATTCAGGTGCTAATGAACCAATAGCTATCAGCATGACTTTCACTGAAATACCATTACATTAATGAGTTTGGATCAGCTGCTCAAACAGTTCGGTTGAGAAAGATGTCTGCTCAAGCAATATAATGGGTGAGGTGAACATTAAGTTTTAACCCCTAAAATTTAGTTGATTAAAAACATGATGCCCGAAACCTTTTTTTACATTCAGCTTGATTTGACACTGCATTGAATAAATTAGACTGTATATAAAACTGCCTTGTTTATCTATCATACAAAAACACCGGGACAAGTTCTTCTCTTTATTATACAATTGATAACCCAAGTGACATCCTATGTTACACCAGTGTAAACCACTGGTGAATTTGTCACTATCATATTGAAGTCAGCGTTATTCAAACCTAGAAGTTATTCCCTCAGTTGTGCTATACCTCTATATTATCCTGTCTGAGACTGACACAAACTCCAGTGGGGTCACATATCCCTAGAATTAACATTCTGGTGTGAAAAGGCAACAGAGGTTTATGTATGACATACTGCTTAAATTAATTCTTTCTGTTGTCTTCAGTACAGTACTCCCCTGGAGCACCTTTAGTCATTCAATCCACATGGAATGGGAAAGCTTTCTGTATATTAGTCTATTAAAGGAACCAGTCACATACCTTGACTTTAAGGAAAACCTCCTCAAACAATGGTAATGATTAGATTATAGCTGAATGAATCACCCTCTGCACCTGTGAGAATGTAAAGACGATACACCTGAAGCTGATGGCTCAGCACTGTGTAGACCAAACAATGTGTTTGAAATAGGGAGGGGAAAACCTTGTATATAATCTTTTCACCTACACTTTACTAAACTGTACCCTTGGGGGAAAAGAAAAAAAATTAAAGTGCATGAAAACCAATTTAACTGGACAACCTGAAACTGAAATTCCAAACATGGTATTTTAAAAATATTTTAGTGACACTTGTCCTACATAGGAAGCAGCTGCGTTTATCTAGTTGAAGTCAGACACCAGCACTTGGGATTTGTTCAGCTCCAGGGTTGTATCATAAACTCCTTGAGGGAATTCACAATTCACCAAGTGACGTATTGTTATCATCACCAAAAGTGAACCACATTCAACAAAACAGTACTCAATGGGCAGCAATTCTGCAGTGTATAATTACAGTTGCTATTTCCTGTCCCAGGATTAAATGTGTTTTCACTTTTCAACTTCAACAACAACAAAAAATCAAACCCACCTTTCTCCACCCCTCAAAACACCTAAGGAGATTAGTTTTCATATTTAAACAATCCTTTATCTTGATTCTTTGAATAAATCCCACTTATACTGTTCTGTCACTGGAACATCTGTATTTTCCATCCTTTCTAGCATTACTCTGGGTTCTAAGGTTTGGGGTTTCTTTTGTTCTGTTTTCTGTATATATGACACTGCTACCAAATATAATTATCGGATGTATCTACATTATAATTAAGGTCTTCTTTCTCTGTTAATTACTGTAAATGCCTTGAAAAAAGAAAAAAAAAACCCCTATTCATTGCTTTTTTTAGCAGTATAAAAGACTCTGTTGCTCCAGTTTATTAATTATAGGATTTTATGCAGTAATGTTGGCATCTTTAGCTAGCTAAAATCCTCCATACTTCTCACCTAAAAACCTAAGGTTGTGTTCCATTTTCAGTAGCACTTGTGTAACTTCAGAAAACTACAGACTTTGGAAGTCCTTGCAGATAGTTAGAATGGATATGAGACCTGTACTTACGTTGGAATAATGGGCAATAGACTTAACTCATAGCTCAGGAAGTTACAGATGTGGTTTCATATATGAGACCACATGCTATTCTTCATCGATGTAATAGGATTAAAGGGTCTTGCAGTATATTGAGCATCCAGTGTGAATATTATTTTATCACTATACATCCTGTTATTTAGGGAGCACTGACAAGCACACCCTTACAACACAAGTGAACACGTGACATATATCTTTAAGCAAGCATTGTCTGAAATACCTTTGGAATAATCAGCAACATAGCCACATTTATGCAATGCTGAGGAAATAGGTCCTTGGCATTGCACCAGTAAAATGTGACCTAGTACATTTGCATGGTGATGTGCCATCTGATGCAGATTTATTTGCTTGCATTAGCATTAGCTCACAAATCCATATATCAGAACCTATGTCATTAATGTTACTTTTATCCTAGTTCAGTGTGGAACGTATTCTTTCTGTTATACCTCTCCTGATATCCAAAACTAGGTGTGCATTTCTATGCTAGAGGAGAAAGATGTGTGATAACAATTGTCCTGAGAATTCTGAAAAAACACAAGACAAAGTTTCTCATTCTGTCTCTTAAGCTCCCCTCCCCTTCCTTTCTCTTCCTTTTTCTTTTCCATACTCCTATGTAAATTGTGAGAGGATAATTCACAGTTTATCCATGTATTCTAATCTGAAATTTTTGTAGCCTACTTGGCTGGGTGGATTTTTGTTATTTCTTTTTGTTTTTTGAAAGAAGAGATGTTCCTTACAACCTTTTGAAGGTACAGCTTTGCGTCCCTAAAACTTTTAGCAGTGGCAGTGATATTATGAATGGAAATATGAAAGATGGTATCTTTGACTACCAAATATGGTTGCAAATCAAATAGACAGATAGTTTTTCTACTGACCTACTATGTAGGTAAGGATTTGTACATCTGTTCCTTTCTAAAAACATGCCACTGAAAACTGCCTACCACACCACTGAAAAAGACATATGAAACAAAAGCACTCTCAGAATAAATTTAAGAATGTTTGTAGACAAGTACATAAAGCTGCTATCTGCTTGCATTCACCTTGCTGTTTAACTCATACTTGAAATGACAGTAATTCTAGAGTTACTTCCTGCATCTAACTGCAGACTTGAACTCTGCAGCCTTTCTAATTGGTCTTGCTTGTCATACTTAATTTGTTCTGATTTTATTTTAAACAATTATTAAATACAAATGAAAACACTAAAAGCTATTTTGCTCCATTAGCCTTCTGCATTCCACTCTGTATTCAGGCCCTACATCAACAACTGCTGCAGCAATACTGTTTCTTTCAGGATAAAGACAAAACATGGACTACATCCAACTTTTAATCAGCTGTACAGATGGGTTTATTTCACGAATGCACTAGGCTGCACAGATGGAAGCTCCTGAATGCCTGACAAGGTGTTAAAATGGTTACTGAGATTACAAAGGAATAAAAAAGCAGCAGTGGAAATTATAATTAGTAGGGACTTTATCTCTTAAGGGCTTATTAGTTCAGAACTTAAATTTTGTCCTTGGTGTGTGGAAAACAGTTTGCAGAGGGGAAAAAGGTAAACACATATCAGATTAGCTATGATAACGGTCTTCTATCCCTTAAGAATCCACACAATCTTACAAATATTTAACTCAGCTGTTGTACCTGATACAATATACACTGAAACCAGCCAAAAGTATGACATAATATTTTTGACCATCCAAAGGCAGAACAAACAGAGCAGCAGTTTGTGCCCAGTGGCATATTGAACAGCAGTTAAAAAAATCCTGCAGACATCAGTGGAGAAAAACAGCTTTATACACACTTAATGGTATTATGCTTTTGAGAAATTTTATTATAAACTCACAGATTCTATGCCTAAAAAAGTTAACTGAATTATCATACTTGACTGAACAGGTTACAGTATTCATCACCTCATGGAATATTATACCAGTTCACTATCATGATGCCAAATGTTCTAAACTGTGTTTTGGAAATAACACAATAATAAAAGAGGTCATGAATAACTATGGTCATTAGAGACTCTTGTGCTTTGGTTTGCAAGAGTGGAGGGCTGCAGGGACAATTCCCTCTTTATGCTAAGACCACTAACCTTTTCTCCATCTTTAATGTGACAAGTTTTGAGTAATTTAGGGAAGAAATAAGGTATCATAGGTGCCTCTGCAATCTCTTCATATATACTGAATTTGGGACAGTTGTGTATAAGTGAATCAGAAACAAACTCTCCTAATGCACTGGAAGATGCACGGTAATTTTATGTAGAGCTTTGTGCTGAGTATTTTATTAATAATATGCTCTTGTGAAGATCTCTGATCTTTCAGTTCTGTGAATAAGAGAAGTTTATTGTCCAAAATTTTAGTTTGTCTTCCATTCTAAAGACTCAGTTCTGCAGTGAGCATAGTACATAAATGTGCATATGTGACACCATATAGACAGAAGGTACCTTTAAATTAACTACATTCAGAAAAGGGAAAAAATGTTTTACTGGATCCCAAAAGATGTAATGATCAAGAAATACAGTAGAACTCATTTTAAAATGTAGCTTAGAACAGAAGGGAAAACGTCTTTAAAAGTGGATGTTAAATTTAAAAAATCATGTTGTGACTGGCATTGTGGAATAGACAAAGATGATACAAAGGCAAAGATATTCCATAAATAGTTTGGGTTTTTCATAGAAAAAAGCAAGAAGATATAAAAAGTTGCAGAAGTCAACTTCATTATGATTCTGAACAAAGTAATACATGAGGGTTCTGGAGAACAAGTCTTATGAGGAGCAGCTGAGGGAACTGGGGTTGTTCAGTCTGCAGAAGAGGAGTCTGAGGGGAGACCTTATTGCTCTCTACAACTACCTGAAAGGGGGCTGAGATGAGGTGGGTGTTGGTCTCTTCTCGCACGTAACTAACGATAGGATGAGAGGAAACAGTCTCAAGTTGTGCCAGGGAAGGTTTAGACTGGATATTAGGAAAAATTCCTTTACTGGGAGAGTGGTCAAACATTGGAACAGGCTGCCCAGGGAGGTGGTGGAGTCACCATCACTGGAAGTACTCAAAAAACCTGTAGACGTGGCACTTCAGGACATGGTTTATTGGGCATGGTGGTGTTGGGTTGATGGTTGGACTTGATGATCTTAAAGATCTTTTCCAACCATAATGATTCTGTGATTCTGCAATATCTGTAGGGTTTTAGAACAAAAAATAAGGCAGACTTGAGTAGGAAGGAAGTAAGATAACATAGGTTCATGAAAAGCAAATTCAGCCAAACTAATACAATTCTTTTTGAGAAGATTAGTTTCTGTATGACAAAAATAATAGTGATTATTGATATCAGTTTCTTTTTTTAAAAAAAATCTGTCTCTCCACAACATTTTACTAGTGAAACTAGACACTAAAATCAAGTCTTTACACATTAAATAAATACATTGAAAAATTACTAATGAGTAAGTGTAAAATGTAATGGTAAACACAGAATTCTTATCAAGCAGGTTTATTGCTATTGGTATCTTTCAGGTCCCAAATCTTGGCACCGTGATTTAAGATTTTCATGGATGAAACAAAGAAATTAGGGATTAAGTTTGCAGATGACATAAGGATTAGGGGAAAGTGAATACAACGAGGGATTGATTAGGAGTAATTTTGGATTGCATTGGAATCTCAGACCAAGAAAACTATGTATTTTAATGTGACAAGATGTAAAAAAACATAAATGTGGGATGGGAGTGGTGGTGGGCAATAAACAAACAGAAAACCTGGCAGACCATGTTTACACAGCTGGGGAAGTCATTATATCCCAGAGGATTTGAGCTCTGTTACAGATAATCAGCTGAACATGAGTTCCAAATACAAGACATCAAACAAGAAGAGTAACATGGTTCTTATATACATTATATTCAAAAGACTCATACAGTTATTGCAGATTTCCATTTTAAAATATGACCAAAGCATTACTTGTTTGTTTGGGGTTTTTTTTATTTCATGCAAGGGCAACCGCTACTAGAATATGGTGTTTGGCTTTTAATCAGGAAGAAAACTAATAGAGTGAGGGAGTTCAGAGATAGTTTCAAGGCTCAAGAACTGCACCTGTGAGAATCTCAACAAACCAAATAATAACCTTTAATTGTATTAAGAGTTTGCTCAGAGGAGATGCTTTAGTCTGGCAGACACAAGTACAACAAGATTAAAAGACTAAAAACTAAAATTCAACATACTCAAGATAAAAATCATTTACATTAATTTAACAATAAGTTTAATATTTTTTATAAAAAAGTTCTGGGTGATTCACTGTCATTGAATATTTTAAAGCAAAACTATTTTCTTCGAAAAGAGAGATTCAGATTGAAGAAACATCCAATAAGAGGGAACCCTGTAGCCTCGGCGAAATGCACAATAGACTATCATATGGTCCCTCCCGTCTTTTAAACAAGAAACAATATGAAATAATATCACTGGTATATTAATAATTTATTTGGTGAAATATTGAACTAGATAAAACCTACATAATGTCTGTGCACATCACAGGATCTACATTCCTGAAGAGGTAATATTGACACACAGGTGTCATTTCATTGTTTAAATAAATTGAAGTTAACATTTCAGTCAATATATGTAATGGCTTCATATTACTCTACCGAGTAATCTAATGAAATGCAATTAGAGTTTTTAGTTTCTGAAGATGATTTCAGCATAAACTTGTTTGTAAATAATTTAGAGTGTGTAAAGATTATGAAAATATTAAATAAATTTATAAAAATACATGATTTCTTCATTAAGGTGTACAAATGGTAGATTAATAGTCTTATCACCAAGACATTAAAAATATAGCATTTAAAAAGAATGTATTTTATCTGCATAGGGACTCAGATGTTGAATTATACACCATGCAGATCAGCAAATACTAAGATGGAAGACTCAATGGGAATATGAGCAATGCAGGAGGTTATGTTATATTTCATCAGTATCTTCTTTGTTTAAAAGAAAATTGCACGGTGATGATGTGCTTGGTAATGAATGGTGCTAGAGAGTGGAGAGTAATGCTAATGTGCTGTCTCTCAAATAAGAAAGAAAATCATGATCCAGATCACTGGGAATTGCTTAAAAACTCATGAAATATAAAAATGTAAAAAATACTATCAGTGTTAGACTTGGTAACCTTTAAAAACTTCATTTTTAGTAATTAAATTTTGCCCAACTCAGACATCCCCAAACTTACATTTATCTGACAGTACAATCAATTGCTTTATAGACTGCCCATTACCACAGCAGCTGGGAATTGACTTTAAAAATTAGTAATAATAATAATAATCTCTATAAACTTTCCACCCTTAATGAAGCATTTCTGTTTCCTACAGAAACATTAGAAAATGGAGTTTAATGTATTTAGAATATAGGACAGCCGTCAGTGAAATTAAATATACTTCAAACATAGTCTTTATTCCATCTAATTTTAGATGTCACAGCTTAAGTCACTCAGTGTAAACTACTCAGATAATCTCCTTAGCTAGACTTTGAAGAAAAACCACACAGTTCCAGAAGTAAACCACCACCTAAGCTGTTAGAATTTATCCTCAGATCCACTTGCATCACTACTGTAACAACAGTGGAAGCTTAAATGACTGTATATGAGTTGAATCTAAGCCTCTGTTCCCCAAGTTCACAAAAGGCTGAATTTTGGACAAAAAGTGGCTGCCTTTCTTACCTAGACAAAGAGAATTACATATGATTTACCTTCCTTTTTTTTTTCTTTTTACTATGAGTCAATTAGAAAAATCCCATGTAAATTTAAGAGCATAGGAGTCAACTGTGGTTTCAGGATTAACATAAACATCTTTCCAAAAAACAAGAATCCCCTGTAACTTTATGAAGCCTACTCATGATGGAATTCTTGATGACTGAAAAAAGGCATACCTCCTGCTCATTTTCAAGGAGAAGGAGGAGCATCATCAGGGGAACTGCAGGCCAGTCAACCTAGCCTCACTACTCAGCAAATCCTCCCGGAAGCCACATCCAGGCACATATGGTAGGAGAAGGCGGCTGGAAACAGCCTATATGCATTTACCAATGGCAAAATGTTCTTGACCAACCTGGCGGTCTTCTGTGATGAGATGGCTACCTTGGTGAAAAAGGTGTGCAGTGATGCTAGCAAGGCTTTCGACACTGTCACCCACAGTATCCTTACCGATAAACTGGTGAGGTACAGTTTGGATTGATGAACTATCAAGTGCCTCTAAAAATTGCTTGGACTACCAGGTTCAAAAGGTTGTGATCACAGGAGTACAGTCCAATGGACAGCTGGTTAATAAGGGTGGATAATGGAGCCAGTGCTGCCTTTGCACCTGATGTCTTTATTAATAAGCTGGATCATGAGGCAGGGTGCATCCTCTGCAAGTGCGCAGATGACACCAGGCAGAGGGCAAGCGCTCTGCATGTTGGAAGGCTGGGGCTCTATTTGGAGGGAGCTTGACAGGCTGGATAAATGGGCAACTGGTACCTCAAGAAGTGCAGCAATGGCAAACATGAAGTCCTGCCCCAGGAAAGAATAATGCCATGCAGTAATGCAGTCTGGGGGCCAACTGTGTAGAAAGTGGCTTGGCTAAAAAAGGACTTAGAGGAGTTCATGGAAAACGTTGAATATAGCTTGGTAGTGTGACCTTGCAACATGGAAGGACAACTGCATAGAATCATAGAGTCATAGAATAGTTTGGGTTGGAAGGGACCTTTAAATGTCATCTAGTCCAAGCCCCTGCAATGAGCAGGGACATCTTTAACTAGATCAGGTTGCTCAGAGCCTCATCCAACCTGACCTTGGGCTGTATCAGCAAAAATTTAATCAGCTTGAAGAGGGTAGGGATTCTTTCTCTCTTTTCAGCACTTGTGAGGCCATATCTGGAATAGTGTCTCCAGTTTTGGGTTCTCTGTTTTGAGCTGGGCTTTGGACCCCCAGAGATTCCTTCCAACCTAAAATATTTTGTGATTTTATGACTGCTACTTATGCATCTCTCTGCCGGATCCATTAAGGATACAAGTCAGGAAGAATTTTATACTTTAAATCTTACACACTTGATTGAAGTCTTAGAAACTTCTAGTCCTATAGACAGTGTGACTTTTCACACAGTGAAGGACTTGGTTTCACCCGGTCTTGACATACAGGTAAGAAGTGCATTCACTTAGAGTTAAGTCTACCAAGCCAAACTGGGTGAAGTACAAATGAAGAAGCTTTCCCTGTTCTTTCAGGTCAAAGTAAAAACTCACAGATTGAAAAGCTGAATTTTCCTCTAGTTAGTCTTGGAATACCATGAATTATAATATGGATGAAAGTCGCAACTACTGAAAAAGAACTAGCGTCACGGAATACTTCAAATTTGACATTAATCCAAAAGACATCCATATGCACATCTCAGTCTTAGAAGAGATGATGGCTGAGAAACAAGTCTCTTGTTATATGTTGCTGTTAGCAAAAATTATAGGAGATTAAATTGAAATTACTTTTTCATGAGCAATACTACATTTTTGACACTTATTGGCTGGGGAGCTATTAGGAAATAAATAAACTATCTGAGGGTTAAGGAGAAGGGTAGTGATCTATCAAACATATCACTATTTTATGCACTCCTTAGAGAAGCAAACAAAACAAAGAAGTCCAAACTAAAAGATATATTCTCTGATGAGCTTGGGTAATATATGGTGCTTCAAATGCACAATAGAAACATTATTGTGGATTACAAAGGTGCATAAATAGTAAAGAAAAGGTGTAAAAAACAATCAGGGAAGAGACTTATTGGTATTAGTAACAGCCATAAAAGCAGATTAGTTTCACCATATATAAACTTGTGGCTGTGAAAATAAAACTGTTTCTTGGAATATACATTCACCTGAATTTCAGTAGATGAGATGCAGTAAATTACAGTCATCTCTTGCAAAATTAAACTTTTTTGTTTTTAAACATAGCTATCATAAATTTGAGGTGGTTATGATGGCTAGCTTTAGCACAGTTATTTATGTGGTTATGACAGTTACTCAAGAAACAGCAAACCTGGTCCTCCCAGTCTATACTGAAGACCTGGAGGATGTCCTGATCACCAGGATAGAATATAAATATCCTTTACTCTTCCTATAGAAATCATTTGTAAAATAAAGAATGCAGAATTTTTAGTCATGAAAGTAAAACAAACGGGGCAGCCTAACAGTACACGCACAGGCTGAGGAGAGGTAAGTCCCTGGCTCCAATCCCTATTCCCAAGGATTTTATCCAATGTTGTTCAAATGAACAAAAAAAAAAAAAAAAAAGCCTTGAATTGATTTTCCCCTCCGAGGTTAGTAATCCTGACAGAAGCCCATGGAGCCATGCTTTCCCTTGTCCTATCTTCTTTTGGACCCATAAACGTTTTTTGTGTTAAATGTCACTTTTCTATTATATTGACATTGGATGAGAACATGAGAAACAATAAAAAAGAATTGTCTTATGATTTATTTTAATGTGCAAATGGTCACCAGCATATCATTCACTGCATGTGTTGTTCTGTACCTGCCACTGAAATAGCTATACCTCTAATCACAATTTTGTTTAATTCTCTTAGCACAATACAATACATTATTAAAGTGTCCCTGCTATCAGTAACACATAGTGGTTTGACACGGATTTTTCTGCAGAACTGTGATAAATTATCCAGTTGAAACAAATCTAAGTGTGCAAGGAGACTATTTGCCAAGAAGACAACTACACTGACCAAACGAAGGAAAGAGACAAGAGGGAAGCTGAACAGGATATTCTATCACTGATTATTTTAGTATACTTTAATGGACAACGTACTTGTTGAAAACAAGAAACAGACTACTGGATACATAAAAGCCTTGCCATACAAATGCAAGGAAAGTTTTTGATTAGTGGAGGTAATTAATTTCAATTCGTGGCACGCAACAGAAGGCACATTTCCTTTTATTTTTAATGCATTTTTTTCTTTTTTTTTAAAGTGGGTTCCACTGGATTTTATTTTGGTGGGTACCTGAGGCAGTTTTTATTGCTTAACAGCTTCCTTTCATCCATAAACATAAATAGGTGTTTTAAATTTGAAAGCAGGAAAAAAGATAGAAACCTAATTTCTCTGAGAAAGAATTGCACTAGAGATTTTACCATCTGGTAGTTCTCAATTATTGAAGCTTTATTTTCATTGTTTTTTTGAAAAATACTATTACATTCAAGCAAGTAGATTAAATGCTATTAACTTTAATACCTTTTTAAACAAAGTAATCTGTTGAAGTGATAATGGATTTTAAAGTAAGTATACTCATTACATCAGTTTTTACACCATTGTGGTTTCCCTGTTGGCCACATGAATCTCTAAACCTGACATTGTTAATTACAATTATAATATGTGGTATGTGAACACTTGATTAACTTCATACTATATTTAAGGCAGACATAAAGGTAATTGAAGCATTCTACCACCAAACTTAAAGGTTGTTATCATAGAAGCCCAAAAATACTGCTTGCTATTTCATTCACTTCGAAATGAGCTGCACAAGACTTTCAGGGCAAAGCTATTTTCTATTCAAGCCATGAAAATTAAAGTTTTATTTGAAAGGTGATCAGCTCATTCTACAGGCAAGAGACAGGCACCAGAACTTGTCAAAAATTTATCGATGGGAAAGGTCTGAAGCTGTCGTGCTTTTACATACATGCCCCAATTTAGATTTTTAGTTACTTTTATTTGAAAAATTGGCTCCGACTCTCCACATGGCTTGAGGCATAGTTTCAATACTACTTTTTTGTGTCAAAAACACCTGCCTTTTTACTTTAGTGCCAGAAGGGCTTAGCATCTTGTCAGTGAAGTAACATAGCCTGCACATTTATAGGTGTCACTCACTTTACCATCTGTTTTTTAGGATAACAGTCACCACTATCACCCAGCCCCTCCAGAGGCTCTAACAATTTTTATGGATTAAGGTTGACATCTACACTGAAGAACAGTTAGGGGTATCCCACTATTCCAGCTTATACTGTGTGTCCTTTAACCTAAACTCTGTGAATACCTCATCCTACATGAATTCAGTAACTAACCCTCATGCAAAATTTTTCAGTAGCATCCTATTACTTCTTTAAAGTGTTACAGCAAATAATTGTCAAACAAATATCTGCATAATGTACGCTGAGAGAAAACTGCATGCATATAAACACCAGCCCTCTCACCATGTCCAAACCTACACCACAGGCAGCTTACTTCTAATCTCATGAGATAGGAGTAACATCATCACTAATCCTCAATTACATTTCATTGTTAAAGTTGTTAATCAGATAATTTGGTGAATGGATTAATAATAAATACATATAATATGAAAATCCAGGCTTAATTTATCTACTAGTGAACAAAAAGGGATGTACTTTAAAGAGTTTTTTTATTTTTGGTTTTTTCCCCGAAAGTATAATTTATTAATCTTCACTTCTCATTAAAATAAATAAATATAAAAATAGTGCCACATACAACATTACATGCCTTTTATGTACCAGTGTACAGACATACAGGACCACAGTCAGAAGTGATATAGATTTTGATGTAGCAGTGACATCCCAATATTGCTGTGAGAAAATGTATAAGTTAGTGGCCTTTAAGTTGCAATAGTGGAGAGAAGAAGTTTTGCTTTAGAATAACATTTAAAGCATGTTCAGATGTTTGCCTCAATTAGGGAACAATATAATTCTAAAATATGAGACAGGTTCAAGTCTTGCAGTAGGACCAAATGGAAGAGATCATACCAAGCAAGTACCCTTGTGTGATCTGTTATCTGCATTCTTCCAGAAACAATATGACCTTGACAATTCTTTGGCATATAAACATTGTTTTATACTTCCTCTGGTGTTAAGCTATTAATTAGGAACTATTTCACCTTGGCCTGGAAGTAGCACTTCATCAGATCTATAACCACCGAGGGCCAAATGAATATTACAAGTACACTTCTATGTTAAAATCCCGGCAAGGGCTTTCTAATGGTAATGTTTTGGTTGTTAAAAGCTTAATGTCCTCAGGTCTAAACGAACACAATGAGAACAGATTACAAAGGTAAATTTTCTTCTAGCTGAATATCTTCCTGATAGATATCTAAATGTATAACCCTTTCCAAATTACCTGGAATAACACAACCTCCTCTTTTTTTTCTCTCTCATGCATCATAATATACTATTCACACCTTATTATCCTCTTCATTACTTTCCTTAGAATAGGACATGTGTAAGGGTGGACAATGATCAGTGAGACTGCCCTGAGCAGCTATAAAGTTTCAGATGAAGTCTCCTCCTTTCCTTTCATAAAACAGGCAGACAGATGCGGCTGCTGTCCCACATTTCTCCATAGCGGAGCTGCCTGTCTGCCAAGCCAGCTAGTTACAGAGTTCAAAAGCAATGGTAAACATGCTCATGTTGACAGAATTAATTTCTAAGCCAGAGTATTCTGCACAATTGAGAAACAATGTTTTATACTAAATCTGAGTGTAGACAGAAGCTATTAAACAGCACCTTTTGGAGCGTCTAAAGAGATTATTCCGCTCTCTCCCCCTGCTATCTCGCAGTGATTTGTTTCAGCTTCCTGAATGAAACCTGTTTATTTCTCTGATGGGAGATGGTGGATTTTCTCTCTCTTCCTCTTCAGACTAAATTTGATTTCTTAGTTATTTACTTCTGAAACAATGTCTCTGTCACCAACGTAGCATACCTTCAAAAGTAATTTAAGCAATCATGTTAATGTGGCATCACTAGGACTCTGTGATCATTGTGGTCTGCATGGGGACATTTTTTTGTTGTCATTAGATGTCAGTTAAGCAGTGCTCCTGGCATTGAGTTGTATCTGGCCAGTGTTTTTCCACTAGGCCAAATTTTCTTCCCATTTTGAATTGGAAAAGCAGCAGCCTGAAATTCCTCAGCCAAGTCAGCTTGTTCACTACATTATGACATTTAGGATGTGTGGGTAGAGAGGGTTGAGAGTGGTACTGCCTTGCCATCCTTGTAAAACATTTCAGTCTCTCACAGAGGAACACAACAGTGTCAGCACAGGGCTCTCATTATGGTGGAAATATTACATGTAGCCATTAGTCTTCTCCCTTCAATTAGCAGCAGTCAGTTAAGCTGTGCCCCCAGCCTATTCTAGCTGTTGGCACAATTTCCAAGTCAAACTTGTCTCCCATTTGGAAAGCAAACTGGGGGAACCTACTGTTCACTAGTCACACTTTGGCTGTGAAAAGGAAAAGAGGACAAGGGCATAGACTTGTTTGAAAATATTATGCAATTAATTTACAGGTAAGCAAATGGCACTGGAAAAGATAAAGAGCTTCATGACACACAGATGACACTGTTAATATGGTACAGTTTATGGAATGCTACTTCACAGAGTTTCTCTTGTTTTGCCATTCCTTTTTTTGGTTAGTTCATTTGTTTTCAGGGGTGTGGGAGGAGTATATGCAATGGGATGGGTTTGAATTAAGGAGTACTGTTATGAGAGCTCTGTTCTTTCAACTGGACATACCAGAACATATTTACAAGGACAGCTGTAAAAAACAGTTCTGTCTTCAACAGGTGAAATATGTTTCAAATTGTCAGAAAAAAGGAATCTCCAGCTTGAGTGATAAAGGAAATGCAAAACTGCAGTTCCTCTGATAAATCCTGTGGGGCAAACAGTCTACCAAAATAAATGGGCATAGCCTAACTGATGTTAAATGGAAACTCATTTATTGATAGTAGAAGACATTTGAGTGCTATATCTGTACAAGAGATCCCCTGAACAGCTGGTGCTGAGATATGATCAGACAAGATCAAAGTTTTCCTATGTGTTAAATCAACATGAGATTTTAGATTTAAAAAACATTATAAACTTTAGAGTATAAATGGCTCAGAACAGAACTGCACTTCTACCATCTTGAATACAGAATCAAAAAGCTTGAAGCTAGATAACAGTGAAAGCTTAATGTAATCTGTATACTTTGGCTCTGAAAACATGATTTTTATCTGTATTTGTGCTGTAATTATTCTCCTGTTTTGTTTTTCCACATGAAACCAAAAGCTCATGGCTGTTAAACACCTGAGTGTACATAAACTCCATCACTGCTTCCATTGTTCATTCTATCAAAAAATCTATGTTCTTTTGATCAGTTCTGTCTAAATGAGGTACTCCTGTTAATCGTAACTGGAGTGCTGAAATTTATACAGTCTATCAAGGAACTATTTTGTAACAATTCAGTGAATGCAATTACCTTTGCAAGATATCTTTACATAATAAAAATTAACTTTGAACCTACCCTTATATTTCTTAACGGCTTCAAAAAAAAATATTCTTAGTTTGCCAAGTCTGGCAATGCAGTTAACTGCTCTAACATGAAATATCTTTTTCAGACAAGACTTCTTTAGGTTATCCTTTCATGTGAAAATACTATATGCAGTTTTTACTACTAAAGGTCAGGTAATAGAGCACTTGGATTGAATAATAAGCAGGGATCAACATCCTGCAAGTAGTCTGCTATCGAAAGACTTTGCTAAATGACAGATGGCTGGCAAACTGTAAGGAGCCCACTATTAAGACACTTAAAAGTAAAAAACAAAAAAGGGGGGAGGGGAGGAAAAAAAAAATCCGTAACAAACAGAAAAAAAATATATGAGCAAGATCCATGTATTAACATATCCATACTGGTCAGTCACCTGTGGGCATTTGATCTGCTTCCATGTTGTCCTCTGACAGTGATACAAGCCTTTCTTCTCAGCAGGTAGTAATCTTGCAGGAAGAACTGCTGAGAACTGCAGGTATCCCTACTTGCTGATCTGCCAAATTGTTTTTTGGTGATATGGACATTTCTACAGTGAATGTAGCATTTGCTACATAATTTTCCATTTTCTCCTGACGATCCAGAAACACTATAGCACAAGAAGATTATAAGGTCTGAGAGAAAGTTCAATGCTAGCTGCAGTGGCAAAGTTCTATACACCTTCAATATGCAGCATGTTCAGCATTATTTTTGCACGTTTTATAATCATATAATACAGGTCATTAGTAGCTTGTTAGAAGAAGAACCCTTTTGGGTATCATGTTTGATTTATGTTAGCTTACTGTTCCTTTACATTGTATATTTCCCACTGATCTCCGACCTATGAAAAGTCAAGAAATCCATATTATCACAAGGTTTAGGGATTCATTTGCCTACTTCTACTTACAATGCATGTTAATTTAAGCCTAATATAAGTAGACATTCCCAGCTGCCACCGTGCTCCTCCACTCATTTTCGGCTGTATATGTGCATACAAAAGAATTACCCTATCTGTTTAAAACAAAATATAGGTTTTATATTCACAGTCCAATAAAGACCCGAAAAAATCAGAGTGAGTAAATGTTGGTCTGAAAATGTCTCTCTGAAAAGTAACTTCTTTATGCCCTTCTCCCCCTTCCTTTTCCCAAATTTCTAACAGAAAGTAGAAGGGAAATCTTCTGAATTCTCAGGTAGCAAATAATAATGATAACAAACTCTTCATAAATTAACCCAGTTGCTTCTAACTGTGTTTGTAGAACAGGATGTTAAGAATATAAGAAAATCCAATCTCTGTCATAACTGTTTCATATTGCTCCATGGTAGACAAAAAATAAAGAACACTATGAGTTTCAACCTCAAATACTCTTTGGGACTGATTAATACAGTTATACACAGCTATATTTGCACTATAACAAATTTCCATCTAAAGGCAAAATTAAGTTTACAATTGCTCTAGGATCTGCGCAAATTAACACTTCATTGAATATTAATGAATTACTCTTTGTGACCAATTGCTATGCAAATAATACTTGTGTCAGAATTTATAATTACATTTATTTCAAGAAAAAATACATTAATATTAATGTAAAGAGTGAGTAAATCAATTAAGACACATGTAACAGGTTTTATTGTTAGCTTTGCACAACTAGGAAACACTACTTTTTCATATTAATTTATAATGATTATGAAAACACAGTAGTAACCTAGAACTTTGTCTCTGTAAACTGCATTTGGATTTGGTTTGGAATCAAACACAATTCATATAAGTTACATCATACACCATTCTAATTTATCAGTTAAAAGCAAACCGATAGTGAACAATTTTGTTGACTTCATCATACATTTTATATCACCAAGCCTAAGGTTGTGTAATAGTAGGTGGCAGCTAAATCACTGTTTGCATCCTTTTCCCCTCAACAATGAGCTTTTTTTAATTGCTTATTTGATGTTTACAGAAGTATCTTGCAGGACTAAAAGCTGAATGTCCTTCTAATGCAGTCTTTGGAGAAAAGAAATTGCTACAAAATCATCTCAATACTGAATATAACCAGTATAGGCTCTACAAAAATCCTATCGGTTCTCTTTTCTTGAATTGCAAGATTTTTTCAACATGCTCCTAAAGCACAGTCTGTCAAATAACAGGGACATATTTTTTCATAATAATACTTCAGATATTGTTTATGAAAGCGGGGGGGAATATGTCTCAGGTTTCTCTGCTTCTCTGTGAAGAAACCTGGATTAAATACTTCTGCTTTGCCAAGCCCATGTGAGGTAAAGAGAGAAAAATAATTTTCTTCTAACTTGCTTTCTGCTAGAGTTAGCCATGCTAGAGGCAATGATAAGAAAAAATAAATAGCTAATAAGTCAGAGTAGTAACTAAAATATTAGCAGCAATAGTACAAATTCCATAGATTTTTTTTTTTTTTAATTCACTCTGTATTGTGGAGACTACACTAACAGAGAGCTCTTTAATTTAACGAGATAGTCATAAAGTATAGAAGCTTTTACTAATCTCATGGCATACTGATGGTGTTGAGGTTATTAAAGCAAATTATATAGTTTTACAAATAGGATCAATTCTGAGTACACCGTAAAGTCAGGAGTGCATTTCACTACTATGAAACAAATAGATATAATTAATTATGGTGTCAACCACTGTAGGTGAGGGCATCATGCCAGCAGAAGACCGAACAAGGGTATGTTGTTTTCTACCTTTTGCCATAACGGCAATTGTTTCCTCGTGCTCCATTTCTCCTCTCACTTTCAAACAGATGTGTGATCCCCAGCACAAAAAATTATTTTAAAAGCCATCAAATTCAGCAAATGTAATATATATCGCTATCGCTTTGCACCGCTGCTGCTGCAGTGGTGAGCTACTGTGAAACACCTACCACATAAAACTACATTCATGAGCTGTATTAACCAAGTATCCCTGTCTGAAACAAATTTACGATAACTATCGCTCTAATCTCACACCACTGTAATTTCATAATATCCTGAAATAGGAAAGCTTCATCTCCCAACTCTACAGAGTTAATGCTGAGCTATTAGCCATGCATTAGAGGAGGGACTGGAAGTCCCACCAGCAACTTAATGCAGCCGCTGTAGCCAGAGCCATGCACTCAGTCAAGCAATACTTTTCCTTTTGCTGTCAATCTTCAGTACCAGAGCAGCAGGGTTTTATTTCATCTTTCCTTTTTTCCCATTTCACAAGGGTATTTAAAATTTGATCACAACAATGGTTCAGTTCATATGCATATTACAAACTGCTTTGGGGACTGCTCAGCGCAAAATGGGCGGATAACGTTACAGATTAACTTGACTCCGGAGTGTGAACTGTCAGCTATACCCTTTAGCTGGGGAAAAGATTTTAAACACTACCTGGAAAACTGTGAGGCCTAATCTTTCTGCTGTGCTGTCTTGCAGTATAATCCGAAGAGTGTGAATGTGCTTCCCATCCGACTGAGGCAGGCATGCTGTTAAGTGATTTGAGTCATTTGCCTGGTATAATAACCAGTTTTCTTTGTCGCACTGGATGCCAGGAACTTCCTGAAAATCTTTGCCTATGGCTTGACACAGACTGCTGAGTAGCCACAAAACTGTTTGATAGAAGCACCAGTTTTTTCCAGTATAAATCAATAGAATCCTGCTGCAAGAGCTGTATTTACTACAGCACTCAGTTGTTATCAAGTGGGGCACCTGTCCTGACTATTTTAACTTCAGAGTGCGTATCTTTTTCCCAGCTGGTCTTCAACACAGCAGGAATGACTGTGCTGTGTTTTAGCCAAAAACATCCACAGTACTCCACTGACCTCCAGACAAAGATTAACTGAAAATGCGTTTCCATGCAGATATCAGATTGTTTTACTAAAGCAGAGTTTACAAAGAGTGATTCCTGAAATGTGACCTCTTAAATCTGAACTGGAAAGGTTTTCCAGTAATTTCAGCTGTCCTTTCTACCTGACACGACCCTATTTCCCTAGGAAAACCTACCACAAAAAGCCACGTCTCACACACAAGTAATTATACACATTCTTGAAATTAGTTGAAAGAATTTATTGCCAGGGAAAGGAAGCTGGAAAACATTTCCTAACACCAATGTTCAAACCGTTATTGTCCTCACCTCCTCTGTACTTTTTACTCATGAAAACACTTCACTTTTTATGTAATAAGACAAAGTATGTTTTCTGGGCAGACTCATAGCACAGTAAGAATGATCAACTTTGTTCTCCCTAAAACAGAGAAAAATAATGGTTTTTCTAAAGTTCTATGCCACTAAAGCTAGAAAAATGCCACAAGTTAAAGGTTTCTTATTCTGTTATTATTATTTCTTGTGTCTTTCTGTTTTTCACTTTATACCTTGCAGAGCATGAAAAGTTGCCCAAAGCGTGTATGATCCCAGTTTGTTGGTCTAAGAAAAGGACAAAGCATCTGGTGATAGGAAGAATTTCTTTTTCCTTGAAATTTAACTTACAACATGGGGCTGATAATCTTTCATAAATTCTTGATTCCATTGAAGTTGATAGAATTTTTGACCTTTACTCCAATGAAGCCAGTTCTCCAATATGTGAAGGACCTCTACAGTACAAGGATATTTATATTTCCCTATGGCATAAATGTGCCATAAGAATAATAATTATAAATGTTTTTGAGCTTACTCAGCTATGAAACCTTAAGTCTTGTGTAGTTTTCTGGTCAAGTAGGTAGTTCTTTCATGTTCCCCATGCCACTTTGCATATTGGGAAAGTCAACATCCCTTTCCTTCCCAAGTGACCTAGGGAATATTATGAAAAAACAGATATGATTCCAAGCCCTGACTGACACACTTACTTTCCAAAATTTTCCAATACTCTTCTGTATGGGCATCTCAGTGTTACAATGCAGTTAATTATGATTCTAAGTTTTTATTTTACATATCTGCAAACTGAGGTTCAAAGATGTTAAGTTATTTATAGCCTAAAATAGTGAAAAACAACAGCAGGAAAATCTTCCAAGGGTTGTTGTCACTTAATCGGGTGTAAAAACCACCTCTAACAATGTGAGTAGCTTGGATTGGGCTGGCCCTAACAAGTAATGTCATAAGTAAAGGATGTTCTCTTGCAATGAGCAGTAGAGCACCATAAATCAGGAGGTGGTTGGCAATTCAAACATTCATTATATCTTGAATAGGCTCCACTTTGAACACAAAACATGCAGAGAAATCTTGAACACTTTTCTAAAATACCTCTAGCTTTTCTAACCTGATTTGCAGCTGGCTTCCAAATTTCAGTTTGCATAATTTGAAACCAGTAATTTAATTTCCCCTTCTGAATCAGGATGTACAGCACTGTTAACTTCTCGCTTTGACCGGAGTTCCTGTGACAGCCCTTACAAGTTATCCACACTATCCTAATAAAAAAGTGAAAAGATAACTCTACATATCTGCCATATTAAAGGAAAGAAAAAGACAGAGGAAGGAGGGGAAGGAGAAGGGAAATGAGAAAGAAAACCTGCATGTGCCCAATGCTAAACTGTAAAAAAAACCCCAAAAATCCGCTTGAATATTTGTGTGCAGATATGACATGCTAATATAGCCAAACACAGTTAACAGCCAAAGGGGATCTGCTGCTCAGCTGCCTCCAGTGATTTAAGTAAAGTTGTCTCCTAAGCACACACAGTTAACTTATGCCCATAATTTCTGTGAGGTTTTCCAAAATGCTACAGGAGATTCAGCATGTTCAATAGCACAAGGTGCTTCCTCTTCTCAGCACAGTTTCTCCATTTCTTCCAATGACAACATTTTTGCAAGTTTCTTCCTCAATTATTCAAGTCAATTATCTGTATCGTATAAAATACAGAAAAAATATGATAGCATATTTTTCATAGACATGTGCAGAATTATTTTGTGATTGTCAAAATCCCTACTACTTTGTATTTGTGATTAAGGTAGACTGTCATTATTTTCAATTGTTGCTCAGGGAAAGAGAGTCCCATTCTAAACTCAGTGATTGCCATCTAGAATTCATGCTCTAACATGGTGAAGAAGGTTCATACCTACCTAAGTTTTCAGAACATTAAGATTAGATTATTCTCCTGTAGATGCAGTTCAGTCTGTCTCTGCTAAATACACCACCTAGGTCCTATTTAAACTTGAGTATGTTATAATGAGACACTCCTTTTTAATATACATCGAGTTTAATTAGAACTTTACTAGAGATTTAACCTTTATTTGATGCATATATGGGACTGAATTTCAACCTGTGTTAAAATATTCTTGCCTCCAAACCATGATTTGGTTTTACTGTAGCTGAAAAGGAGGCCTGTTACATGCAGTAACTAGATGCCTACTAAGCAAGAAAATTAATATTTACTTGCCTGGAACACAGACATAAACACACTAAAATAGCATAACCAGGTACAGTATATAAGCATATTTTAACATTGTAAAAACATTAATAACATTTTGCAATCCAGCTCAGTTTTAATATATAATAGCCTTAACTGCAAAGGAGCAGATGGAGTTGTGATATAGTGGCACAAACAGGGTGCATAAAAAATGTGCTAGTATTAAACTCTGCAAGATAAGAACTGAGGATGCAGAGTAGGCAAGAATGATGTCTGGTAAAACTAAAATAATCCTGCAGAGCAGGCAGGCAGGGTGTTTGATAGAACTAGAATAATCCTGCAGAATATGCAAAACCAGAACAAGCCCTCATCCCAAAAATAAATGTCAAGAGAAGCTGCTATCACCCAATTTTGTTTTGGGGAGGATGCAGAGGAGCACAGCACATCAATGGTTTCTTATGGGGAAGGATGGGGAGGAAAGAAGGTGCCAGAGTCTGTTCTGGCTTTCCCTCTCAAATTGTTCTCTTGACTGATGGGTTATAGCTACCAGTATGAAGTAAAACGGCATCACTTCAGTGGCATTGTACACTTGCAAATAATTTTAAATAAACTTGTTAGGGATGATTGAAAGTGATTAAGTGCTAACTACTGGAAATGTGCATTGTTAACAAATCCAGTCAATCCAGTCAAGGGTCATTTTGAAGCTGGTTTTGGAGTCTTCTCCCATCACATTCCCGTCACACTCTTTTCTTACCTTCCTAGTATATAGAGATCTACCTGTATTCAGCTGCAATGTTACATTTGCATTCTAAATTTTCACGGGACTTCTACAAAATCCTCTAAATGCTTAAAGATTCAGCACAGTAAAGCAAGAAACAACATGAAACTTATACAGCTTTTCCACCTGACACTGTTATTTCCTTACAGGGCAATGTAGTCTTTAAGAAGTTCCATGGTTTTGCAGTGGTTTTGTTCTCCTTTCTGTACAAAATGATTCTGAAGTAACCACCTTAGAAAGACATGAAAAGCAAAGATAATAGCACCTATTGTTCTGGCCTATACGACATATGTGTACATATGTTTACATATACATATCAGATACAAAGAGTATTAGGACTCATTTTTTTACCTAGGCCTGAGATGACTTCTCAGTGTATGAACGATCACTTGTGGTATCTTGAAGTCACTGCAGCTGTACACACACACATTAATATCGGTTTTGGAGATACATAGATGTTTTTCAATAGTAGAGCAAGCGAGAGAGAAACAGAAAATACGGTTCTCACATCTCCCTCAAATTCTCAGTTAAAATCAGTAATAGGTGATCATTTTACAGAACACACTGATTCATATATACATAGTTAAAGCTCCTGTCCCCCCAGTTGTCTCTTCTTTCTGGATACCTCTGGTATCATGCAGTAGCACTTCTATGAGACAGACCTGCAATTAATTCTCTATAGAATAAATGTTTTAGCATACAGAAAAGCATAGAAGAAGAAAAAAGGAACCACACCAAAACCCCCATATCTAATGATTTTTAAAATCTATACTCCCCTTGCTCCAGCAGCAAAATTTTCAGTGTATGAAAAGAAAAAAAAAATAGAGATAATGACTATATTTTCTCCTTATTCAGTGAAATAGTGTCTGATATTTAATTCTACATCATTGGAATAGTTTATGGAAATAGTGATGCTAATGGTGAGGCTATCAGTGGGCTTGTTAATTTGCAGTGGCTATTTCTCCTAACCTAATTTCCTTTTCCGCTTGAAAACTGTTTGAAATTTCATCTGACTACAATCAGGTTTATTGGAAATATTAATGTCCGTGCTCTCCCCATAAGCCACCAGCAGGGTAATTGACTTGAAAGATGAATTACAACATCTGCATTAACAGAATATAGAGTTGTAGTGTGGATTCTGGTTCTTTGTCCTTTACTGCCCTCGCTTCCTTCACTCTGAATGTGATTCTGACAATTGAGAATTTTCTTTTTTTGAGAGAGAGAGAGAGAGAGACAGCTCTATGAGAGCATCATTAATAATACACATTACACACTGTGGTTTATAATAGAAGGTTGTTATCCAAAGGTTGGGGAATGACTCTTGAAACTTACTTAGTCTCTGAAACAAATCAGAATTGCTATGAACTACAGTGCCCTTCATGATATTCATTGGTGTGTGATACAAGCATAATTTATTAATATTATTTGCCTTAAAACTAAAACAGACAAAGGAATATTCCCAAACTGCTCACCGAATATTCTTCTAGTGCAAAATTATTATGAAAGGGGGGAAAAAAAAAATAAAATCTTGTATGTAAGCCCACATTGAGGTCTGTCCTGCTTACAAAAATGTTTAAACATGCAAAAAACAAGCACACAGAGACACTGAATCCAACTTGGAAAAAAGAATGTGGCAAGAATCTGTGGCTCCTCCAATGCAATGCCCATGGTATCTGTGCTCCATATCTTTAACATGACATATTTATATGTAAATAATATATGTAAATGTAGCTTTCTATGATAACATGAAATTTTCTTTAAAATTTCAATACAGAAGTATAATGCTGGTGACATTTCAGCATTTTCTGTTATTCGGAAAAGAAGAACAATATAATACAAAAACTAAAAGGAAAGTAAAGAGAAAGACACTTTAGTTTTGAAAATTTACATCTGTAAATGATGTCGTTTCTTCCTCTAAAATAATTTTGTAATAATTTCTTATCAGTATTTCAGCACTTTCCTTCTTAATTATTCATGCTTTCAGGATGGCATATGGACAACAGGATTTGGGAGAAGGAGGCAGTGGGAAAGGTAATTTATTATGTGTAACAGAATTGCTTCAAATACATCTCTCATCGTATCCATATTCATAGAAGAGCAGAGCATGAAAAGATAAGAGTGTTCCATGATACAAGGCTTAGATCTCAAATGGAAAAAAAATACAAAAGCTACTTCCCTGGCACAGAATGAAGGAACCAGACAATTGATTAGCCAGATAAATGGACCAAATTAACCTGAAGACTATTTAGTTTTTCAGACACGAACCCCAGACAACTGACTAGGAAGTCAGTTCTGCAAAGACATTATCATCCATATTACCCGTAAAAGTGAAACAGTATTTGCAGGCTTCTGTGTGCATTTCTTCACTCCAGCTACTTCTATGACCTCCAAAACTTCCTCAACCCATAGACTATTCCTACATCTTTTGGATCCTTTTCTGACACTTGTCTCCTACTGATGTGAAAAGAGTTCAAGAATTCTTTCTGCCTCCCATTTCTAACTCCTGAATTACTAACTTCTCTCTTGCTTACAGGATCTTTTTCTATTTCTCTCTCTGACTTAAATCTTGCTTAAAATTAAAATTAAAATTGCTCCAAAAAAAATCATCAAAGTTTAATAGCAACATAAGCACTTCTTCTTGTTCCTCCCATGCCTTTAAACTGAATTTTCTATTCTTAATGCTTTGTTAACAAAATACAGTTAATATACAGTTAAGATGATGCATTGGCCATTACACCATTTTTTTAAGTAATCAGTTCTGCCTTTATACTTTTTGAGCGATCTTCAGTCATAATGAAGCAGTTGTTAGAAACTTATACAAGTGTTTTTATGACAGAACGCTTCTGCTAATAAATATATAGCAGTTATAAAATTGTGCAGCAGATTAATTAAGGAGTCCAAAATTCATAAATAAATTTAATTTATGCATTTTCTTGTCAGTTAGATAAGATGTTTTGTCCAGTTAGAATAGGCACACAATTACATTTCAATTACAACAGTTCTTCTGGAAGCTGTGTTTCTGCCTATAGATATCAGCTTTATAATTTGTTCTCCCAGCTCCCCAAAAGCTGTAAAGCATTAGGAAATCATTACCACAATACTGTTCCCCCCCCAAAAAAAAACCCAACAAAAATCGTTCTCTTGGTCACAAATAAAACCATTCAGAATAGCTACACTTGGACTTGAACATTCATGAAACATAAAGATTTATTGTACTTCTGTTGACATTAATTTCACCTCAGTCAATATAACCTCTTGGGTTAATAACTCCTGATGCTCACCTCCACAGAAGTCAGGATCACAAAAAGTATGTGATAGCACCAGCTTCAGTTAAAGTTGAAAAATAGTTTCCATTATAGCTACCTGTTTTCACACTCGCTGTTGCTTCAATAGCACTTCATATAACTAGAAGCACTCAGAAAAACGCTCCTCCATCCCAGTTATTACTCCATAACACAATTTTGTTTCCTGGGCCGAAGATGGGGAGATCATGGATACGGTAGCCATGTTGTAGGTGGTGTCTAAAAAGTCTATGTTTAGTTATAATTCTGATAGCAACTTTTATCAATGAACAGCTTCACCCCTCTCTTCAACTGTCAGCCTTAGCAAGAACCACATGCAGCGAATATCCATTTTGCTGATGGCATACTGTCAGGATTTCTCTTCTTAAGTTTTTGCCTTTTTTAAGCATGCCTTTTTTTGATAGCAATGACACTTAGCTGCTGTTCCACAGTGGGTTCTTTACACTTATATCTGAAAATTATATCAGTCCATTAACTTACTGAAAGTCTTTCTAGTTTCTAAGACTTAAAGAACAATCACGTGGTTTCTGTTTACTTCCAGATGTTTAGTTATGTACATTTTTGTTATGTTTAGTACATTTAACAATTCATTCCAGAAGGAATAACAACATTGTATACTGTGTATACATGTTGTATACAAATGTATACAAATATATATTTGTAACTTCTAAATAGCATTTTCAGACATTAGAAGACATCTAAAACTGGATTAAACACACACACACAAAAATGTTGGGTGGGAAGGGTATTTGACACGAGCCTCCATTTTCTCAATTATGAAAAGACTACTAAAACCAAAGCAAGGTTCAATTTCTGTCACCTAAGTTTTCACAAAGACTCAACTCTTTCCCTCTGTGGTAACATCTTCCTTCAGAGAGAAACTCTTCAATTTTTTTTCAGATTTCATCAGTTACTCATACAGTAAGATGGGATTCTTCCTTTTATTATTTAGGATGCAGATGTGTCAGTCCATCAAAACCAGAAAGCCATCCAAAACTAGGAAGTTCTAGAACACGAATAGAGATTAAAAGACATCTTCAAAGGAGCTTAAAACTTTCTAAATAATTTTTTTACTTCTCTGTTTTGCTTTCTAATAAATTCCTATTTTCCAAGAGAGAAATAGGTGAAATATTTTTTAATACTTGCTACAGCAAGTGCTTATTACTCCACCACTACCACATAAACTCAGTGGTGGGAGGAATGGAATTTCAGGAACCTCTCTTTTTTTTTTTTTTTTTTTTTCTTTTATTCTGGTATCTGCATGATGGACTACTACAGGCAGATATTTCCCTGAAGCTGAATAAAATGAAGATTTTCCCCCATTTTAAGGTATCATAAAATTATCATAGAATCGTAGAGTCATAGAATGTTTTGTGTTTGAAGGGACCTTAAAGATCATCTATTTCCAACCCCCTTACCATGAGCAGGGACATCTTCCACTAGACCAGGTTGCCCAAAGCCCCATCCAGCCTGGCCTTCAACACTTCTAGGGATGGGGCATCCACAACTTCTTTGGGCAACCTCTTCCACTGTTTCACCACCCTCATAGTGGTTACATACATATATTGTTACAACATTTTGCTTTGGTCTTACACAATTTTTTAAGCAATGGAGATCTTGCAGTGCCCATCAAGGTGGCAATTAAACTGCAAGCAGCAAAAGGTACTTATAATTATTTTTGTAAGAGAAATAGAGAAATTTGGAAGGAAAAGAAATTACATGCAAGAGAGAGCCCACTGAAACTTCAAAGTGCACATCTTAATGTCTGCCCCTCCCCTCATCAAAGACAATTAGAAATGTTAAACAAATGGACAACTGTACTTCTGTTCAGCAAGATGGAAATGCTATTCAAAACAGCAAATAAAATATATACTAATACTGACTTCAACACAACTTTACATTTATGTCTAAAGCCCCCAAACTTATTATGGGGAAAAAGGAAATTTTCCACCGGCACAAACATACCCTACAGACACAGCATGCATCCATGGCAATGATAATTCTGATTTCAATTAGAACTTACTAGCTCTCTTGTGCCTCATTTTTCCAGGGAAAATAAAATTGAGAAAGGCATCACTGTGATTAGCTCCTACAGCCACCTTTCTGAGTAGTCTGAAGTGACAGCCACAGGGGTAAAAATGATTGTACTAAAATGGCTACTAATGAGGCCCCTGTAGTACTGCTCCAAGAAGGACCATTATATGCCACATTTGTCAATTTATTCTCTTTGGCTTTCTTTTTATCATCCAGAAAAATACTCATTAAGAGAGGGTTTCTTTTTAAGGCTATATTCTTGTTTAACCTCCATAATAATGCTCATTGCCTTCTTGTACAGCTAAAATGTTCCTAAGTAAAACATTAAAACGTTCCACACTTCCTACCGACTTTTCTTGGTTTCTTGAGACTAATATATACTTTATGATAACAATGCACAAACTTGCTGCTAGGTTATAGAAAGAGAGGCACGACAAAGAGCTGCAAATACCCTTATAAATGCAAAGCAATGAGTTGAATGGAAAATAAAACTTCTTCTATTCTTGTGGAAGATATATTCATGACACAATCCCTAATACCTCTGAGAAGAACGAACAAAAAAGAAGAAGGAAATGGGTATTAAAAATAACAAAAAAATAGAAAAATAGAATAAAAATGTAACTAAGAAAGAAAAATAATAAGAAAAAAAAGAAAAAAAACTGATTTCCAAACATGAATGATGACAGAAACTGATAGCAGAATCTCCTACTGCCATCATTCTGTACAGTATACTTGAAAAATAGATATAAACAAAATAAAGTTACTGCATATACGGCTCTTAAGAAGAAGCATGGCTAGTACTTGTGCACAAACTAACTAACAGTTACATTCTAGGAAAAAGACAAGATTCTTCAGGAATGCACGTCTTTTTTTTTTACGTCCCTGAAACTGTAATATTAAGGAGCAATTTTTTTTCTCATGTTGAAATATAACATGGTGGCAAAGAGAAAACTGCAACTAAGGAACCAAATAATGAACATGCACATGGACTTCAAAAAAGAATTACAATACTCAAAACTGAAGTTTGTTTTGTTCATGTCATAAAACAATAAAGGACCACTGCTTTGTGAAAACTTTAAAGAACTCTAACAGATTAATACAATTGTGACAGATTTAATAAAATTACCAAAAGTATCATGTCTCCAAAAAGTGGAATAAAGAGTGTGTGAGCTTGGGCATATATATACACGCATAACTTTTCAAAAATTGGGAGTTCAAGCATGTGGTCATTATAATATGTAACTTTTTAGAATGTTTTCTAGGCTAATTCAATCTTTACAGAAATATTTCTGATGGATTACAAGGAATTAGCTGCAATGAGGGCACATCAGTCTTGATTAATTCTGTTGTTCTGTCAACTTTTGAAAGATGCATGCGTTTCAGAGACATGCAGCTTGGAATGAGAAGTCTGGAGTCTTGATAAAAGAGAGAGAGAATGAATGCTCACTTTTATCTTCCAGTAGGGAAAGACTTGAAATTATAGTTAGTAGGTTTATATTTCTACTTTAAAGGTGTTAAAATTTCTTAGAATTTGAAGTCAGTAATGCCAGTTAGAAATTAAATGTCTTGAGTTTATTTTTCTTTGGTTCTCTCACTCATTCTCTAGGCAATGGCTTATTTCTTTTCCTAACAAAGTAACTGTATACCTGATTAGTCACTGTTTTTTGCAGACTTATGATGTGTTGATTAGACTTTACATTTTACACAAGTGGGTTTTCAGATTTTTTTGTTCCAGTTATAGAAATCCAGTCATTATGTATGCCAAGTGTAATCTTCCATGGCAAGGAAGATTAACCTGCCACTAATACCACTTGGCTTTGTCTCACAATACGAATGTCTTAGATTTCTGTATATCATTTGTATTTGAGAGATCTTCAAACATTGAGGCTATCTCATCAATGTTTACTTTATACTTTAAATATATATATTTGACTATATTGAGGACCATTGTCCTGAAAATCAAAACTAAATTCCATTGTCAAATCATCAGACTGCTTTATCAAACCAATTTAATGCTGAATTATTCAATTTTCTAAGATTTTAGCAGCACATTTATTCAAGGATATGTGTTATGTTTTCCTGAAGGTGGGAATAAGCATGAAGTATAGTCTCCAGTACAACCCAATTTAAAAAATCTAAAGAGCTGAGACTTTTAACGTCTTAAATATTTTGGACTCTATGGGGATACAATTAGGGTATTCTTTTCTTTATTAAGTGAATGCTGCAACAGTTTTTTTCCTCTGCCAGTTACCAATTTTAAAATTGCTGTGATTTATTTCACCCTCAATATTAAGCTGTTGTTTATGAAATTTTAGCCCTTTTACTAACGTGAAATTTGCATTCATTCTGGATGAAATAAAGATATAAATCCTTAAATCAGGCTCTTTCTCCTTCTGTCTTCTCTAGTGGTGGACATCTAAAAGCAGCCACTGGAGATATAGGGTGTCCCTTTTGCATATTACATGTTTAGTTAAAATATTAGTTCTTTTTTATCACGCATCGTATCTTTCAGAATCTTGTTTGGCTCTTTGCCAAGAGAGACACAGCCAAGACTCTGCTCATTTCACCCTTTTGATCTAAATGAGAAAAAGCAGCCCTCCCATACAGCCTCCATTTTCAGAATAGTTTCCTGAGAGTTCAAGAGTTCCCATGTTAGCACCTGTAAACCCCACAACTATCTGGTTCTAAAATAAATCAGAAACAAAGCCCGGTGACTCTATAATCCCTTTCAAACAATCCAGCAAGTCTTGTAATGAATGTATCCAACAGAAGGGCTCTAATATTTCTGTTCTGTCGTTAAACACGATTTTCACAGCTTTGGTTGATTCTAGCATTACACTACTGTTTTGACTTGTCTGTATAAATTGCAGCAGTGCATGCCAGCCAATTTAGTCCAGTCTTACCTATAATTAATTAGCACTACTTTATACCTTATCATAGCACATAATCCCAGAACTGAGGACTAATTTCCTCTTCATTTGCAGTACTGTACCCCCGCACACACAGCTTAAGAAGCATTAAGTACTTCCCTCTAGATCTTTTTCACCCCTTTTGTAAAATAGAGACCTTCTGACCCATAACTATTCCCTGTCTCTACTTATGCTAAATACAATTTTTTCTTTGAAGCTTGCTAGATATTCTCTAACTTGTAGATTTCACACTGACGTCACAGTCTGACTTGTGTAGTTATTTAATTATAGTAAATTTCTTTGAATATTAAACTGCTTGTTAGATGCTATTAAACCAATTCTGTCAGTTGGCTTTAAAAAAAAAAAATTTTGTTAACAGAGATATTAATTGATCAAAGGGAATGTAACTCAATAAGCTACACTTTACTACCTTCCATATAGCAGGCTGAATACCTCTAGTGCCCACCCCATTATTTCAACGGAGTTCCTTTTGTACTCAAATGTTTCCCATTTTTCTTTCATTTATTTATAACTGCACAGTTTCTTCCAATATATCTAAAACATATTGAAATATATATGAGCTAGAATGCTTATACTGATAAGCTGTTTTCAAATATGTTTAGGACACTATTTGAGTCATTTTGCACTGAAGTATGATTGCAAAACATGCAGGTTACTACTGAACAGTAGAAATAGTGAGAAAATACTGGTTGATAAGTAAGAAAGGTAGGAGAATGACAACACTGAAAGCCAGATCATGATTTTATTTCATTCCTTTTAGAATCTTCTGATAATTTTTCTTTATCCAAGTTTGAAATTTTTACTGTTTTTAGCAAATTGCCCTGGCAATGTTACATTCTCTCTGAATACAGTTGTGTGGGTTTTATTGCTTCACACTGCTGAGTGGAAAGGATTTGCCAGCTTGGGAAAATGCCAAAATTTGCATTTTAATAAAGATACGTCAAACAATAAACTTGCTTAACATCCTGTGACAGATCTGGTGAAACTCTGTCTTGTAAGTGTGTATTACTGCACTCACTACACTTTTGTTGCTTTAAGAGAGACAGAGCTAAAAAAAAAATTCATGCATTAACTTCTTTTTCAGCAATACTCAAAAATCTGTTACTGTGGTACCATAACCCAGGACTGCAATGATATGCAAGAAATGTCTCTGAAATTCAGCATCTAAACTAAAAAAGACATAGTTTGGAGTCAGGATGAAGGCCTGAATTTCACCTGCATCATGAAGAAATGAAGCTATTCAGGAAGGCAGCTGCAATTAGAGAGTGGTCAGAAACCCAAAGATCTACCAGTGACCGCAAGATGAGAGAGTGCAGTGTACAGGCAACGGCTTACAGTTTATAGGACTTTTCCCTTTAGGTATTATCTTTACTGTTTTACTGACTGCTGATTTACCTGTTGTGTGTAAACACAATATTTAAATATTCTGGGCCCAAAGTAATTTAGTTTTTAATCATTGTCTTTTCTGTAAATTGTAATTTCTGCCTGGTATAAGAATTCACTCTGGTACAGACTATAAGAAGTGTAACATAAAGCTAGATAGGATATACTTGCCCTGATGCTTTTGAGATCTAAAAAGAACAGTTATATCTATGCACTTGTGAAAATATAGTACTACACCACAGTCACTTAAAAAAAGAAACAGGCTTAAAAAGCAAAAAACAACAACCAAAACCAAAGCCATTAATTACTTTTGAAAATATTACTGTATCAGCCCTACACACCACTAACAATTCTTCAACAGTGGAAATTGTCAGTAAATGACTGAGACATATCATAATAATTTGACATAACATAAATAGAACCAAGCAAGTGTCATTTGGATTCGATATATGAAAACTGGAAATACTAAGATAATAGATGTATTTCTGACTCATTCCAGTCTTCTGTCTATCACATTTTATCCAGTTACATGTGGTAAAAAAACCCCCAGCAAATACAGCCCCTATATCCAGAAAAAAAACAGGATCCCTGCATTTTGGGTATCTTATTTTAAAGAAAGTCTCTGGTATTTAAAACATTGCCTGTAGGAATTGTTAATGCCACATGAAACAAATACCCAGCTAAGGAAACGCTGTGGAGACCAACAAAAGCAAAAAGATATTTTATATCTCATCAACTTTTCAAATGGAGCACAGAGGTGATGAATAATACTTCTTTGATTTCTGCTTCCATAGACACAGAACATACAACAAGCTTACAAGATCTTGGGTTTCACTGAAGTGCAAAAGAGTAAGTCAGAAGCTCTTCTCTATGAAAAACCCCACCTGGTGAGGCAACCTGCATTTGAACACAGGAATTCACCAAAGCAATGATCACCACTTTCATATGATTTCTTGGGTTTATTCACTTATAATTTCCAAGTAAAGAAAGATAAGATTATTGCTCTGATTACCACTTCTTTGCTTTCAATCCTTTGCTTGCTGGCTAATAATGAAGCCAGTCGTGCAGGGATAGACATGCTGGAGCAAACCACTCCGTAGTCTACCTCTGCCAACTTTCAGTCATAACTGCAGCTTTAATTTATGCCAGCTTTAAAGTACCAGCTTTCCTCACAAATTCTGAGTCCTGTTTTCCACCCTGAACAGCTCTCCTTGAAAACAGCATGAAGAAAACCACAATTACTTAGGTACAGTGTGCTTTATGATAAGGCAGTAGAGAAGGTCTGTTGTAACTCCTTATTCAAAACCAGTCATAATTCAGTGCTGAAATGCCATCGTCTTTAAAAGGGAACGGCATCTGGCAATGACAGATACCTAATTACCCTCACGTAATGATACTTTTTTCATACAAATAGTGAATGAAGTTTGGATGCACCATACGCTACAATGTAAAAGCACCAAACCTATTCTGCCTATAAAAGGTGTGTCATTACATTTGATAGAGATGCCCCAAAGGTTTTTTAATAGTTGGTAAATACTCTTAAAAATGAAGACTAAATTTAGAATTATTTTATGGTTTACAACTGCAAATAACAAAACCTCCTGACACCCATTATTTGCCCATGTTTTCTTTGTAAATGGCACAGCCTTTGAGGTATAGCCAACCAATCACTATGGGGAATCTGAACTTGCTTAGAATTATAGACTTTCAACTATAGTGTTATATAAGAGTATTAATTAATAAGAAAATCTCTCTAACACCCACACAACTGATTTTGCTTTTTTTTTTGGTGATGCTCATTACTTTAGCTATCAGGTTTTTTAATTCACATTTGGACACTGAAAGTGTTACTCTTACTTCAGATATTAAACAATCTTTATTTCCAGAGCTTTCATCCTGAGAAAAGTCTATTCCAAGTTTTCTGTTGAAGGTACAAGTTTTTAGAATAAAGCATGATGAGCAGGAGAGAGAAGATAGAGTAGTAGCCTTGCAGCTGTCTTTTTTGCTACCAGCAAAATATATTTGCTATCAAGTTTCAAATACTTGAAGGAAATTTTTTTAAAGGGCTTTTCAGTTGGTTTTTTTTAGTTTGTAGAACAAGATCTGCAAGCTTCCCCTCAAAGCCTCCAACAGAGATCAGTAAGAAGTAGAGTCAGAATATTTTATAGACAGATGCTCTTGCAAACTTCAGCATGCCAGCTAAGCCATAGTTGGCTACAGTTTTAAAATCTCCTGGAACAAGAAATTGTCCTATCTTTAAATATATTACCTTCCAAGAGCTCTGGGGAGATGCAAGGCTACTAAAAAGAAATATAGGAGGTGCAAGGTGGGGGAAAGAGGAAGGGAGTGGGTGGTAGCCATATGAGCTGGCAGACTCTACTGGAAAAGGACCAGCGTGCCATTTGCCAACATATTAGGCCAGCACTATCTGCTTAGATAGGGGACTATGGTTTGCAGCTATAGTGAGGGAATCAGAGGAATATATTTACATGATTGGGTTGGTAATTAGTGTGTTTGGAATAAGGTTTTTTTTATAAGGTGCTGAACATATTACTGGATAGGAGTCATCCCACTTCTAGCTTCTGCAAAAATTACTTTCTCTGTACTGTCAAGGAAATGAGTTACAGTTCCCTCTATAACAGAATGGCCTGGATTATGAAAGAACAGTCTGAAAAGAAATAATAAGTTTAGCCCCAGATGGCAACTAAGCACCACGCAGCCACTCGCTCACCCCCACCTCCCCCGATGGGATGGGAGAGAAAATTGGGAAAAAAAACTTATTTTATTTCTACTAAAAAAAACTTCTTATTTTTTCTCTGAAACTGTGCAAAAAATGTTGTGCACCAATTCGAGGAAAAAAATAGTCATACTGTTGTCCAGCTGAACTAGATTTATAGATGGTTTCAGTCTCATGCTACATGTAAGAATACTCACAGCTTCCATGTGTAGACAAAATGGGTGACTCACTTCTTTAGAGGAGGTGGTTACAAGTTTAAACTACACTTTGGACCAGTGAGAAGAGTAATTGAAGTTGTTGATTTTCACCTTTACGGACACTTGTAGCTTAGATCTTATCTTCCTTAGAAAGTACCTGTCCCGGTTTTGGCCGGGATAGACTTAATTTTCTTCCTAATAACCAGTATAGTGTCGTGTTTTGGATTTAGTATGAGAATAACGTTGATAACACATTGATGTTTTTAGTTGTTGCTAAGTAGTTGTAGTGCTTATACTCAGCCAAGGACTTTTCAGCTTCCCATGCTCTGCCGGTGAGGAGGTGCACAAGAAGCTGGGAGGGGGCACAGCCAGGACAGCTGACCCAAAGAGGCCAAAGGCATATTCCGTACCATATACCGTCATGCTCAGTATATAAACTGGAGTTGGCCGGGGGGCGGGAATGTCTACTCGGGCATGGGCTATTGATCATGGGGTGGTGATCAACTGCTGCACTGTACATTACTTAGTTTTGCATATTCTATTATTATTACTATTATTGTTGTTGTTGTTATTATTTCCTCTTTATTTGCTGTCCTATTAAACTGTTTTTATCTCAACTGACAAGTTTTTTTTTCCCAATTCTTTCTCCCATCCCACCTGGGGAGGTGGGGGTGAGAGAGTGGCTGTATGGTGCTTAGTTGCCGTCTGGGGCTAAACTGTGACAGTGTCTCTTTATCTGTGCTAGATGTAGCAATAGAGATCAGAAGAAATCTTGTTAATGAGGTCTTGATTCACAGACCAAAAAGCCAGAATATATAAAGACTTTACAGAGATAACAATTTGGAACTTCAGAAAGTTTGTTTTATCATATAAAGACTGACACAAAGGCAACAATTTCAAAAGTACAGCTACTACTTCTCTGAATATTAGTGCAAATATTACTCCAAAAATCAGTCAGTGAGAAAAAAAATATTTAGACACAATATAAGACCTGGATTTGCCTTACAGACATATAAATGTATGCTACATTTAGCTTAAAAACAGACCTAAAAGAAAAGGACGTATATGATGACACCATTGTGAAAGAACAAGACACATTTGACAAATCGCTATTTAATAAATTATGGAAATACTAGGGTTTTTTTTTTATGCAGACATTTAATATCTGCAGAATGCAATACACAGTACTTTGGCAAGTAACAATGAAAACTGAACCGAGTAAAGACCCTAAACTGCTATTCAAGGGACAGTTAATATTCTGACCTAGAATGAAATGTGATGTGGTTTTTAGTTCTCACAGCAGTTTCGCTTCTTGGCTGAGATTCAACTATAAGATATAGATTTTGGATTTTAAGCACCACAGAGTAATAAACAAATAAATGCAGCCATATAGCTCTTCTTCTTAAGGAAATTATTTCCCAGAAGATATTATTGAGAAATTTGTCTAATCTAGTTTCGAATATCTAAAGATGTGATACTTTCATTGTTGTTTTCTGCAACATTTACATAAGCTATTTAAACGTATCAACATCAATTGTACTGGTATTTTCAGTGAAATTCATTGAAAAACCCTTCTGTGTATAAATTACTGAACAAATGTCTCTTTGTAAAAAAGTTAAATAATTCTACCTTCCAAAGATGCCAAACAAAGTCTTTTTAGGGTTTATATTTTGCAAAATTTCTTCACTGAGAGGGTGGTCAAGCATTGGAACAGGCTGCCCAGGGAGGTGGTGGAGTCACCATCTCTGGCAGCGTTCAAAAAACATGTGGATGTGGTGCTTCAGGACATGGTTTAGGGGACACGGTGGCGCTGGATTAATGGTTGGACTTGATGACCTTGAAGGTCCTTTCCAACCTTAGTGATTCTGTGATTCTGTGATATCCATTTAGCACAAACTATATATACTTATTTATACTGAATTTTCCTTTAATGCCAGGCTATTTTTTTCCACTTTCCTGAACAAATCAAATATATCAATATCTTGCTGATACTGAAGAATCTAGATTGGGAGCAGACTTCACAAATCCTGTGGACAAATATATTATAGAAGCATTAAGTCATGAGCGCAAGAGCTCTTGATCCTCAGGTGTGAGAAATGAGAAAAGGAAGGCAAGAGACTGTCATGGCTGAGTTGAGACCTGCTGGACAAACTAAAGGGCAAGAAGGAAATGCACAGGCAGTGGAAGCAAGGACAGGTATCCTGGGAAAAGTACAGAGATGCTGCCTAGTTGTTGTAGGGATGAGGCCAGGAAGGCCAAGGTGTGGCTGGAGCTGAACCTTGTAAAGGATCCAAGGAATAATAAGAAAGGCTTCCACAGGTATGTCAGCTAGAAAAAGAAGGTCAAAGAAAGCATACCCCTCTGATGAGCAAGACTGGCAAACTTGTAACAACAGATGAGGAGAAGGATGAGATACCCAATGACTTCTTTCCCTCAATCTTCACTGGCAATCCAGACTCCTGAAGGAATTGGCTGAGGTAGTTGCCAAGCTACTCTCCATGATATTTGAAAAGCCATGGCAGTCAGGTGAGGTCCTCAGTGACTGGAAAAAGGGAAACATTGCACCCATTTTTAGAAAGGGTAGAAGGGAAGACCCTGAGAACTGTGGACCTGTCAGCCTCACCTCTGTGCCTGGGAAGATCATGGAACAGATCCTCCTAGAAGCTGTGTTAAGGCACATTGGAGGACAGGGACGTGATTCAAGATAGCCAGCATGGCTTCACCAAGGGCAAGTCCTGCCTGAATAACCTACTGGCCTTCTAGGTTGGAGTGACTAGATCAGTGGACAAGGGAAGAGCTGCCGATGTTGTCTATCCAAACTTCTGTAAGGCCTTTGACACAGTCTCCCACAACATCCCTCTCTCAACTGGAGAGAGATAGATTTGATGGGTAGACTATTGGGTGGATGGGGAATTGGTTGGATGGGCACATCCAGAAGGCAGTGGTCAATGGCTCAATGTCCAGATGGAGATCAGTGATTAGTGGTGTCCCTCGGGGGTCCGTACTGGGACAAGTACTCTTTGATATCTTCATCCATGACATAGACAGTGGGATCAAGTGCACTACCAGCAAGTTTGGAGATGACACCAAGCTGAGTCATGTGGTTGGCATGCCTGAGGGATGGGATGCCATCCAGAGGGACCTGGACAAGCTCAAGGAATGGACCATGTGTGGTGTGAACCTCATGAGGTTCAACAAGGCCAAGTGCAGGGTCCTGCACCTGAGTCGGGGCAGCTCCTGGTATCAGTACAGGCTGGGGGATGAAGGGATCAAGGGCAGCCCTGCTGAGAAGGACTTGGGGGTATTGGTTGATGAGAAGCTCAACATGACCTGGAAATGTGTGCTTTCACCCAGAAGGCCAACCGTATCCTGGGCTGCATCAAAAGAAGCTTGGCCAGCAGGTCAAGGAAGGTGATTCTGTCCCTCTACTCCTCTCTAGTGAGACCCCACCTGGAGTCCTGCGTCCAGCTCTGGAGCCCTCAGCACAGGAAAGACATGGATCTGTTGGAGAGGATCCAGAAGAGGGACACAAAAATGATGAGAGGGATGGAGCACCTCTCCTCTGAGGACAGGCTGTGTGTTGGGGTTGTTCACCCTGGAGAAGAGAAGGCTCTGGGGAGACCTTATTGCAGCCTTTCAGTACTTCAAGAAAAGTAAAGAAAATAAGAAAAATGGGGAGAAATTTTTTAGCAGAGCCTGTTGCGATATAACAAGGGTTAAACTAAAAGAGGGTAGATTCAGACTAGACATAAGGAGGACTATTTCTGCAATGAGGGTGGTGAAACACTGGAACAATTTGCTCAGAGAGGTGGTAGATGTCCCATCCCTGGAAACATTCAAGGTCAGGTTCTAGTTGAAGATATCCCTTCTTATTGCAGGGTAGTTGGACTAGATGACCTTTAAAGGTCCCTTCCAACCTAAACCATTCTATGGTTCTCTGATTCCATGAAAGGAATTGCTTTGCAGTTGGGGGATGTTTGAGCATGGAGGAGATTGAATGTCATTTCACGTGTTGTATTTTTCTGTTATGTTAATTTCTCATACAGTACATTTTGGAAACTAAAGATGGGCTTCCTATTTCCTACCTTTGCCTACCTAAAATGTATTTCTGTATTCTTTGAGTGCTTTTGGTTCAAGATCAGCTAATAGATCAAGTGAATTGAAAAGCTGTCCTTGAAACATACTCCTTATCCAGTTCTTGTGCCAAGTCCTGAACAGAAGGATCAAGCATCAGATTTAGCATTCCTGAAATGGGACCTGAAGGATGGAGGAATATTTAAGTCCCTGAATTAATTCATTTGACCTGGCAGAGGTTGCCAAAAACAAACAGAAGGGCAGTAACAATATCTTATTTTCTGGGACTTAAATAGAGGTCATTTAATCTAACTTTCCAGAAGTATCAAATAGTAATTACCTATCCTTATATAAATATATAAGTTAAATATAATGCATTTTTTTGCTCTGACACCTCTTAGGGATCTCATATAGTTTTTGCAGATTTTGTTTTTCAAGAGAGGGCAGGTTGATAGAGCTGTTGTAAATTTATTCTGTACAACTGATGTATGAGTTTAAATTTTACACACGAAAATTGATCACGAATTCCTTTACTTCAAAATTACAGATGTTCGCTGTTCCCAGAAGTTTTACTCTCCTAAGTTATCTTCATTGATATAGCCACAAAAGATCTATACTTACAAATCATGAGGAAAAAGAAGAGACTTTTGAGAAATCCCTTCCACTCTACGGACACTCATGCATAAGCTTGAAAGCATAATTTCATTATTTTTTAATCTTTAGGTGGAGTTAAAAATGAAATAAAAATCAATCTTAGTGCTGTATTCCATAAGAAAATTTGACCTTGCAATTCTTCTGTTCCTACTGTGCTTATGGGTTACAGTTGTCCATCTTTCTTCAGGTATAACTTGACACTTTACAAAAATTTGACATTTTACAAAAGTCATGGTAAAGTTTCCATGGACTTCTGGGGTTCAATAACTTGTTTCAGAGCGCCCAGGCAGCAGTCCATCTTTTGACATATCCTGCCAGTGTTTGTAAACCTAACATCATTGATGCTCTCGATTCAGAATGCATCTTATGTGGGGTACTGAGCTGTATTTCAGTTTCACAATAAACTAATTTATATTTTCCTCACAGAAGCAAAGACTTTGTGGATTACACAGCATGACCTGTACAAATAGAATAAGGAAGCAGCTGGTTCCGAGCGAAAGAGTCATGAAGTATCACATGGTAACACAATATAACAAAATACATGCAGAATTGAAGCTGTGCACCCTAAGTCTCATTACACAAGATGTGAAAAATTACCACTGACTTAATGGAAGTTCCACATAATCTGCAGACAGTGATTTCAGGCCCTCTGAGGGCTGCAGTATTAGGATAAAGACTTGGGGCAAGATCATGTACTTCATAATTTTCAATCAATCAGTTGTAAATCTCAATCTAGTCACTGCAGTAGAAGTGTAAAATGATCTTTAGAATGATTAGTTCTTTATTTCAACTTGTCAAATTTTATTTCAAAATCAGTATTACTTACTACATAAGAATTAAATGCTTGGAGGGGAGGGTATGTTCACTGCAGATATCTTAGGCTCTTTCACAATACAAAAACTACATGTGTTCCTCTCTCATCTTTTTGTTTTCTTTTGTTCAATAGCCTCCTAATGCCATGTTTCCTTATCTTTAAGTAGCATTACAGAACAAATTTGTAACCTAACAAATGAGAAATTTGTTTCTAAATATGCCATAGATCTCTGTAAAGACACATAAAAGACATTAGATGTCTAGATACCTAGTCTCAAGGCCAACTTTGTGAAGAAGCTGCACACCTAAATTCTCTTATATAGTGAGTTTCTAGGAATGGAATTTGCAACTGTGTGCTGGGACAGTCAGGGAGGAGAATAGCTATGCTGATCAATAGGAAACACCCAATAGACAGATACATCTTTCTCTCCTTTATCATAACTGCAATCTTGAGCCAAACATCTCTGTGAGACCGCAGTGTAAAACTTAATTCACTTCTCATTTAACTCCTATGCATTTGTTTTTGGGTTTTTTTTTAATATGGGGTGGTGGGTTAGAGGTTAACAACCTGGATTTTTGCCCTGGATTCTATTTCTTTCTTTTAAAACTTTTTTTGCATTAAAATCTTTGGGCAAGTAACAGAACCCAGGAAATTAAGAGAACACATCCTACTAAGCCGTGACTCCTTTTGTTTGAGTTTTCTCCCTTTTCCTACACCACAGATGCTGGGTTCCCTGCCATACAGAAACTGCACTAGCTTCAAGGAAAGGCACTAAGTGTCTGTGATGCCAGACGCATTGCCCAATATGATTTCACTGGATAAGTACAATAGGTTCAAAACTTTAATTCTGCACATGCAAAGTAACAGGATGTGCACTATGATCATTATGTAACAGGGCATGACACATGCTCCTCCCTGGACAGTGCTCTGCTCCGTCCCAACGGAACGCTGCACACCACTGTGCTAGGTCCTGTATTGCAGGTTGGTTCTGCCGTCTCCAAGTCAATATGGTGATGGCTGGTGCTTCATGCTGCACTCAGCACAGTCAGCACATGCCACGCATTCCTAAAATCCACTTGCTGGATGATATATCCTCTCACAGGGATCGTTCACAGCAGTGACCACTTTTTGCCTAAATGTACTTGGAATTCACAGGTCGGACAACAAAATATTTAGTTCATCCAATTTGGGTGTTGCCTCTGTGCATCCACACTGGCAGATTTTTAGATATACAAATTTTACTTGAAAAACCTTAGGAACTTGCAAGCTCTTCAGCATCGAAGCTATGAAGTAATTTGTTTTGTTTTTCCTTTGAATTGCCTTCTATGCCTTTAGTTGCTAACCTCTTTAAACGTCAATCTATGTCTGGGAATTTGCTCTCGCACTCTTTCTATAGTCTTTCCAAGTTTTAGTTATACTTCCAGCCTTAGATAAAAGCCAAATTCTCATGCCAAGCACTTATTACTTTGATAAAGTTCTCTGCTAACATTAATGTACATTCTGTTTTCATTTAAAAAAATAAAAAACGGCAGAAGATAACTTAAAATTACTAGGTTATTTTAAAAAAATAAATTACCTCAGCTAGCTGACGAAGACACCCCAAATAAAATTTAGGCAAGAAATCCCATGGTTTAATAGGAGATTTGTTATGTTCATGAAAAAAACCCAAACCCCAAACCTAAAAAACAAAGAAACACTTCTTGCTGATACTGTACTTAATTTCAGTTGTTACCTCCTTTGACAACAATATGGAAAAGACACAGCCAGCTGTAATTACAGACAATGATGAATAATTTCGATATTAATATAATTAACAACCTTTTAGGGTTTTTTTAGTTACCCTTTGTATAATTTTTTTGAAAAAGTGGGTCACAAGACTATTTGAAAACCACACCATGGCTTTATGTTCTGGGATTAATACTGAGGTAGTATTTAAAGTACAGTGAGAAATACAGAACTATGATCTAATTTACTGCTCCTGGTTTTTCATTCCATTAAACTCCAAACTTACAGCGAACAACAGCATGTCAAAGCAATCTCAGGTTGCTTAACTAATGCCTAGCAAAAAGGAATTTTAGGTAAGAAACAGTAATCCTTCACTTTCTAAGTTCCCATTTCACATTGGAAATATTTTAAATGTGCTGGAAGGGCTTAAATTGTTTCTCTCTATAGACCGAACTCGTGCTGTTAAACTCAAAACAAATTTTGCATTGACTTTAATCAGAGCAAGATCAAACACCTACTCTTCTTTCAGACCTACTTCCAGCAGGAAAGATACGGCCAACTGGAATAAAATAAAAGCATGACATGAGAGGTTCCCCAGAAAAGCCTTCCATGTTAGTCATACCTGCAATGCACCAGCATTACCAAAAGGTGTTTGCCTTTGACACAAAGCTACATGTCATAACCTCTGCTTGCAGTGAGTGTTGCACAGCACATCCGTCTGTGGCCTTCATGCAAGTAGCAAAGGATACTTGCTACCAGCAGGCACCCATCACTCCCGTCTTCTCCCAGCATCATAGTCTCTAATTTTTGTCCCTCTAGCCTTTGCTTTCTGTCACCGTACTACTGTCAAAAGCTGTTCTATTACACATTGTTTACAGTGCCTGGGTTTTGGTACCATGGACATCCAGAGGCTGCATTTCTGTGGTAAAATTGATATGGAAACCATAAGGCTTGCAGAAAATCTGGGTTCCGTCATCAGGGCTGTTGGCGACTTCTTGTGACGCTTTGCTCACTTTCTTAATTGATCTCTGCATACCGGCTTTTACATGAGTAATAATATATGTAATAATAACCTATACACATGACTATATGTAGATAACATTATAGCTGAGAACTGTCTTTATTTGTTTTATGGGTTTTTTTTCCCCCACTTAAATCCATTAGTAAGACGGGAGAGGGAAATTTACATTACGTTACATTAACTGTCTCAGTTTCATTGCTGACATTCAGTTTAACTGCTGTATTAATTCATCAAGAACTTTTAATTTTTTTTTAACACAAAAAGGTAAAGACATTTAGTGGAAAACATGAACTGGCCCACATTAATTTTGTATGCAATGAGTATGAATAACGTATTTTTTTGTATGTATAATTTTGTGTTGTATAAATCCATCTCTGGCCTTTTACCTTCCACAGATGATATCATTTAATCACCAGCCTGGTTTAAATCAGCAGCAGTGAAGGGTGTCAGAGCAACAGGCATAGCAGCTGGAACCTTGTCAGAAATTCGGTGTTAAATATCTATTTTTGCTGTACACATTTTTTTCATTTGATATTTCTGACTTTTTAAAATTATAGTATAAGGTAACAAGCCATGCTCTGTTAAGCATACTAATTCTACCCTCCCGGTACCAAAGCTTGATACAATAATGTCATGTGATATGGCATAAGGCTGGAGAATGAGGAATACGTAAAACAGAAAAAGTGAACCTAGATGTCAGCTTGGCATGCAATCAAAGCTGTCAACTTCTAGCCACTGCAGCTGCCTAGGCTTTGGTTAACCTCTCATTGATTTCCCCAAATAGGATTTCATCTAAAGCATCAAATTAAAAACTGAGACTGAGGGTTGGTTCTGTAAATCGAAAAGTGTACAAATGAATTGCTAGCAAATATATTTGGCAGCTTTCATCTTTGCAAAACCTCTGGTTTTGAACCTAGCAAAAGTTAGTAGAGGTCAGGTTAGTTTTTGGGATGAGGGGAAACAGAGTATTAAGCAAAGTGTAATGATTTATTTTACCCTATGGTAAGGAAATATTTGGCGAGTGAAGGGTAGTTATAAATGGATTTACTGTTTCTGACAATGGAATGGTATAATAATAAAAAAAAGCACAGTGGAGATCATCTGGAGAAGAAAAAAAAAGAAAAAACCCACTAAAAATAAACCAGCCAAAAAAAACCTCCTCTTGTAATAAATCCCTGTGATCTGCAGCACATTGTCACACTGAAGAACACGCAGTAACAGCCGTTTCACTTTGTGCTATTTCCTGATTGCTACATGCACGTACCAAAGCATATACGCCTGATCTTCTAAAAGAAGGTCCAGGCTATAAGGGTTTACAGTGCTGCAATATGTAAGAAATATGACAGCTCAAAACAGCACTGTATTAAACAAAAAACTAACAAAAAATTTAAAAAATTAAAAGAATCGTCATTGTTGAAACATTTCAGAATAAAATACTTTCCATTCCTTTCCTACAAAGATCACTGACTGCTTATGCACTCTATCCCTATCCACGAAGCCCCATTAATGCTAAACCAGAAACAATTAATCTGATACATGATGCATGCAGAAAATTGAAACCTCTTTCTTATTCATATTTTGGATCCTCAGAGGCTACTAAATTTACTACAAATGTTTGATCCTACTCTGGTCAAATCAGGTGAACCATCACAAACGAGGAAATCTTTTTAAAGCTATTAAGTAATGTCTGCATATCGTACACTGATGAAGGGAATAATAACAAAGATTTTACCCAGAATAGGCTAAATTTCTACAGATGAAAGGAAACATGGGCACGTCCATGGTCAACTTCCAGTTCAGTCAAATAGAGTGGGTAAAATCCAGAAGCATTTTGAAGGTCAATAGCAAATGTCCGCTGACTTTAATCAGGATAAAGGTATCCTTATCTATGCTTCTTCAGTCATTGACAAAGATGGTGCTGAATGACACTTTATGTATCACTTCTGTTTATCCCCACAAGACACTCTTGCTAGCCTATACTGACATTTCATGTCCTTATTCAATTTCTGCATTTGAAAGCTTATCAAATTCTGCCCTCAGTGACAATCATGTGAGCTGTTTTTTTACAGGTCTTGCTGAGGACATAGTCTGATGTCACATGGCACAAAAAAGATGGAAAATATTGTTAGAGTTCCATACAACACTTCAATATCTGTGAGCAGAGTTTTCCAAGTTTCTTTAACAAATTCACTGGATATGATTTGGAAAACAATAACAAGAAACAAACAAACAAACAAAACTTACAAAACAAAAAAAACCCCAAAACTAAACCAAAAAAACCCCCCAAAAAAACCCAGGATTACCTTGAAGGCTGTGTTTCAACTCTAGGCTCAGACACCCAAATTTAGGCATCTACAATGTAGGTGTAGATACAGGCAGTGAAGTACTAAGACTTCATTCAGTTGGCTAAACATTGGGACTTCTGACATTGGAGATACTATAAATCATGCTGCATGATCCCTAATACAGTCAACTACCCATTTAGGAGGATATAAGACAGAATACCTAAGAAACAACATCTTATGTAAACATCAACAGAAAAAAAATTTCTTTTTGTGACACTATAAACGTCAATCAAAGAAAATGCACATCTCCCCAAAAAAGAGTAAAATTGATACTATTGTGAATCACACTTGTATGCTTTTTTATCCTTTGCATTTAAGATTAGATCATAAAACCTTTGAATTATGAAACATAATGTTCTTTTTAATCCTCTCTTCCTCCAAGCGAAAATGCAACTGAAAGCATTTTCTTCAGTGTGGAAAGTAAATTTATTTTAATAGAGATAGGAGAGATGAAGAAAACTTGTGAAGAATTGTTCTCACGCATACTTCCTCAACTCTCCCACCTACAATGATAATTATTGGTTTAAGAAAATAATATAGCATAAATGATGGTATACAAACAGGAATGTCCGAGAGAGCTCTCATACCAGTATACTATAAAACAAACAAACAAACAAACAAACAAAAAACACTTGGACAACCTCTGTGGCATCCTCCTTCCCAAAAAACACTGGCACCTTAATAACATTAAATACTAGCTATATCTTCCTTAAAATATTCATATACATGAAAATTATCTATCTTCCCCCGAAGAAAAACAGCTTTAAACAAATCTGTGTGAATATTTAAAAATGTTTTTTTTGATGGTACAATTCCATTACTACTGTTCAAATGTGTTTATAATACTGCCCATGATTTTTAAAATTTATTTTATGCATGATTATAGTTCTCTAAGAAAAGAACATGGAAGTTGTTGTATCACTTTAACTCCCATGTTTTGAATCCCTATACAGGAGCAGCTTTTCCAAAACATTTCAACATCTTCTTTACAAAGAATAAACCACCAACATCAAATTGGCCGGGCATATGTGTGACTGCTTTCTGTTTCACACTTCAGTGATGTTCAAAAAGAAAACCCAAAAACAAAACCACATTACATAATTTGAAAAAGCAGACTGAAAAATAAGAGTGCCAGTAAAGCATGAAGGAGATGAAAAGCTGAAGACAGTACTCCTAAACAAAAAGATAATTATGCAGTACTTTAAGCAGTTTTTTACATCGTCCTCTTTCCCTTGCTGTGCACAAATGCATGACGATACATACAAAGTGTCTTGAACTTCTTCATGAACTTACGTACAGTATTTAAGCATGGGCAGACACTAAATATATGCATAGATATTTTGTATGTACATATTAAATATATATCTCAAAATATTTCTATGTCATGGTATATTTAATAAAGTGGGGCAAGAACCAGCCCTGCAGAGAAGCTTGCTAATCTAGTGAAAGTGTGTTTAAAAAGATCTGAGACTTAGAGGAGGGATACGAGAAAGTGAGAAAGTGCTCAGCAGCAAGCATGATACACGAGGAACATCCCCGTGAACACAGTGCAGCTGGAGGGCTCATCTCAAGTGCCTGTACACAAACACATGGCAGAGTGGAAAACAAATTGCAGGGAACCCATACAGGCTCCTTAGGACAAGTAAGGCGGAGAGGTTGCGTCCTACGGAAAAGTGTAGTTTGAATTCATTGGAGCTTTGCCCTGGAGCAGGTGACCAGCCAGTCCAGAGCTGATGGGTCAAGATCAGGGTAGGTGCAGTGATGAGTGTCTGATAAAGACTGACCAAGAAGAGGAAATGAAGTCTCCCTTAGAAAACTAGGGGAAGCCTCACAATCACTAGGGTGGTACTCAGTGGGGGTACGAACCACCCCAACATCTTCCAAAAGGGCAAAATGGTGGAGCACAAAAATTCCAAGAGATTGCTGGCAAGCATCAAGAACTGTTTTTTTGATACATGTGTACAGATGGCTGACAAACTGACCAGACAAGGCAGACAAGGCACTCAGTTGGACCTATTGCCAAAAAAAAAAAAAAAAAAAAAAAAGGAAAACAATTACAAACCCCGACTTTAGAAAAGCAGATTTAAATTTGTTCAGGGATCTGCTTGGTGGAGGCTAATGGGAATTCCTCAAAGCACAGGAAAAGTCCAGTGTGATGCCCAGGAAGTCGAACAAGCACTGTATAAGGTCAGCGTGCATAATGGGGAAATCCTGACTAAGCTCAAATGAATTACAAAAGCCAATACTCTCGTGGAGACACTAGTGATGACTATGAAGCACAAAAAGAAAGTTATACTATCAGAAAAAGGAAGACAAAGGAAAATGTGGGGCTGTCACTCAAAGTGGTAGGGAACATAGCAGCAAAGGACATGTAAAAAGCTGAGGTACTAGGTACCTTCTTTGCCTCAGTTACTACTGGTAAGGACTGCCTCAAGCCTCCCAGGTCCTCTAAGCCTATGCCAGGACATGAGAGACTTAAGAATCAGCCACAGCAGAAGATCAAGGTAGAAACCAATTAAGGAAATTGGTCATAGGACAAGATGGGATGCATCTAACAGTGCCAAGGAAACCAGACAATGTCATTCCAGGGCACTGCCTATGGTCTTATAAAGGTCTGGATGACTGGGGTAGGTTTCTGGTGACTGGAAAAATTGCACATTTTTGAAGAAAAGGAGGAGGATCGTCAGGGGAACTGCAGGCCAGTCAACCTAGCCTCATTACTTGGCAAATCCTCTTGGAAGCCACATCCAGGCACATATGGTAGGAGAAGGAGACTGGGAACAGCATACATACATTTACCAATGGTAAAATGTGTGTGACCAACCTGATGGTCTTCTGTGATGAGATGGCTGCCTTGGTGTAAAAGGTGTGCAGTGATGCTAGCAAGGCTTTTTTTTGCCCATACTAACAACTTGATGAAAATATGGTTTGGATGGGTGGGCTATCAAGTGTCTGGAAAAGTTGCTTGGACTGCCAGGTTCAACGAGTTGTGATCACAGGAGTACAGTCCAATGGACAGCTGGTTAATAGGGGTGGATAATGGAGCCAGTGCTGCCTTTGCACCTGACGTCTTTATTAATAAGCTGGATCATGAGGCAGGGTGCATCCTCTGCAAGTGCGCAGATGACATCAGGCTGGGGGCAAGCGCGCTGCATGCTGGCAGGCTGGGGCTCTATTTGGAGGGAGCTTGACAGGCTGGATAAATGGGCAACAGGTACCTCAAGAAGTGCAGCAATGGCAAACATGAAGTCCTGCGCCAGGAGGGGTAAACCCTATGCACCAGTGCAGGCTGGGGCCCAACTAAATAGAAACCAGCTTTGCAGCAAAAGACCTGTTGGTCCTGGTGGATGACAATTTCAGCATGTCAGCAGTGTGTCCTTAAACAAAGGACAAACTGCATGAGTAAAAATGTAGCCAGAAAGCTCAGGTAAGCAGATCTTCCTCTCTCTCCTTCCAGAATAATCAGTGTGTTGGTCTCTTTTCCCAAGTAACAAGTGATAGGATGAGAGGAAACAGCCTCAAGTTGTGCCATGGGAGTTTTAGGTTGTATAGTATGAAAAATTTCTTCACCAAAAGGGTTGTCAAGCATTGGAACAGGTTGCCTAGGGAAGTGGTGAAGTCACCATCCCTGGAGGTATTTAAAAGACATCTAGATGTGGTACTTAGGAACACTGCTGACTTGGCAGCGTTAGGTTTACAGTTGGACTTGATGATCTCAAATGTCTTTTCCAGCCTAAATGATTCATTCTGTGACTCTATGTATGAGACTGCATGTGGAAAGAGGTGCTTAATTTTGAGCTCTCCAGTACAGGGAAAACCACCGAAGGCCAGCAAAGAGTTGCCAAGTTGGTTGGGAGGCTGGAGAGTATAATGAAGGTCTCTGAAAGCTGCATGTGCTCACCCTCAAGATGAAAATGTTATTGCAGCTTTAGCCACTTAACAGGGGCGCCTGGAGAATATGGAGCCAGACTCTTTTTGCACAGTAAGCGGATGAGAAGCAATAGAGATAAGTTGCGACAAGGAAAATTCTAATTTGATATGAAGAAAAAAAATTTCACAAGGATGATCAAACACTGGAACAGACTGCCCAGCAAGGCTGTGGCAAGCCTTGGAGATAGCCTTGGAGATATTCAAAACTTGATTGGGCAAAGGTCTGAACAACCTGATCTAAATTAGCCCTCTTTGGGTAGGACGTATCTCTGAACCTCTGAAGATCCCTTCCAACTTAGATTACTCCATGATGATAGAACAGTACTCTATGCATAGCAAGACTATTAAGAATAATCACATGCCTAGCCTTAATATATTCAGTACTTTTTTATATAAAATTTCAATGGATAATAAATCATTTTTCTGTGTAATACACTGAAAAGCTAATCATACATCAAAGCTAATCGTTTTAAACATTAAATATTTTAATATTAGAACTATTTTTAACTACTTTAAGTGTTCTGATAATGCTATTAGAAATAGTATCAGATAAATAATTTGACAGCTACAGTATGAAATGAGTTGATGTTGTAATAACAACAAAAAACTGCACTACTTTGTATATGAGATTCGTCTCCCCAAAAACAAAGAGATAGAGATGTTAAAAAAAAAAAAAACACAACCAATCAATAAACCACACCAACTTCTCCCTTTACTGTTACTTGTGTCGGTTTCAATAAGGTCACACAGAAAGTACAGCTAGTAGCTTCAGATCATTCTTGCAGGGTAGAGGGTGATCAAGCTGGAGGCAAATCTATTTGCAGGAAACAACTGACAATCCCAAAACAACCTAATATATCTTATAAAGGGTTCACTGAGTCACAGAAAGTTTATGAAATTTTGAGAAAGAGAAAAAAGTTCAGGAAACTCAAGTCAAACCCATATTGTACTCTCTGCTTTTCCTGCAGAGTGGAAAACCTCAAGTGAAGGATATTTTCAGAACACAGATCGGGAAACCACAATAAAATTTGATTGCAAGGATGTTTTTTCTAATTGTGGTTATGACATTTATATTAACAGCAACTGTTTGATTACTCAACTCTTCTCCTCCTCTATGATGGATAAATATTTAATGAGAATAATCTCCACTGTGATTGTGAACAGAGTAAAGAAGTTAATTTCTCGCCTATTTTTTCTCAGGTCCCTGAGAAATCAGGTATAATCTGAGGAGCTACAAAATAACTAGCTTTCCTCCAAATCTCTTTATAAGTATTCACCAGAAAGCTAATATTTATTTAGATATACCTAAAGGAACTTTGCTACCCTGGGAGAAATCCTGCTGAACTTTACACAGGGCAACCATACTTAGAGTCAGGAACAGTACAGAATAGGTGTGATTTTTGACTTAAGTTAGGTCTTCAGTCTTAGTTACAGATGCAATCGCTCAAAGCCTTAGTCTGCCTGACTCAGATATACCGATAACACCTTGTTATCAGTAGCACTGGAAGGAACACATGAGGCTTCTCTCAAAACCAGATATGAGGAAATCCACACAGGGGACTATTACATTATTTCTGCTACAAAAATATGTCTCAAAAATATCTGAAGAAATCCAGCAGCCAACTAAGTTATTATTAACCTTGACTTATCTTTAGTTTTATATCTAATTACTGTATATTGTGTCATGAAGAGAAGATAGAGGTAGAAGAATGCTATTAAAACTCTGTAAGACTTCTAGTGTAGGAACTAGAGTAGGTCCCGAACATAGAGGGAAAAAAACTCCAACCAAAACCTCACGTTTTAAAGTATTAAAATATTATTTAATTATAAAAACTCATGACTAACGCTCTTTTCTCTTATATACTATGTATAGAGAGAGACAGAGACAGAGAGAGAGACAGAGACAGAGAGATATAGGATAAAGAAACATCATTTCATTCACTAAGAATGGAAGCATTATGTGGTTTAAGAGAGAAAGAAAAACAGGAATATATTGAAGTACTGACACACAGCAGCATCCTGCTTCCAATGGCAGATTCCTAGCAAATGTCTTCACCCAGAGACAAAAAGATACACTCTTTATACAAGATTATGATTTGCACTAGATGCCAAAAGAAGGGTGAGAGAGAACATCTAGATTTACATTCCCATATGAGATATTAGACCTGTCATAACAATGCTCAGACAGACACTAGAATACTTTTCCTTAACATTACAAAAGAAAAGGTCAGGCGACGAGGATAACGTGTAAGAGCAGCCTGGAGGCACAGTTCTTCATGAGGACAGAGACACGTGGCCTAACCATTTCAATTAATACATCGCATATACTCCAAATTTTCTATGCATATCACTCTCTTAATTTGCTAAAATGTAGGTGAACTCATTGATGAAAGTTTTGGAATATTGTATAACGAAACAAGAATGGATCTGTCTTCACCCCAGTAGGGCACTTGGTTTTCCATATGCCACTTCATGGGCTTCTGCTGTGCATCTGTCTCATAGAAAACATTAGATAGTTAGATCCACTATCAATTACAGGCTGGAAGAAGTTTGATTTCAATTACAGCAGGAGAGGAAAACAGCTGGGATCCCTAAGGGGAGGTGCAGACACCAAGGGGATGAATAAAAAATCAGAATGGTACATTGCATGCTACTAATTAGGGAGAAAAATGAAGTCAAGATAAGTATGTAAACATTTATTTTTATACAAACCTGAAGTTTCTCAGTTTCACTGCAACCACATTTGAGACAGTAGTACTTCATTGACCAGCGTCTATTTTGATTAATTTGAAAGAGCTGTTTCACAAGTAATTTTAATGACAGTTCTAAACTAAAAAGCAGATTACTTTTGAAAACAAAGTCATAATAAAATCTAATTGCAAAGAAGATCGGTGTTTGTCCAACAACCCTGAATTACATCCAACTTAAGAGACTTAATTTACTAGCTAATAGGCACGGAGACTTATGATCAGAACAAAACACAAACTGTGAAAACTTCTGTCAGGATTAATATCAATATATGTATATGCAGACTCTAAAAAATAAAATGTACAGAGCATTCCTCTTCGCAAAATCCTGACTCAAGCAATTATTGTCATCTAGCTTGAAGAGCGCAGAAAAAACTACATTTTTTTTTTCTTTTTACAGGAAAAAAAAACCTCCTGCATGATCTATTGTTTGGGAATTAAGTCATTTATATGGAACATACTCAAATGAGATATCTGAATACTCTCAAATTCTTTCCTTTAACCTTACCTCATTTCCTACAGCTCTGTATCTCTTTCCTCTCTCAAAGAAAAACTCTGTTACCTTAGGACAAGCTCAGTCATAAGCTTCATGCTCATAATATATCCTTCACAAATCTGTCTCCTCCTTTTGATTATTCCATGCAGTTTTTCTCCCTCTTATACATGTATACTCCCAGATTTCTGTGTTCATGTGTTGGGGTGGGAGGGGCTGTTTCCACCCCAAAGGAACCAATATTAATGTTATCAATGCTGAAGTGCCATTATATTCCTATAAGAAATCATTTTGATCACACGTCACAAGATAGAGTCTACCCAAAAGCATTGCTCAGCTAAATGGGACCATGACTACATCTGTCCATCTGCATATAAGTAAATTAACCTGGTATAAGATGGAAAGCAAAGCTGCACTAGCTGAACATAATTGTTGCTAACTTCACACTTCTGTAACATATTTGTGTTGGGAGACCAGAGTGATAGAAACCTCAGTGACAACTGCTAGCTGGCCTTACATATGGATGATATCAAGGAGATTGGCCTGAGTCTGTGTGACTAGTGAGGCCACATGGCTCAATAGCTTGGTTTATAGTGACTCACACCAGCAATATGATTTATAAAGCAATAAACAGTTAAGACAGTAACTCCTCATAAGTGGACACATCCATGGGCATCCAGCACCACATAGAAGGTTGAGCCTGAACTGTGCATACAGGAGTCCGTCTGAAAACCAGGACCCAGACACGTTGCACAGTTGGAGTGAGCATCCTGTACCCCTGCATGCTGATCTGAACTGGGCTGGAGGACATGCACCTTTGACTGGTGTTTATGTGTATATGTGTGCACGCATGTGTGTGTATTGTAGAACAGGTTTCTTAAAAGACAAATTGCTATCCACACACTACCATCCCTCCCACATGCTAAATACATTTTAGATTATTCATCACCAAATGATGTGCTTCCACTCCTGCATCCATCCCACCACAGCCCAGTTCCCCCACAAAATCGTGCTGTCTGAACTGCTGCTTAATCAGCTACACCAAACACTTACCGAAGAACTTCTGCATCTAATCTTTAGGTCCAGCTACCACCAACCTAAAGGCAATGATTAAAATTTAACTTCCCGAAATAGAAAATCCATTAGGTCTGAAATTTGTTTTAAGAGGGTTTTTTAGATTCTATTACATACAATGTTAATGGAGATTTGCTTTGCCAAGAATCCTTTAGAAAGAGACTGTGTAATTGCTGTTTAGATGAACAAAGTACTCACAGGTACTTTAACTGTTTTTTTAAAAAGTAAGAATACAATACATCTTTATTCATACTTAATAATGCATTGCAAAATGAGCAGTCCTCATTCACTCTACAGACCATCAACATTACTTAGTTATTGCTCAGACTGTGAAGACCTATCAATATTAAAATGACAAAAATAAATTAAATACTTAAAATGCTTTCCAGAAGTGAAAGGTTGGAGGATTTTTTTTATAGGTAGTTAGAAAACACAGTTTTAAATTTAACATCTGATAATGGAAACTCCAGTTTCCAGGAAATTTTCTTCTTCTGATGTAGCTTAAAGCAAGTGCCACAGAGTGCTTAGTTTCAGGGAAAGAGGCCTATATCATAAAGGAAACAACTTTTTACCGTAATCTTGTAGTTTGAATAGTTGAAAAAATGTAATTAAATGTATCATAAGATGTAACTAAATTTAAATTGCATTTATTACTTTTAACCTTGAAAAAAACTGGAAGTTCCAAATTTCTACATGGAGTTTTTGAGCATTCACTTTAGAGAGACTCTCTTTAAAAAATACAGATAGTGGACAGATGCTACAGTCCTTTACTTCACACAAAAAAACCAGCATGGAAACTGATGGACTAGACTGGAGATCTACCCAGAGAAGAAACTGTGCATCTAAACAGACCATCTATGATTCTATGGCTCCTCCTTACTGCAGAGCTTAAGTGTTGAACCATGGTTCTTCCGATTACTGCCTCGGAGAGTGGAGGACAGACAACATCTGCCAGACTCATTTTCTGAGAAGTCCACAGGATGCTCAAAAGGAGACTGCTGTTTTCCTTGGCTTACTGGGTTGGAGTCCAGAGCAAGCATTAAACAAGACTAACAAGAGGATGCCTGGAGAAAGGTACTGTTCAGTAGGCCCAGCTGTGAACCATGAATTGCTCTGATGGGCAATAGCTAACTGCTCATTTGTCTGAGTAAAGATAAGAGAAATAACCTTCAGCTGAGCAATTCTCTCTTCCCCCTGTCAGATACTACCTACCACACCGTTCTAGTTCACTACAGGCATTACTTCAACTTCACACCAGTGTGACAATATTGAAAAAAATGGAAACACACTTGCATAAATTTGCAGTAACGCACTTCTTACAAGCCCTGCAGGAATTTTGCCCCTTGAATTCAGTGACAGCAGGGCCCAAAATACCTATCATAAAATTAAATGTTTATTTTATTTATTTCAGTGGATCTGATATCTTACCACCCATGGTTTGTCAGGTACCCAAATCTCCCACAAGTACTTCGGCATATCTCCAAAATTCAGTGCCTAAAAAGCAATAATATTTGAATAAAAAAGATGTGTCATTCTTCCTACAGATCTTCAGATAAACCACCTCCCCAACAGCCCAATACTGGTAAAACAGAAAGCAAAGTGTGAGCAAATTTCTACTGAAGGTAGATATATAATTTTTTATGAGGATTCACAAACTTCAGAAGCTATAGCTTAGCGTTACCAAACATATGCGTGGTAGCATTTAAGATGCTACATCAAACGTCGGTTTGGTTTCTGAAGGCTGATTGTATAACATTGTGCTGCAGCCAGGCAACAGATTTTCAGATGGGTTTTTATTGTTCTGTTTAGTGAACTACCAACTGAAATTGCTGTTTCATAATAAGAAGAAACTTTTTTTTTTTAATTTAATGCACTATTAAGCTTTTTATTAATCAACCCTGAGACTCTAAAAAGCAAAACTATCAGATCTTTAAAACTGCAATTAAAGCAGTGTTTAATGTGGGAGCATTAATGGATGTTCATGCTCTGTTACTAACTGCCAAATATAAATAGCGCTATGTGCTTCAGGTTCCCTCCTGAGCATAATACTCAGACACCCCAAAATATCATGTCTCCAAGGACTTGCCTCATAAGGACTCTCTGTGTATGTGACTATAAGAGTGCTGTGGAGGGAAAGTTCAGGAGGTTACCAAGTTTGCAGAACCTTCAAAACTGCCTATACCTAGAGGAACTGAATTGGTTAACCATGCCAACAGCAGAATAGTAACAATAATTCTAAACAATCTAAACCAGAGCAACACATGCATTTAGAAGGACAGTCAGAAACTCAGGTATCAACCCAGCTGCACCAGGCCTTTGTACTGTTCTATTTTATTTGAGAAAAGAAAGCTTCCCAGAGAGAGAACATTCCATTAAGAGTAATGTTTCTGGGAAGTCAGACAATTTCAAATCCATTCTCTGTAGAGTAATACGCCCAAATTACAAACAAGCACTCTGTGTACCATATTCAGAAAGGACATTAGTATTCTGTAAAGAATGGTTTATCCACTCCTTTACCATCGTATAGTGAGCAAAATCCTCAGAAAACTTTACATCAAATAGTACTTTTACTTGTAATGAAAAACACACGTCTCTTCCAAAGTAATCCCAACAGGTTCCTCAGATATCTCACACAAGTTCTGTGTTCTTCGAGAATTATATCACAGTTCTGAAAGCTTTTTCAAGAAATCCCCTTGAAAGCAGAAAGTCATCTTAAGTATTTAGTTATCAGAAATATTCTCCTTTGATATCTGAAGTCACATTTCCAACTATCTTCAGGAAGTCCCTTCTTTGTCATCTAATATTTCATTTGAAAAAAAAACAAAAACAAAACCAATATGCTTTACACAAACAAAAATGTTATTTGGTCTTACACTCTAAAAGAAAAGGCACTTACACAGTCCATGGAGATTAATAAGTATAGCTTAACAGAAAGGTAAAAGCCACTGAGAATGCCTCATTTTAAAATCTGCCTGTATCTCCTCTGATATTTTACATATGATTGTTTTCCTCATTTACATGAGTACAAATGAAGAGCAATTCACCCAAAGGCAATAGAATTAAACTGGTAAAAAAGCAAAGAAGGAATCTCTGTGGATCAAGCTCTCTTTATTGCACAGTTTTATCCACTTTGATAAAGTGAAGAGTTTTTGAAGGCAGACTCCATATTACCAAATACCTTCTTACTTGTTAGAAAGTCACCTTTACAGAAATGTCACCTTTACAGAAATAAGTCACCTTTACAGAAATAGTAAATATTGTTTCCTGAAAATAATTGGAAAGGAATCACAAAAGTAGTTTCAATAACAATAAATAATGAATGTTTTCCCCATCCCCTTTGCTAGTTGAAAGCTTAGGGAAACCATAAAATCAAATGGGAATGAGTAGAAATAAAATTTCATTCATATAACAATTGCAGATTGAAACAACAAATGCATGGCATTATTAAATACTTTCTCAAAAAACAGACTACTACTACATGGGAAGTGAAATATATCTTTCTCACTTTCTTTTGCTTTTGGAAATGGTTAAGACCATTATGTATTGCAAGGCCAGCAAAGAGAACTGGGGAAGAAACCACTTTGCAACGGCTTCTCTGGCTTCCCATCCTTCTACAGCTTCCTTGTGCCCACCTGCACATCGTAGAAAGCTGTAAACAAAGTGGTTCCTGCTCTCAGTCTTGCAACCAGTGGCAATTCCAACTGGAATTAAATTTGGACCATACTCTTCACCCAAATAAATTACAACTAGAGGCTGAGGGAAAAAAGATTTTGATATGAGGAGGGCAGAAAAAAGTAGCTGTAAGGAACCGGTAACATGAAATGTATTTTTAAGTATTATAAAGAATGGTTTGAAGTTCTAACAGGAGATGAGACCCTTGTTCCTGAGGTCAGTGTAGAAAGTATTCCCATCAGTTGATGACCTAAATTCATTATCCCTGAAATGTCACATGACTGCCATACATTTAAAATTCAGGGTTGGATTCAAGAGGCCTTAAGTATATATAGCTTCTTCCCTAAAAGGTGTTCAAAAGTCAACATAATTTAAGGTATAATAAAATATGCAGGATTTGTTTCTGAAAAACTTAGCACAGTTTTATCTTTTTCTTTCCAACTGTTCCTCTATTTCATGAGCTGACATCAGCAAAATCCTTCAACCAAAATACACACTGGCTTTTTATTTCATTTATCATCCAACATTTACAAACAAAAATGTTATGGGAATATCGTGAGCTAAACAGTTTGGATGGAGGAGGGAAATGACAAAGTCAGCATCACAGATGAGATTGCAATCCAACAGCAAAGAAGATAATACAGAAAAAACTTACCAATTGCTTTTTCCCAATAAAATGAACACAGTACCACAGACCTCTAAAAGTAATGAAAACAACCTACTGTGTCATCATTTTATGCAAGAAAGGGAGAGAGAAGATTAGCCTAAAACTCCTAAAATAATATGGATTTTTTCAGCTGACAAAAGCAATACTATATAAAATCTTTTCTGTGCTTTATTTCTAATTACCTTCTATCCTTTAATGAACAAGAAAGTACTTGATCTTGAAAGTCCTTGTGCAGTCAAAACTCCCACTAAAATTAATGGGACGTTTTTTCCAGCCTAAGAGCTCGGAGATCAGTCCTCAGACTTAGCTCTTTCTAAGCTTCTTCCATTAATCAAACTTCTTATTTTTTTCCCCTCTCTTTTTCCGCTAAGATCATATATTAAAACACAAAAATTCATAACCCTGCCTGAGGAAGAAAGCCTGCTGTAATTTGTTATCCTCAAAAGTTTAGCTCAATTTCACAAGACCGAGGTTCTGAAGAACCTTGGTTACCTGGACACTGAATACTTAATTTTGGCCTCTTCAAACAGTTCATACAGATGTTGTCACACTCTGCCAGTGGAAGTTAAGCTGTCTGAATTACACAACTGAAATATGCATACACAAACTTTCTAATCAAACATCTCTGAAGCTAATGGACCAAAACATAAGGAACTCTGAACAGCCTCGTCTCTCGCTCCCAGCGTATAAAGAATTAAGGGAGTGAGGTTCAATGCCCATTTCTCCCATCTACCCTCACACAACCCACAACACGTCTGACAATTCAGTGCCTAAAAGGAATAAAATTAAATCATTATTTGTATGCATCAATAAATCTTTTTGATTTGCAGACTGTTTGTTACTCATTTCAGGAAAATGAAAATTCTTATACAGTTTTAAAAAACACCACAACAAAACCTAGCAAGAAATTTCTGTATTCAAAATAATTTACTGTCTTTTGGCTGTAATACAGAAGCATCATTACCCTACCATAATTCTCAATTTTCTCCCACTGAAATAGTATAGGAGGCTCTTGCACAGAAATAAAAATAAAATACACTGTAACCTGTCAAATCAGGTAGTACTAACAACAGTGTCCTAAGAAAAAATATGAGATTTGTTTATGTCTGATCATTAATAGGTCTTAGCAAGAATAATTTCCTTTGTACATTTTTACACTTCAACAGCACAGTAGCGTATATAAATGAGAGAACTGACAGGACAACACAGCATTTAATTGCTCATTTAGCTTATGAGAGGCTGTACTATACCGGCATACAGTCCAGAAATGATACCGTTCTGAATGGATTCACAGGAAGGATTATACCTTCCTGTGAAGATGTTGTAATATCTGTGAAGATTCTGTAACATTGCCTTCATTTATGAAGAATTCAAGCATAATGAATTCTTTTAATTGCTCTTTTAATTGCAGTGAAGAAATAAAAGATCCAGCAGATGACAGAAAGAAGGAGAAATAAGGATAACAGACTGATTACACTTTGACACATTAATACACACACACACACACACACAAAATACCTCCACAATAAACATTCATTTGAAGAAGTAGCACCAGATAAGTCCTTGCCAACTCACTGGGATCTCTTCTTTGCCAGCTGGCATGGTTTCAATTGACTTGGGCATTCTTTTGCCTACAGCTTGCCTTTATTTTTTAATGCTGTAATTTACAGGACTTGAAAACACACAGAGAAATATTAAATAAATAATACCTACTGGTGATAGTAGGTCATCATGGAAGAGGACAAAAAACAGCAGAAAGTAAAAGCAGTAACTAAATCAGTTTCAGAGATAGGCAATTTTCTGCTTTCAAAAGCAAAACCAACAAAAAACCCCACACAGGCACACTCACTTTCTAAAGGAGGAATTTGCCTTTTAATACCTTAAAAGGCAAATTGTAATTTATTAAAAAAAAGAAAGTAAGCATATAATGTCAATGTTAGAATTGAAAGGTTCACAAGACATGAAATTATTTCCCTGTGTGAGCAATTAAGTATGTTTTTAGAAAGACAAATGAACGTTTTGTTAGATAAAGAAATCAAGTACATTTTTCACTGCTTTTTCTTTTCTTCTTAACCACCTACTCTAGAATCTACCTGTACTGGTACATCAGAACAAACCAAAAAGAGACTTCATAAATCAATTTTGATTCTCAAAGCATGTGCATTTCCCATGCAAATACTGTACTTGCAACATAATACACTACACTATGAAAATTTTACTTTTAGGGTCATGTCTCTTAGTCATCATTGCCTTATGGACCTATATTACCTGCTTTTGTCACAGAATCCTTTGTTAAATAAATCTCTGGTTCTTGACTACTGTTAAAAGGAGATGTAAACAGGAACTAACACTGCAAAGACAGCGCAAACATAACAGCAAGTTCACCTTTCATATCCTACAGTGAATTCATTGCTCTCTTCTATTTATTGTCTAATTAACGCTTATCTCCTGAAGTGAGACCATTTGACAGGGATAAAACTTTATCACCTGTACGGTACTGAATATATAATTTCAACAAAAGTCATTGCTTATTTTGAACACAAACATCTAGATGCAATCCACACATAAGGACAACATAATCCAATTATTAACTAAAAACCTTTTGTTATTTCTAGTACAGTGCAATTCTTTATGGCTGAAATGGGTCTGGACTGACCATTAATGATGACAGTTTAGAACGGGTTTCAGCCATAAAAGAGTATATTATCATTCTGCAAGTATAAAATTATTGTGCTTTCTTACTTCTTCAGTGGTGCCTAAAATTGTGACCTGTGAAGTCTTCCATCCTCATTCCAAGAGCAAAGGAAAGACATGGTCATATAAGACAAAGAGTAATGTGTGGTTCTTGAGAAACAGATGACCACTACTTAGGCTTGTGTGGATTACTCTTACATGAAATAAACTGGTGATTTCAATTTAGCTCAAAGTAGATGTGATTTATCTATGAAAAACCACAAGTAGACTACTTACTGGTAACTCTAAGGTCAAAAAGGTCAAAGATTCAAACCACTACCTGACCAACAGTGACTGACTCTTTGTGCTGCTGTACACTGCATTGCATTTATTCTGTGAATACGCTGTGGCAAAAGTGAATGATAAAGGTCCATATATCACCCCTCATGACTGTGAAACTCTCTTCAGGTGAAACTACAGAAAGGTCAATTATATGAAAGCACAACAACATCCAGGGGACAGATACTTTCAGTAGATGCAGTATTAACTTAGCAACTATATGCAATGGGAAAAAGAAAAAAGAACACACTTTCATACTTTCCAGATATTTCTAAAAGCTTAGTGACAGTATGCTAAAACAAAAAGAAAAAAGGAAGAAAAGAAAAAAAGAAAAAAGAAAAAAAAAAGAAAAAAGAAAAAAAAGAAAAAAGAAAAGTGAAATAAAATCTTTCTTTAAAAGCAATAAAATCTCTCTTTCATTTTCTCTTTCTCTCAGAGGCAGCATATTATGTTGCAAAGGACAACCCTTTACAGCTCAGAAGAGGACTCTTGCCTGGTGGGAAGACTTGTAGTCATGCAAAGCTACATTTTACCAAAATCCCAAAGGTAGATGTGATTCAGCTTTGAAATTGGCACTATGATTCAATGGACTAATTTTTTCCCAGTTTAATGCTTTGACTCCAGTCCTGTGAATTCTATAAGCTCAAATCCATGCTAGGAATATACACATACATTGAGACTTTCTGGTAATGATTTGCACGGGTAGCATGGCAATTCTCTGTTATGAAGTGAACAAACTATGAAGGGAGCAGCAGCCTTCTGGTTGAGGAGGAGGGGTACAGTTAATTATTGTTGCCACTCAAAGGAAAAAAGTGTAAACTGACGAGTCAAAAGAAAATCAAAAGGAGTTTATCGTGATTAGTTTATTTTTCTCACTACAAAGCATAATGATAAAGGAATCCTAATGAAGACCATCAGGATATCAAAGAAACAAAACAATGCTTGAAAGAAATTTCAGAAGTTACCCTGATTACAGTGCCTAGGATATGATTGACTGAGCCCCTGTTAGTAACTTTTCCCTTTGACAAACTGAAAAAAATATTTTGTCAAGATTTACATAAAGAACCTACATTGTTACAGACGTTCCTATTCAATTATTCATATACCTTGTTTCTAGTAAGTCTAATCTTATTTTCTCTTCTGTCTGAATGTCACAAATTTTGTCCCAGTTCTTACACTGATGTTAATATTAGAAAGAGAGGAAGGGGTTGTGCTGAGGTTTAACCCATTACAAACTTAGTAATACAATGAACACAGCTGCCTGCCTAAACAAACGCTAATTCATACCTTAAGTGATCTGTATTGATCCCATTGTCTTCCATTATTTACATATTAAGAAAAAAATAAATGCCACCTGCCCTATCGTGCTTCTCCATAAACATGACTACCCTTTAAAATAAATTATATAGACTTCAGTCCCTCTAAAATTTTTCTGATTCTACAAAAGCCAAGCTTAACCTGAAAACAGAAGTGAATAAATAAATGCTGTCTTTGCAGTAATTTGGGTAGCAAACATGTTCCACTCATGTTAAAGAACAAGATAAAAAATATTTTTCAAAAAGAGAATGCCAAGCTGAACTCAAAGGTCTAAAATATTGGCTTGTTATACCATCCCACACTAATCCTGGCATTGCCAGAAGCTGATTTGTATCAGTGAGTATTATAATATAATGTAATTAGTAATGGTAATATTACCACAAATAGTATAAACAGCCCTGCTCTACTGCCTTTAAATTAGTTTTTTAAGCATGTTAATAACATACCATCAAGCGTCAATACAACTCCTTGACAGCTTCTTGAAAAAAGATTATGCATGTCTAAGCAATTTTCTCATACACAGGTTTTCTTTAGAAAACATGTTGTCACTATTCCATTAGCTCAAAAAGGAGTGTATGCATAAAAGAATCTCTGCTAAAGAAGTCTGACTGCTAGCCAGGAAAGCTTATGTTCAGTAGTCTGTATTTAATGCTGGCTGGGATAGGGTTGTAAGTACCACAGCATCAAACAAATTTCTTCCTTGAAAGATGTCTAGCAGTGCAGTGAATGCTTTTCATTTTCAAAGGGAGAACCCTTTGAACGGCACAAAACCTCATTTTGACAGTGTTTTAACAGGGGCTGTTGGAATGAAAACAGAGTAGATGATTAACAGATAGGTAGGGCAGACATCTTAGGTCTGATCCAAAGTTTCTGAAGTCCAGCGGAATTTGGATGGTGTCCTAGTCATCTTGCTGAAACCATCAAAAAAACCCACACACTCCCCAAAAAAACCCCACCAAAACCAAACTCAAAGTGAAATTCATGCATTTTTGCTGCATACCCTACCATAATTTGAGGGTGCCCAACTCCCTACTGTCAAATGCTACATTATTAGCAAAGGTAGAAACATTGTCTGTAACTCAGTTTTCCAATTTGTATTATGCTAATCTGCCCTCTGGAAGTGACACTCCTTTTACTACAGGTGGAGCCCAGTGTAGGTGTTTGAACTTCAATGTCTATCATTTTGCTGTCGAAAAGTTCAGCAAGAAGAATTTTATCGTCTTTGTTCAAATATATTTTCCATACCATGAGACAGTTGGCTGATTTGATTCACTTTCCATTCTGTACAGAACTATTATATTAATAAGACATTTAGACTGCCAATAGGTATCTTTGACACTACGATATGATGCATACGAGGTTAGAGAAAAGTCTGGTTTGTCAGGTTAAATTATACAGAGATGGAAAACAGATTTTTCTCTAATCTCATTTTTTTTAGAAACAGTGGAACCATTTTAACTCAGTGTTCTTCAAAAGTTTTTATGTTTATAGTCAATATCTTTCATGGAATATTTAATTCCAAATTTTTACAGTTTGGTTACTGCAAGCAAAGATACAAATGGGTTGGGTGGTGGTATTTTTTTGGGTGGGGGGTATGTTGCGTAGTTGTGGTGGTGGTTTCTGGGGTTTTCTTTGAAAGCACACACAGTCTTAACTACTGTTATTGCTGATGGAAGTTTACATTCACAGGTATACTCACAGAGTTTCTCTGAAGAAAATTTCATGTTACGTGACTGCATTAAATATTTTGTATGTTTCAACTTACCAATACCTTCACAATCATTTTACTGAAATCATAATCTTGAATAAAAAAACTCATCACTTCTGACTTTAAATTTTACCTCTTGCTTGGGAAACCAAGAAAATGGCAAAGATGAATGAGCTATCCAAAACAGAATCCTTCCCTTGACCCTTAAATAAATCTGTCTTGCCCTTACATAGATGGATCAGTCATCTGTTTCCACTTCTGGGGATGAGTTGAAATTTTACTACTGCTTGCCCTGTTTTGATTTCATTTAACATTTTAACATTTTAAGTGGCTGATGTTTAACAATTAGTAATACTATGCTAAAATAAGCAACAGTTTTAATCCTTGAATTCAGGGTCATCAGGAAGTCATCCTTATTGTAGTGACGTATTCCACTTAGAGAAGAGGAAAAAATCCTTCCGGTTCCCCACCATGTAAGGATTGCTTACACTGTGAACATGAGAGGTCTATTACATCTCTCATTTCTATGGCAGCTGGCATGAAAATACAGAGATAGAAGATATGATTCTTCCTTTCCCTCCCTTTGCCTAAAACATAGAACTAGTATTGACCAGGATGATACCCTTCCGTGACTCAGTTTCAGTTTAAGCAGCCAAGATGAGTCTCTTCATTACTCTTAAGCTACTGACAAAATATAAAAATCATTCACTTGATTAGTCCATTATATTAACAACTTTAAAATATCAGTTGTGTAAGTTTTATATTACACTGACATTTAGTGTCCTATTGCAAATCCAATATTCCCTGATGTGGTACAGAATCCTCTGCTGTAATATAGCAGCTGATAACACAGCAACATATTTGAAGCTTTTATTAACTCTGAAATCCAACATAACTTTTTCTTTATTTTCATAAAATTCAATATTATCTTAAGAAAATATTAGCACACCAATGAATTTAGAATCTCTTTTACCATGATAATTACTTATGTCAGATTTTGCAAAGGTAGATTGCAGTTAGTGCCATGATACATCTCCTATGCTTCTGTGTACAGAGAATCTTCTAAATTCTGAATTTAGGAAAATAAAATAATTTTTAAAATCCTCAACTTAAAATACAAATGATCAGTTTAGTGACAAAAGAAAACAATTTTATGAAGTCTGAAAGAAACTGTGAAAATCATGTCAGAAGTTAAAGACAGGGAAGGGAAATATATAGATTAACGTTTTTAATTGCATAAATTTTGTCTATTATGTTTTACTAAAAAACATTTGCTGCATCAGTATCACACAAAGTTCTTCAAATTAATTATATGGATCATTCAACTGCCCAAACAAATTCTAATCACCAAGTATATCACAAATCTTTTTTCCCCGCATAACTTTTATTTTAAGTGTTTTATACAGCAGGTCACCCCATGTTCTCACTCTTGTATATAAGTATATTATTTATTTATTTGTATTTCGATAAGTAGGAGGAAGAAATCAAATTCCTGGCCTCCATTTGACTGGGATTGGAGGAAAACCTCAGTAGTTGAAAGTTAAAATTTGAGCTAAAGATCTACATTAAGCTGCCCGAGAGTTTAAAATCCTCTATGATGATTAGGTACTAAAGCGGAAGACCCTCTGACCTTTGAAATTTTCTAGTGTGGTTTTCAAGCCAACATCAATTATTTACTATTTCAGCATTGAATTACATAATCTATAGTAAGTACTATGATTCTAATTACAACAGAGTCTGTCAGACTTTCAGAACTGCAGAAATTAGGCGAGCTGCATAGTTTTCAGGTCCAGGCATGTACACCATAACTGGGTGCCATGACTAAGACAAGAACATCTCATCACGTTTCTGCTTGACAGACAGTAACCCCAACTAGAACAAAAGAAAGAAAAAAAAAAAAGAAAACCCCCCACCACCACCAAACAGCCATAATTATTTGAATGTGCTACTTGACAGGTAGTGGGTTGTTGGATCAGATGACCTCCAGTGGTACAACCATGCTGCTTCATGTCAAGGATCTGCCTGGCTCAGTATCTTATCTCCAACCATCTTCACAACTTTCGTGAAATGACTCCAGTACAAACTCAAGAACACTCAATTATCTGGATCTACTGCGGATTTATTCCTTCACAGGTCTAAAATAAATGTGTAATTTCTTGTGTGCATACATTATGCAGGATTGGTCATTCTTGTAGAGGAAAAAGAACAGGCAGTTCTTAATTTCAAAAAACAGACCCCTAACCAAAATTTACAACAAACAATTCATGCTGGCCCTAGGAAAAGCAAGAGATAAGCAAGCATCCCTCAAGCTTTCTCCCAGCTTCTGATAATTTGAAAATCAGTCTGATAGCTAATTAGAAACCCACAGCTTTTCTCAGTATTTCATACTTATTCAGGATAATTTCTTCAACAGCTGTTAAAAGTGATCATATGAGTAGAAAGAAATTAGCTAAAACTGAACTGGCCAACACAGGTAATTGTGAGGCTTTAGGGTGTGTTTTTGATTTGTCTGTTTCTAATTCTGTCTTTAATAATGGCTACTACTTAGTGACTAAAACTGCACACATCTTGGACTCTTCATCGTTACTCTTTAAGCATCTAGTAACAGAAGAAAAACGCAAACAAACCACAATTTTAGGATGTCCAGTTGGTACAAATAGTAGCAACATATTAATTTAGTATTCTGTCCATAGAGTGATATTCTCACTATTACAGAGTTCAACAGAAAGATGCTACAGGATGTCTTTAGCTCAAAATACTACATTTCCCGCTGTGTCTCCCATGACAACCAGGCTCCTCTGGAAACAAACTTTACCACCAGAAGGCATCAAGAGTAGGAGAAAGAATTTCCATTCTTTCTTCTTGTTGACTTCACCAGAAAAACTGATCTTCAGCACTTTCAGAACTAAAAACAAAATCTTAGTTTTCTTTTGCAAATTCCTGCATACAAATGAATCAAGAATTGCATCAGCATACATTGATAAATATAAACAAACCTGACTACCTAATTCACTTGTTCTAATAAAAATCTTCAGATATCACTAAAATTGAAAATGCAAATAACAGAGCAGGGTACCAGGGCATATATGAACAGAATTAAGCAGTTGAGATTTGCTAAACTCCAGAGTTTAGCAAACATCCACAAATCCCAGCCAAAGCTTTTCAAAGGGAATTCTTTCATTCTGTAAACTTTCATCGAGGTTTATGTGATCTTAGACTGTGCTGCCACCAGAAAGACAGCCCTCGCTTTCTTCTCTTTTGCTGGGCACATCCTTTGCTATGTCAGTACTTAAATCATGTAGCTCACCAGTTATGTCAGTTCCTTGAACTGACTGAAAACTAGACCTGCCTCCCCAAATTATTATTTTTCCCAGAACAGCTGAACAGTCACTAGTGCTGACACAAGAGAGGTGGCAGGAACAGACAGCTGGAGGCAGGGAAAAGAGCACGACTTGCCTTTTTGGCAGTAGTGTGGTCAAAACTGATGCTGAGACATCAAAGAGAAAGCTAGAATATTATATGACAGAAGCGGTATCTCATTCCTTATTCTTCTCCTGAACTGGAAGAGCATGAGATGAACATGAATTCCCATTAGAACAAGCTTTATTATACAGCCCGCTAACACCAGTACTTTTCACTATCTGGAACAATGATCTAGTCATTTATGGTATTGGAAGCTAGGCTATCATTCCACCAGGGGCACATTGAGCAGGATCTTGATGTTTTAAAACTTAGGAAAACAAGTTCTTTAAAAGAACAAGTAGCCACAGAACCAGAGAATTTGGTCAGAAGCACCTGCCAAAGTAGTCACTTTACTGTTCCCTTTGGAGCTATTAGAGAAAAGGTTCATCAGACATCTACCAGAATGAAACCCATAAAAGGTACCTGTATTGCATTTAAAGGAAAGAGAGCCAAAACAATGTGCTCATAGTAAACTATAATTGCTTGCTCTTCAGGACTACCAGATTACTTCTAATTTCACATGAATGGGAGAGAAATCACAAAATAAAATTCAAATATGTCTCTATGAAGAAAATGGATAAGCCATTTAATACTAATCCTGATTCAGACAAAGCACAGCAAAGAACCTTCAGGAGTAAAAGGTAATGATTTTTCCTATCAGTGGTCCACTCCTGACACTTATTGGAAGTATACTTCTAGAAAATTTACTTAACTGAAACAATGCAGATTTAAACTGTTTACCTTCAATATTTACTGAAAAGTATCACTTGAAATAAGTGCCTGGACTTGTAGACATGCTGTGGTCTTTCTTTTCAGAAAGATCCATTTGCAAATAAACAATCTTACACCTGAACTTTCAGGGTAAGTACATTCCTATAAGTTTTATGAAACTTCAGATTGCACCTGCAACACCAGTAAAAACTTCTGATTTAGACCTTTCTTGTAAATCTTTTTTTGTTTTAAATGAAAACCTCAGGTTGTAGTATACTAGAGATTATTTAGGTGAAGATCCAAAAACTGATACTTTTCCAGATGTATTTCAATCTCATTGTTGGTCATTCTCCCTAATTCGGTGTCAACCTTATTATCTACACATAGTTATTAAACTGTTGTCTTCATAAATGCCATAATGACAAACATTCAGTATAGCCTAGAAATGTTAATGTATACTCAAATAATAAGTGTATCTGAAAAATAAACCATTTAAAGAATGTTTTCACATTTCCAGAAATCCACACAGGTCTTCTTCCCTCTCAACTAAAGTAAGCTTTTGGCTTTTCTAAAAGTGCTGTGGAAATACTTTGTCAAAGGTAGGTGCTCAGAACAGGGATTAGAATAGGTGAGATGGAATAACAGCATCAGGCAGTACAGTTAAATTTGTTTCCTACAAAACCTGTACATCAGCAGTTTCGCCTAAACATTGTGTAAACTATGTATACGTTGCCATTCTAAAAGTAACTTTCCAATCACTGGAAAAGGCAGTATTTTCAACCACTGAAAAAGGCAGTATGGTAAAATAGAGTCCCTATTTTATTTTTAAATCCAACATACTGTTTATCTTGAGACATTTCACAGTGTCAAGGTCCTAAAGCATTCACTTCTTACTGGGGTTTGTTTTACTGTGTGAGATCTGAGCTAAATTAAACTCCACTATTTGATGAGCTGCACCAACGTGATCTTAGAGCTTCTGCTGTACAAATTACAAATGCCCAATTCCCTTGCTCTGATCCCTTCTCTTACTGAAACTGATCCAGTAATCTCTGTCGCACGCTGAAACTGGCCTCAAAGGAGAAAGTTTTTTCTATGGCGGTTCTAGGGAGACGGACACCATTGGTAGACGTTACTAAGCCCTCAGATATTCAATCTCTTCCAAGTCAGAGAATTTAAAGAGTTCCTTGTAGAACAGGGTTCACTTTTTGGTATTGTGCACTTCAATGTGTGCTAACTCACCTTTCAGCCCCATTGGTTACTAACGTAAAAACATTTGTATGATATTTGTTCATTTTTCTGAAATGGGAAGGTTATTTCTGAATCTAACAACCTTCCCACATTGATACGGCAGGAAGGCCTAGCACTCCTTTCAATTAAAATGCTGCGGTTTTCAGACAGAGTGAGAAATTTGATAATGTAGACAGCACTTGTAAAGCCTGTGGCTTGCAAATGACTGAGAACTTGCAATCCATCATCTAAAACAAAACCCATAAGAACTGCCCTAGCATGAAAGATATCTTTCCCAGAACTATTATCCATTGGCATCCTGCACCATTTCACACTGCTGCAGTGAGAAAATATGAAAGTATCCCCTGAATTGCTCAGAGAATACAAATGCATTTGGTCTTTGATTAATTGCATTAAAACCACAAATGTGAAACTTCCACACTGAGAAACGGGTGAATAGGACACTTTTTTCCTCTTTTATTTTTGTCTTGTTATAAAAACGTCACAGTTTTAACTTTTAGGAAAGATGCCAGCAATGCTGAAACACACTGAAAATGTCCAAGTGTTGGACAGAATGAAAGTTTTGCCATGACTGGCAAGTGTTTCTATAAAGGATATTGGGGGAAGGGGAGGTGGCAAAGAAAGGATGAAACTATGAGATTTTCAGGGTGCATTTTTATTGACAGTGTTATGCACTAAATTTCTTCTAATAGTTTGGGGTTCTAAATTCTTCCATGTCCCCAGTATATCAATTCCCTTTTTGCCCCAGTGAAATTAACCTAGTTTTCAGTTTTCAGTTTCTCTTTGTATTATGTTCTGTCTCTTCAGACATCTTTGAAATCTCCTTATTGCACCTATGCCAGACATGAAATTTTACTGTCTTGCCTTGCAAATCAATCAATTATATTTTGCTAGCAGTGAAAACAGCAACCCACAGTGAGTAACATCTAATCCAAATCAGCATCTCGAGTGATCTGGGCACACAGGATTATTGAACTATAACAATTGACTAAGATAATTTCAGAAGATATTAAAATTTGTGACCATTTAATTAAATTTGTATGGATGACATTCATTTGCTTTCTGGCCATACCTATATTGTGGGTCATTTGCAACCAGAGAAGTCCTGTACTCTGTCTATATTGTCAGTTAAAGAGAAGCAAGCACCTACCATAGGTGAGATGGTGAAATTCCTGATGGTAAAAGTAGGGTTTTTTCCTTCTAGCTATAAATGCAGATGTCTGTACTTCAACAGAAATATGAGAAGCAAAAAAACACCAGGTTTGAAAATGTTTACAAAATTCCTCATTGCAAACGATAACAAACAAAGCCATTGAAAGACACCACTTACCAGAAACTATCAACTGTGTTAATCAAGTTTTACATATGATAATGCAATACGTAGTAACTTACACTTAGGGCAACATCATTGAAAGGGTTCAAAGTTCAGATGGGAAAAGGTTTTTCTGAGAAATATTCAGAAATGTTTGGATTACTGTAGAACCTCGAGGTCTCAGTTTAGCCTGAAGTTCCAATGCTACAAGCAGGGTGACAACAGACAACAGCCTTGGGGTGGTGGGGGGAGAGGGAAAGACAGGAAAAGAAAAGTGGGATAACAGAAGGAGAACCTATACATGAAAAAATCACATTAATTACATTATTTTTACATGCAAAACTCTGTTGTAGAGCCATTTTCTTGAGACAGAACATTAGCCACAATATCATGCAAGATAACAGTTTTGTTGTGAAAATGAATTACTGAGATAAATTTACCAAAATACATGAAAAAAATCAGTTGTACCAAATTCAAAAGAAGGGGAAGTTATGACATAATTAATGGGCAAGAAATGTTGTGTTACTCACACCAAAACAAAAACTTAAAAAAGCTTATGGACAATATCGACAAGTTGGATGTATCCAAATCCATAAGACCTGATAGGATTACGGTACCTGAGACTGGCTGGTGTTACTGTAATCCTCTGTCTATAACTTGCATGGCAATTCGATGAGGTCCCTGGTGGCTGTAAAAATGCTATCATTACATTCATCCCTAAAAAGGCAAGAAAAATGACCCAGAGAATAATGATATGTGCCTCATCTGTGTCCCTGACTATAGAAATATCATGTGATATGTCTCCCTGGAATCCTTTTTCAAGCACATGAGGTAATCAGGAATGTGCAACATGGATTTACCAACAATAAGTCACGCTTGACCAACCTGATACCTCTCATGAAATGTCTGGCTGCAAAGAGCAGTGGCTGTAACCTATGTTGACTTTAGTAAGCCTGTAGACATTTCATCCCACATTTTCTTTGTATAAAAGCTGAAGAGACATGGGCTAGAAAAAAGAATTGTTAGGTGGGATGAAAGTTGGTTGCTTTGCCATGAAAACAAAGACTGGGCATCTGGCTAACAGTTTGTAACAAGCAGACTATCCCAGTGGTCGATATGTGGTTCCATATCAATAACTTAATCTACAGACTGGACTATGACACAGACTGCACCCTCAACAAGTCTGAAGATGACAGTGATACTGAGCGAGTGCCTGACTCGCCAGTTATTTTAATCTAGAAATGAGTTTTGCATAGACAGAGAGAGAGAGAGGTCAACATTTGCCAAGTTTTCAGATAAAATATGGATTGTTGACAGCCTATAAGATGATGATTTAGTTTGCCACCACCCACTGTGCTTTGTTTCCGTAACTTCATATTTTTTTTCCACAACTCAAAGCGCTTTCATTGGAAGTGAACAAGAACAGCATTTGGAGAGTGGCAAAATAGCTTCAAAATAATACTGCCTTATAACTCATCAAAAGACATTGATGAGAGTAGAAGTGGGCAGGACGATAAATTAGCTTTAAATATTTTAAAATGGCATATGAAAATTATATCACTACGAAGCAATACAAACAGGGGAAACTGAAATTGTCCTCCAAAATCTAATTCTATCTGTTTATTTAAAAATGTACACTTATTAGCATGGTAACATCAGAAACACTGAACAAAAGATGTTGCTAAGAAAACAGAAGGAAATGTAAGATAATCATGAGAAATTAATGCAATTGCAGATACATTTAGATGCCTTGGTTTGAAAACCATTCAGCACAAATAAAAATAAACAATTTCTGAGACAAAAGACACAGCAGAGGCATGTGGAAATTGAAAAGATGTTTTGAACTGCAGAACTTCAGGAGGTGTAATCCATGATAGGAATGAAATGATTTCTTGGGGAGTTTTGCCATACCACAACAGAATTCTTCCACTCTTCTCACCTGAAGAACTGAGAATGGGCCAACTAGTAGAGCTGCCTATAAAAAAACTTTTGCTTTCTCAAAGTCACACAGAAAAGCATCACCTATGACAGCAACAGATTTGGAATATTTGTAGGAATTGTGAAAATACTGAACTGTCACATAATGCTGTCATGCAACAGATTTAATTTGCCTTTATGAAAATTACAGAAATAACAGAAAGGAGAAATGAATGCTAGGCAATTATATTAATAAAACAAAAAGAAAGAAATGAGGACAGGGCAGTTTAGGAAGGGGTTGAATGAATAACAAAGAACATGCTAGTCTAAGGCAAACTTAGGGTTTTCACGTCTTAGAATGTAAAACTATTTTCTTGTGTAGCTTATTTTCTTAAATGTTCTTGAAACAAATATTTGTTTTCAGTTTCTTAAGAATATTTTCATTAAAAAACTACTTATTTTTTAGTTTGTTTTTTTCTATACTTCTAAGAGTAGCTTTATATAGGTCAAGAGTTCAACATAAGATGGTGAACACAGAAGCCTTCATCTGTATCTTAATTGAAAAGAATTCCAGTAAAATCAAAGGACATATGGAATAAAGATCTTATCTGGCTCTGAAACAGGACTAACAAGTACATTATTAGATAGGGTTACATAATTTTTCATTTTGCCCTTGCCACTCTCCAAATTTAGTCAACTTCTATTTGCCTGAAACTTTCATGTACTTTTTCATAAAATTTTCTTGTTTTGGATTCTACTGGAAGGAGGTTTTCCTTGTTGACATTTGAAAGAGTAGGAAAAAGACTCAGCTCAAGTATTTATTAATATGCCATAGGCAAAAGGAAAAACCAAAACTTTTCTATGAAAGAAACAGTCTTTTAATTTTGCTGCCTCTTTTGAGGTGGTTTGGCCATGAATCTGAAATGTAGTATTTCTAGGGGTAGTATTTCTGAGTAACCTGATGCCTACTGCTCTTGAATTTATTGATTTAATAGCTAGCAGAAAGGAAAAAAAAAAAAAGAATAAGCTTTGAATTTGCAATACAGTTGGGAGGGAGTTAGATGTCAGTGAGATTGCCATTTGCAGAAGTATGCAAATGCCTATAACTGAAATTCTAACTGCATATCTAAAGAAAGAAACACTGTTAGTGTTTGCTTTGAGTCCTGAAATTAAAAGGCTGGAATGAATTGCAGGATGTCATCTCCTTGTTTCCTACTTCAGGACACAACAAACTCTGTCAATGGTTTTCTTAAATGTTATTTATTGACCCTGCCCTTAATAAACCTTCAGTGATGACAAGTCTTCCATCTCTCCAGGTAATCTATTTTCAGATGATGATGCTTTACTGCTATTAGAGGAAGAAAGTTTTAACCAGAGTTTTACATGTTGCAATTTAAGCTAATTACTTCTTGTTGTATCCTTCACGGACATAACACAGAGAACAGATTATTCCTTCCCTATATACAGTAGCCTTTTACATGCTAAACTTCCTGCATAGAGACCAATGTGATGCAGCCATATTGGGACTGATCCAACGCCTGATAAGCTCAGTGCGTAGACACTGCTCTAATCATTTATTAAATGTTGTGCCAGATGTCTCGTATTTTTCCCAGCAGGAAAGGAAGAAAGAGAAAAACCTTTATTGTTATCTTTACTTGTATGAAACACTGATACCGCAGTGATGAAAACCATATTAGAAGTTAGATAGGTTCCCTACTTTCTTTCAAGAATAAATGCCCACTTCCAAGAATGGCAATGGCAGCTGCTATTTCCTGAAGTCTTCCCAAAGCAGCCTGTAGAAATGTCACCTACATCAGGCTTTGAAATATGCACAGGATGAGCTGTACCAATAAAATCTAGACAAAGAGCAATACCATATAACAGAATCTGAAGCAAAATTAATGACAAAAATGTTATTTAAAGAAAAAGATTAATATTCTACGTAACTATTGAAACAGAGAGTTGTCAATATGCTTTACAGTAATTTTTCCTTTAACAATGCATTTTTTTATTTTTGAGTGTAAACAATGATGACATTAATACACTGCAGGAAGCATCAAGCAAAGCCTTTCCTAGCCATATTTCCAGGCCTAATGTAACAATTATTTTTTCTCAAACTACAGCGTCTTTTTTTAAACAAAATCCAGGTATACCTACTAATTTTCTAATTGTCACTACTTATCAGTCCTTACTCCCTCACAGGCAACTATGTTTTATTTTTAACAGTAGGAATAGGAACTAGAAATACCAAATAAAGGACCAGGATTAATTTTCTTATAAAAGATGAGGAGAAAAAGGAGAAGCTGCAGACACTTGTTACAACCTACTTTAGGATTTTGAAGCATTCTCTCTGCTTACTTCTTGTACGGCTACATGACCAATGAAATGCTTCTATAATTATCATCACTGTTTCTTGCCCCCCTGGATTCTTGCAGTACAAGCTTCAAAATGAGCTTATACAGCTTAGCAGAGAAGTAGTGTATTAAGTTTTCAGGTTTTCTCAAGTCACATCAGGATATTGGGCATGCTGGCTTTAGCAGTCAACACATCTGCGAGTGTGGTCTTATTCCCCAGCAGACCACCCAGTCAGTATTAACTATCAGGCAAAAACCTAAAGAATGCATTTGCTTAAGACCACATTTCCAATGATGAACCATACCATAGCACTATGTAAGAACAGAATTCGTTATTAATACAATTAGGATTTCCTTCAGCTGCTCTAGAGTCCTCACTTCTGAAACTAATTAGACTCTAACCAGCCCCAGGGTTATTATGCCTTGAGAGTTCTCAAATTCACACCTTTCTTTCTCTTATCATTAAAGATGCTACTACAGTTACACAGAGTACTGCTCAGAAAGACCAGCCCTTTTCCAGGCTAAACCAAAATGATACCTGCTCCCTCTGTTTCACAGTTCTATGTTCCCTTTTTGTCTGTCACTGGTCACTGGGATATCACCTGGTAATACAGAGGATTAAGTTTTTTCCTGGTCCTGATCCTCAGGAACATTTAATTTAAAGTGTTTTTGCAGCCTCCAGTATACTTCTGGTTTTGGCCATTCACCCATTACAGCCATCTGAAACTGGTGAAGGTTTATTGACTGTATTATTAGCAATATCAAATCTGCAACCTTTTCTTTTAGATTTATACCTTTTATTTCTCTATCAGTATTCTATAAAGACCAAATGTCTGGGAATGAGGTCTTCCACTGAAAAATATTCCCCTGGGATATGCTATTAGTTTTAGGAGGAGCTCTTCTGGAGACTGTCACAAAAACTAATGAGGTTCGTCTATTGTTACCCTTGCTCATGTTGTAACTTTGTTTTCCCATTTTCAGTAAGTACAGAAGGTAGCCTGAATGATAATTACTGGACTAGTTAAACTGTAGATGTATTTTTTACTTATTGATTTTTTAAAATTTGTTTTCAGTTCAGTCAAGTACAAGTTGTATTTGCAGAGCAAAAGAGAATGGGGGGGTGAAGAAAGAAGGGTGGGAAATGCTATCCAGCCATGTAGATGCTGCTGATAAAATTTATGGCTAAAAATTTAATATGTTTAGGGCCAAGATGAAATGCTTATCATCAGCTTGCATTGTCCGTAGTTCTTGCTGATTCCAGCCCGCTCAGCGTATCCTGGTAATGAAATGAAATGGCATGGGCCCAGAGCCTGCAAAATAAAATTCATTTCATTACAGTTTGAGAGGTTTTCTTTTTCTTTTCTTTCTTAAAGGCTGGACTCAGGAACATACAGATCACAAACCTTTATGGGCTTCTTTATTTTTCTAAAAAACCCTCCATGTTATTTATCTGTTACTAAAAAGATAACCAATATCTTAAATTTAAATTTACTGGCAGTCACTCCAGTACACCCTTCCCTTAATCCCAGCTATGGTCTCATGACTTCTGAGCACCTATTTTAAGAAATTCTATTCAGAATCAATGTCAACATTGATTGGGTAACATACCGGCTGCTTCTTCCTTGGTTCCTCTTTATTTACTCATTTACCTTATCCAACCATGGTGATTCTAGCTGAATAATCATTTAAGGTTACAAAACACCAACCAGGATTCATTGTCACCGGACCTTTTCACTGGCGGGGGGGGGGAAAGAAAACCCCAAAATCCAATTTCTGATACCACAAACAAGAATGTTTTTGTTTGCTTTTGGTTTATGTTGCCACATACAGCAGGTTTCCCAGTTTATAAATATATAGAGGAGTATAACTGACACACAAAATTAGACTATGTCCAAAATACCACATTCCAACAAACATTACATCACTGTCATTCATAATGTTCCTATGAACTAAATCTTGCTACAGCAAAGTTTATCTATGTGAACTGATGTGCATAGAGTTTTGTTCAACAGCACTGAGAACAGGCTTAGTCTTTTGAGCTCCGATTTTACTGTGCTCTCCCTTCAAAAATTTTATTTTACAGCCCCCCACTAAAGTTGTGTTTATTTTTGCATTACAAGCATACTTAACACTTTCCAGAGTTAGTGTTAGTTTTAAAGCCAAATTCAGACCCTGCATTCACCCTACAAAACTATGTGTTTCTATTAAATAGACTGTATAGGTGTCTTAGAATTTGGCCTCTAGTATTTCACATTTTTAACAGTAAATTGAATGAGCCAAATGGATCCATACTTCTGCCAAATAAAGACAAATTTTATAAAGAGATATGTATTCTATTCTCAAACGTGCTAACCTTTCCTTTTCAGGATAAACCAAAACAGAAGTCAGTCTGAAAGCTTTTGGCATTGATAACACAAAACCCCTGTTATTTAATTAGTATTAAATCCAGGCAGGAACTGCAGAAACTCTCCACTGAGGTGTATTGCTATTTTATGAGAAAACTGACTTTTAAAAGCAGAAGATGAAAATACTTGCATTAGTAATCTTCTTCCAAAGGGTGGATAGGTACAGTGATTAAAGTGTTATCTTAGGACTTTAATGACCTGGGTTCAAGTCTCTGTTCTATTTTTCTTATCTCTTTGAGACACAAAGCTACATGACTTGTGTTCCCAAACTAATAAAAATACCCAGATGCTCATGTTTCCCTGTCCTTGAAGATACTTTCAAAAGTTTTTTTTTTAAGTTAACTACTTTTGGTAGACATAAACTTAATCCAAATAAGATAAATTAATTCCAAGTGGACAACATTTCAACATGATATCCAGTGTAAAAAAACTAGCTTCCTGGGAAAAGCAGAAGCTCTTGAAAACCATTTAATGGCTTTCTGGTGTTGCCAGATAAAATATCTTGAATTTGAAACATCTACTGGATAGAAAGCTAGAGTCTTGTTTTCTACACTTCTGAAGAGTTACTCATATTAATAGAGCATAGCATCTAGTAAAAACAATTCATATTTAATGGATTACAAGGTAAACCGTTTTTTACTTTTTTTTTTTTTTAACCTCGGACTAATCTATAATCCCACTTGTCTGTCACTTTGCATTGTCAGACCCACTCTGAAGGCCCTCATTACAGCAAATGAGGGGATGAGTGGGCAGCGAAGTTACACAGTGCCAATTTGGCTTTACCTGAATGAAAAGTGCAGCTAAATCTGTTGAGGGAGAAGGAGAGTCTAACATTTTCAAAACTGAATTGCATTCAGCAAGGTGCCGAAGAAATTAATTGTTCTACAGGACTGGGTTACTGACCTCATTAAAAGCCCCATGAACAATCAACTTTCTGAATTTTTTCCTGATATGTATCTGCTGCCCTCTGATAGCACATCCCTTGTTGGTGAATTTAACACAAGTCTTTGAAAACAGCAACAGCTTTCTTCTGTCATTTTCTAGGACTTTACAGTGATTATAATTCACTTCTCCTTAAACTGAATTATATTTCTCTAAATTATTTCAACTCTCCACAAGGTAATGCTTTACTTTTTTCTGATTTGCAATTCTGGCACTCTAAAACATCAGACATATTCCGGATTATGGCTGCTACAGGGAGATCTGGGCATTTTACCAGTAAATCTGACCAGTTTCAATATCATTTGAAGGATGATGACACTTTACTGCCTGCTTCCCCAAACACATGCCACCTCCTTTCATTTAGCCTTTGGTTTACTATCACTGCTACTGTGCTTAATGAACAAAAATACCTTTTCCTGCACTGGAAAGTGTGACCTGTCGTTAGAAAAAATGTGGTCTCCAAATTTGTTTACAATAGACCTCTTTTTCCCAGAACAAGAAAAAAAGTTGGAATGGAAATAGTTTTCCAAACTCTGGCAATGAGATTCAGTTTCATGGCCTGTATGGATTTGCATGTAATAACGATTATGGAGAACAAACACTACTGACCTCTGATGTATATTTGGCAGTCTATATTTCAAGAAGAAGGTCCATACATTTTTATTGAGCTGCAAAGAAGAGGAATCTAAGTATAGAACCAGGACTATCAGTGATTTGGTTGGCTGAAATATGTAATAGTGATCACTGTTACTAGGGGCTTAACATGGGACAAATACAGATAGTCATGCTGATAAGGGTCAAAGGAACCAGAGAAAAATGGAGGGGGTAGGAATCAGTAATGAAAATGCCAATTTGCATTCTGAAGGAGAAACAAAGAAATAATAATGTGGCAAAAGATATCTTTCTCCTAACAGATATTGTTTTCTGCTAAGACTAGACAAGCGTTGGTCTTCTCCCATAGTGCACTAGATATATAATAGATACATAAAGGATGCTGTCTCCAACTGCTCTATTAAAAAAATAAATATATATTATATATGTAAACAGTGTTTTAAAAAATCTGCTGAAAGTGTATCTACAGCCAGACTTTAAGTTGCTGTACTTATTAATGTATCAAATGCTTATGATTAATAATAACCTTCTCATGACTGAGTTAATGTGCTGCAGATTTCAGAATGAGTCAAATCAATCCAGGTTAAGTGATTCACTCTGCTGATTATTTTTGCTCAACATGAATTTGATGAGATATGTTGCCTCTGGAATCTGTTATCAATAACTGCTACAACCTCCAGCCACAGTTGAGGGCTCAGAGCCATAAAGTACTGCAGTACTACACAAAAAAGTACTGTAAACACTGCAGTGAGGTTTATTGAAGAAGTCTTGATTACCATGACAGTAAACTCCTCTCACTGCAGCCACTAGAGTGAAAGGTAGTTACAGGATTCATCGAGTCTTGTTCAAACAAAATATATATCTGCCCTCACTCTTCATTTTTATTTTTCTTCATCACCCAGAAGAACACAATTTTTTGGTTTATCACAAACCTTCTGTCTGTTATGTCCTCTAAGTCATTTGTCACACTCCCCAAGGTCACAGGGGAGTCTCAGTGGGAAAGCATGTGTGTTGATTGATTGGTACTGTGATGCCTATGTCTACCAGGGCTGCTAAATGAGCTTCTCTCCCCCTCCCCATACTCTCTTGCCTCCAAGCAATGATGTGATTGAAGAGAGGGAGGGGGTGGAAGGAAGAGGGGGACACACCTTAAAGGAAAAAAAAAAAAATCTTGCCTGTGAATCTGGTTAAGAAGGTTCATAAAGCAGGATTACTCCTGGTGATCGAACTGTCTTGTATCACTAATCCCTGACCACTTGCTGGGTAACAAAAAGCACATATTTTCCCTAGGAAAAATAGGATATAGTAAGTTTGAGAGCAGTGAGAGAAAAAAAGAGACAGAGAGAGACAGAGAGACACAGTGCACAGGAGTGAGAAAGAGAACAAGACAGCAAGAGCATGAGTGAGCAGGGCAGTAAGTGTAAGAGAAAGAGTGCACACAAGAGAAAGCGAGGGAGCAAGAGCCGGTGAAAGAGACCACATGCAAGAAAGCCAGAGAAAGAGAAAGCAAGTGAACACGAGAGTGTGCGAGAATGAGTAAGTAAGACACTGAGTGAGAAAGCATGTACAAGAGAGCACATTAAACAGATAGAGCGTGCTTGAGAAAGTGTGAGAGCAAGCGAGCATGCCTGTGAGAAAGAGAGCGTGCAACACCGCGCAATAGGTGTGACAGGAGTAGTGCAGAGGGACATGTGAAAGAAAGTGAGACTGAGAGCAAGGGAGAGCACAAGGAAGACAAAGGAAAATAAACAAGGAGAAAAGGAAAATAAACAAGGAGAAACCAAACATGGAAACTCCCTTCGTGAAAAAAAGGCACGGAAATTTCCCTCTCTGGTTTATTACTGCTTAGAACATTATTTAGGAAAAAAAAAACCAAAAAACATTGTAATGCTCCTGGTAGTTGTATTCCTAATGTATATCTATTAACTACATTGAAAATACATACACTTATTATTTTGAAATGGACACTGACTCTATCTGATCTATAAGATGAGAAGCTGTGCTTCTCTGAACTACTCCTTCCTGTTCATCTCTTGGAAACTCATAAACACATAGACATGCCATCAAACAGATTGTATCTGCAGCATCCAGAGGCACAATTTTAATTTCAGAGAGAGAAGAAATCTGAAAGATTATGACTCCAGTAGGCATCAGTAACTTGTGGATTATCACAATATCTCCAATAAAAAGATCCCAGATTAAAACAAAACTCATTACCATGAAAGTGCTGAATAAAAATTCAGATTTCTTACTGATGTATTTGTTCTTCATAAGTATGTATAATAGCCAGTACCTAGAGGGATGTTCTTCTGCTGCCCTTCCAGCCACATCAGCCATAAAGAAACAACAGATATTGGTGGGGAAAACAGAATGAAAGAAAATCTCATTCTCCTTTCACCTCACTGATTTGTCACTTATACAGTATAACAAGGTTAAATATTCCCACCTTCCTTTTTTTGCCACCCAGCTCATAATCTCATGCAGCAGGACTATTAAACACATTAACCCTTAAAGGTCTTTGTAAGTCATCTCTTCATGACTGGCAGGTTATATCCATTTTATGGACATAACTTTGCCTAATCCTTAGGGCTAGGTCGTTTGGGTCTTTTTCAAGTTATTTAACATTCTCAGCTTCTAAGTTTGTTCAATATCAAAAACATTGGCAGGTCACAAGGTATGTGAAGGTACACCTCTTAAGAATCTACCAATATTGTCTTGGCTTCTGCATAACCTAAATAAAAGTGAAAGATACCATTATCTCCTGTATAGGAATTACCCATTAAGAAAAGTAAGTCTAATTTTATGTTGTTAATACAGCACAGTGTGCAAAGGTTCACCTGTAGCCATCCATGCACAAGCCACACAAAATTGCATTACATCACCAACTGAAAAATAGATAAATGTAGAACAATTTTCCCACTGACAAAAATATAGCCAAGGCAAAAATAATTAGAAGTAAAATTAGTCCACTCAGTGAACTAGACCAGTAATATAAAGTTACAGAAAAATCCCTTGTATGAAAATACCAATTTTCTGTGCAATTGCAAACTCAAACAGTTCAGAACACAGGAATAGTAGTAGCATAGTAGTACATGCAAACCTCTAAAGCTTTCTAACTACTAAAGCTGGAAAATACATAAAAGTAAGGATTTTCTAAATCTCAAGTTGCACAATGAACACTCAAATCAGTTATGAACAGATATTGATATAAGATTTACTATTAAAATTATTAAGCTGAGTGATCAGTTACACAGAACAGATGTCAAAACCTAAACGCTCAAAAACACTAATCTTGTACAATTTTGAAAAGTATTGGTAGGAGAAATATAAACAGCCACTCATTTGTAAATGGTATGATGAATTCTTTAAAAATTAAAAAAAAACTTAATAAAAAGGTCAGAAATAATGGACAAATTATTTAGATTGAACACTTTTTTACTGACCAAAATGTCTTTCACTAAAAATTTATTTCATATTTGTCATTAGACTTGTATAAAATCTGAAAGACAACTCCCAGGATATGTGGGCACATCAAATATTTAAAGTTTTCAGTACAATAACTGGGATTTCCTCACAAAGTCCGGAGTGAAAATAAACAAAATGTCATCATAAGGCATTGCAATGTCTCTGTAAATATGGCACAGGACATACTATAGACACACAAACAAAAATTATAGGAGTCGTCTTGCTACAAAGTAGAGCAATGATCTATATTTTTTTGATTGAGAAAGTCCCTAAAGTATAAGTTCATCTTTTCTGAGTGTTTTGGTTTGGTTTTTTATATATATATAAAAATAAGGAAAATCATCTTTGAGATATATTCTAAGTCCATATGTAAGTTTTGGTGGGCAACTCAAGATGTTTTCTTCATGTAGGATGTATAGCAAACACAGTAGTAAATAAACAAAGAAATGACATGTATGAACATATGTGTGGTTGCTTTGCTATAACAATAGAAACATCTGCTTTGGGACATTTTTGGCTATTGACTGCAGCATTCTGTTAGCTATTTTGTCTATATGTCAGTAGAGAAAAGAGAAGTTGCATGTAGTAAAACCCATAGGTAATAAGCAATAAAAAGAGGAAACCTTAGTTTGCAGCAATATCCCAAATCTCAGTGCCATCACAAACTAATCCACTCAGTTGTAAAATTATACCAGAAGTTTTTACAAGCAAGCTTTCCCAGGCAATCTAACACTCCTTACCTTTGCCTAGGACAGATACATTGCAAGCAAAATATTTGTTTTAATCTTTCTGCTTCTAGAAAACACAGAGGAAAATCAATTAATGTAGTAATAACTTTTTTTTACACTCAGCATGAACTGTTGAGACTGAGTGCTGTGGAAGGGAATGTTGCTGTCATCCTTATTTCACTTATTTAATCTAAACTGGTTTTTTATACCTTCTAAATGAGAACAACTTTTTTGAACAATTGCAAATCCACTTTAATCTTAAAAGTTACTTGCAGAATTTTGTATTCTATTGCCCCTCTCAAGTTACGTTGTAAAATTATTTGTAGCTTTAAAACTGATAGTTTATCATCACAAAAGATCCAAAATCTGGTCTCACTCACTCCTTTAAAAGCAAACCACCAAAAAATAAAAATTAAAGTGAACTAACAAAAATACAGCAGTGAAAGTGTCCCTGTTTTCAACTGAATTTTCTACATCTTCAACTACACACTTTTACTTGTGTATCATCTAGTTTACATTAAACAAAGTTAAACATCTGTCTTCAAAAATGTCAGTGGAGTACATGTTACAAAGTTGAATAAGTTCTGACAACAGTGTATTTTACTACTAGAGTTTCTGCATCAGGAAGAGTATTCGCTTTGAAAAGCAGCAGGAGCACTTTCTTAAACTCTCTCGTTGCCCGCCCATAATCATTCAGAGCAAGTGGCAAGCACTTTTTCTTTTTTTTTTCTTTTTTTTTTTTTTAAATCCTTCCCTCAACCTGTCTCCAAAGTCATCAGATCTATGGCACCTCAATAAATTATTCAGGCCCATGCTGCTCCCCGTCTTGCTCCATTGTGGGGCTTCCCGAAATGCATGCCCATTAAAATCCATGGACATGCGCACGACCTGTGGAAAATCATAAATGTTTGTACTTTAAATCCTTCAGACTGCCTTAATCACAGGAGCATACAGCTCCAGCTGCCTTACAGAGCCCTCATGGGGCAGTCCTGCTCCCTTCGTCTCACTCCTCCTGTTTCATGCGTAACCTGTGTTCCCATTTCATGTATTTCGAATCCCATCTTCTCTCTTTTCCATTCCAGTTGTTTATTATAGCCCAGGACAGCTTCAGTGCAAGATACTGGAGCTGTCACTTGTTCTAAATCCTCCTCCTCCACCTCCCACCCTCCCCTCCGTGCTCAGTTCGCTCCCCGAACAGCTGCATCACAGCTGTCAGGGTGAACAGCAAGGATGTCCTTTTCTGATAAGACTGTGCCTGTGGCACCCAGAGTTCCTTCGAACAGCTAATTAGCAGGAGATAGGCCACGGCAAGGTTTGGTGCTGTCCGTCAAGCCTGCTGCCAATGTCAACAGCATCAGCTGAGCTGTCACGTTTGGTTCCTCATTTAGGAGGACTGGCAAAGCCTCTTATTACGGCTAAGGAAAGATGGTGGAGTATGGGCTGTCCAGAGAAAGTGGAGGGTCAGTCTCTGCCAGTGTTCGGTAAGAAGTGTTTCATACCTACTAAAGCCCTTTCTACTCTATGTTTTTTCTCTTCCAGTTAGCTCCTCTGCTAACAACTCACAATTACAGCAACAGAAGACACAAAATGCAAAGGCAGGAGAGACAATTTTTTTTTAGAAATAGAGGTTAATACACCTGTAATTAGCATTGTATTTGTGATTGTTGTTTTTAGAAACTATCCTCTAAAAGTAATCATCTCCCCCTAAAATCTTATTTCTAGTATATAATAACCGAGCATACAATTTCTTGTGATTTTTTTTGCCACAATTTTTTTGCTTATTATGCATACACTGAGCACTACAAACACATGTAATTACCTGAAGCCAAACTCCAGTCAAAACAACAACATTTGGATTTTGGGATCATTTTTTCAAGAAGAAGAAAAAGTAGAAGAGAACAAGAAAGGAAAGTAAATCTCTGATTAGGTCATTATAGAGCGAAAGGTTCTAGGATGCCCATGGGGAGCTGCCATATTTAGTTTCAATGCTTTTTAGACATATGAGGTGTCAGAGCTAAAGCATAGTATTTAGCTATGGCCATTAGAGAGGGCATGGTGCCGTTGCATCAGGAAGATGCAATCTGAGCACAGCCATTATGCCAAATTTTAAAATACACTGCAGCTTAGAACTGTAAAATAAGTTCAGTTGGAAGGGAACTTGGGAAATCATCTAATCTAACTGCTCAAAGCAGAGGCTAACTGCAGCGCAAGACTAGGTTGCTCAGGGCTTTGTCTAGTCAAGTTTTGGGAATCTCCAAGGATGAAGATTCTCCATTGCTAGTTTTAGTTTTGTGCAGCTGAGAACAAAATGGCTCTTCTCTCAAATCACGCTTGGGAAAAGACTATGCCTGTGGCATGAGGAGCTCTTTCAAACTCACACTACCTGTGAAGTCTTTGTACTTCACAAAATACAGGCACGGCTGTTGCCCAGGTTCATGTAAGAAAGGGCACATCCTTATCACAGACTTCCGAAAGGAATTATAAGACTATGTATTTTCAATGCAATATCTATTAAAAAAAAAAATATCCAGAATATCAAAAGGGCAAAGCTCCTAATTCAGAAGAGCATATAACCTGCTCCAAAAAGTTTTTCTCATTGCAGTCATTTTCCACCATTTGTTTCTTAATTGCATTTTTACTTCGGATTAAATACTTGAGAGGCAAATCTCAGGTTTAGAATTAGTAGCTATGCAACCTAACTGCTGTGATGAATAAGCTTCCAATTTATTTCTCTCCTTTGTTTTTATTGCTCACTTTTCATTTAGTACTGTTACATGAAGACCATCTACCTTTATTCTCACTTGAATGATTTGCCCATCATAGTTTAAAATTAGCTCCTTAGAGTGCCAATACATGGCACAAGCACACAATTTTTCGCAAAGAAAAATTGGACTGGGTTGAACAGGAAAAAAAACCAGAATAGAGCTATTAGAAAAAATTGGCTTTGTATTAAAAAATGGATACAGCAGTAGTACCAATTAAAATGCTTTTATTTCCGTATGGCTATAATTGATCACTGACAAAATTAAACTTAGTGTCACACGAAATATTCTGTAAGCTATGTTGAAATTAAAAAAAAAAAAAAAAAAAAGTCTAAATTTCCCCATCTCCAAGAACAATTTCTCCCTTGTTTGGGTCTTCTACCATAATCAGTCAACTTGGCATTGTCTTCAGTAATCCTGTTTCTGGGTTGTGGTATTTTTTATTTATTTTAAATTAGAAGTGGCTACTTGAAAAGAAGCAATTAAGTTTTACGCTTCTTATTACTGAGAGGTAATTGGAACATGGTTATCATCCAGTTTCACAAAGGTACAGGCATATATTTAATTTCCTCAAAATCTGAGTTACATTTTCAGGTAAAATATGGAAAAGTATTTCTTTCCTTCCACCAAAATGTTATTCCTGATTTTAATTTTAACTTTTTTTTAACCTCTTTTTTTTTCAAACATCTCTCCTAGACATCTGCACCCAGGAATTTCATGCTTGCCCTCTGCCAAATTTATGAAGGTAAAGCTTGAAATTCTCACTCGTTAAAATCTCTCTCCATCAATGCCTCAAACTTCGAGAACTTTGATTTCCATCTAACATTGATTTTTGGATTTTATCCCTACAAGGAAGAAGTCTTATCAGGGACACTCATACACTGCACACTGGATGACTTGGTAAAACTGCTTCAGCTGAAGCAGCAAAGACAGTGACAGGGAACAGCTACTCTCATTGAAACACAGCCTAATGTGACTTCCAGTGGGATTTTAATTAAGATCACTGTGTTTGGGAAAAATGGAGTATTTTACCTAATTTTATTTTTCACACTTTGAGTTCAAAATGTTTGCCTAAAATGGACAGTATAAAATTCTATTCTGTATTTTGTCTTCTATTTCAAAACAGTTATCAAATAACCTAATTTAAAAGTGTTGTCCAAAACCTTACTATATGATCATTTACATACACTGCTCAGTTGTTACTTCATAAAAGTACCTCAGAAAATAAATGAAGTGTACGCATTTTACCTCCCAGATGAAAATTAACAGTTCGGAACTACAGAAATAGCAAAGAAACAACTACTTTACTTCAGCTTTCAGCTGAATTCAGTGAAACGTAAAATAAGATTTGGTATGTCTAAGTGCACAGAAAAAAAACAAAAAGTCCTTTTCCATATATAACTGCAGAATGGAAGTCCATGCAGATCCACCGAATACAAAGATAAAACACAGCCCTTGAGCCACCAAACACTTAAGCCCCAGATTACAAAGGCTAAAAACGAACAGAGAAACAAAAACCCCACACAAACAGAAATAGGTGATACATACATAATAGGTTTGTCCTGATCTTCTAGGGGTTTCTTTTCTTATTATTGAAGGCCACATAATAGGCTAGTTCAACCCTTGGCCAGAGTGCAGTAGGACCATTCTTACGTATGTTAATTGATTAATCAAAATAGGTGGCTACTGAGATTAATTAAATTCTTTTAGTTAACATAAATTTTCACTCATTCACGCATACCCTCAGTGAAAAAAAATTGTTGTTATGGGAAGGAGTAAATAATTTACTCATTGTATTTCTAAAGGTTCCCTTTTAAATTCAGTAAAATGAGGTAGTAGCTATGGACAAAGCACCACAACCGTGTACTTGAAATATCTGAAAATACCCAGATTGTGGCAACTGACAGAGGACACGGGTGGAATTGAGACAATTACTGGAAAACAAAAAATGCCATTGTTTCGACAAAAAGAGGAGTGAGGAAAAATAAATATATAGTCCTCTGTGATGGGAACGGGGAAGAAAAGGAAGCTTTAGAAACATCCGTTAAAGAAAGAAAAAAAAAATCCCACCTCAAGGGTGTGAGAGGTGTGGAATAATAGTTTTTTCCCTAGTTTGCAGCCAGTTCTACACTGCATTCAAATTCCATTTGTTCCCAGATGTAAAGTGAACTACATTAATTTTCCACCTGCTTTCACATACCATTAAGCTTCCTGAAGATAAGCATTATTCTGTAAATCTGCAAGGATTTCTATTTTTGAATACCTGTGATTCACCCAGTTACTGCAGTGATGTGACCCCTAATTAAACATACATTCTTAGATAAAGAGCAGACCAAATGACATTACAAAATGATTTAAAGCACTTCTGGAGTTCACAGGATGAATTCTGAAACCTTTTGATGTTGGATTTTTAATTTTATGATCTCTACACTTTGTTTGACTCACCTAATTATGCCCCATAATGACAAACATTTACATATGTGCTTAACCTTACATAGAGCTCCCTCCCTGTTTATAATGATCTGGTTTCAGTTCCTCTGAATTGTGTCTCCTATTTCTTCCAGTCCTAAGGAACTGATTTAGCCACCTACAACCACAGAAGAAATCCTTGCTCATAGAAACATTCACTGTCTGTGTGGAGTAAAACCTGTGCTGGTCTCATGAAAATCCACACGTGCAGCTACCAAGGTCTCATCCTTTGAGCGAAATGAGATACGGCAAAATGTTCACCCCAAGCTGGAAGTATTCCACGTATATCAATTTAGACACAGTCATTTACTTCACTGGCAATACTGATAGGGTGATTTTTTTTTCAGAGAAAATCTCGAAGCCATGTTTCTGAATAGCAATTCAAGGAGATGGAATGCAAAAGGAATTCTTAACTCAGACTGGTGATAATTAATCATGATCAGTAGACCCCTTGTTTATCTGGTTGAGATAAATAACAATAAAAGTTTGTTTTTATTACATAATTGTAATTACATTTAAAAAATTTATTACATTTTGTTAAAAGTTTTTACTTTTACTAAGATCAATGCAATTAAAAAAAAAGAAAAAGAAAACCTTTCATGGAAGAAATTATTTTACAATAAAATAACAATAATAACTTTATTCTGAGGCATAGTGTTTAATTATACATACCTGACTGCAAAGTAATGAGAAACTCAATATAAAAAGAAAATAAAATGTTTAATCTATAATTATTGTTACCTAGATACCATAACAGCAAAAGGCAAATATCTGTAACAGTTTTATTTCTCAAGAAAAGATCAAAAAGTATATTAAATAGAAGAGCTGTATAACTTTGAGTTGGAAAGAAAATGAAAAAGGAAATACACATTTTTACCACTCATTATTACAAAACCTTACATTCTATTACAGATAGGACAGATCCCCTCAGAAATCAATTTTTTATCCTTTACTCACTGTACAAACAGGTATGTAAGAGAAGCAAGCACTGACATCAATTAAAATAGGATCTCTGTGTGTACTTCCATGAACGGCAAGGCAGCAAACTCAGTTTGAAGGTTCCTAATTCACACTTTAAGATATTACACTGTGTTCTTATGCTGCTCCATACCAGTTTTTGTCTGAGCATGCAGTAAAAGCTGCTACCAAACAGGGTTTGTGAGGATGAACGTTTAATATTGTAATTAAAAACAGGGATAAGAGAACTGCACTAATGTCTCACTTTAAAAAGTTGAGAAAATGCAAGAACAGACTAACGTCCGAGGGGCAGAGGAGTTTTCTCAAATTTTCAGAGAAAGTGAGTACATGGGTATGTGTATTTCATAATCTATATTTCATAGAATGTGCTTCAGGTTTGTGAATACAGAGAAACAGAGATTTTAATTTTTCTTGAAACTGTAAACCACTGAGCATTTAACACAGTTACATACTAATCAAACACAAAACACACACAAAATAAAACTCATGTTTCTTATCAACTGTTGATATTCTATTGTAACTTCCTAAATCTATCCCTTCCTGTCTTAGACAAATGTACCTTCAGATACACAGAGGGGTCTGAAAGGATAGAGGAAACCAGAGAAATACAGATCATATTTTTACAAATACAACTGGATGAGCCAAAGGAACATTCAGCTACATCCTTCCTGTTTTGTTTATTCTAAGGGGAAAAAACCAAAACAAAACCATACCAAACCCAACACCAGAACAGAAATCTACACTTTCCTTACCAGAAGTTTAACATGCATGTCCCTTCCAAATTTAACAACTTATATGCCCACTGTTTCTGAGCGTATGCCTACACTGCAGTCCCAGGTGTGACTGAAATTGGACCCAAAACCTAACCAGTTTGGGCAATGGTGGTAGTGGAATGAGCTGAGGAGACTCCAGCTGCTAGACCAGCCTACCCAAGTGCCTACATGATGAGGGGTGAGAATATTTCAGCCCACATTGCACACAACACTGTTATAGCTAAACTGATATCTACTTGGTCAGACATGTATATGTGTATGTGTATGTGTATACGTATATATGTTCGTGTGTGTGCTGCAACCATACTGTTGGACTACAGCATAAAATCAACCTGAGATACTATTAGGGGTGTTTGGGCTGTTTTTTTATTCTACGTCCAACATAGGGGAAAAAAGAAAAAAGGCTAGTCTATCTCAATTTTTTGTCCCTCATATTCCTATAACTGCAAAGATAACAGACAAGCCCAATCCGCAAATTAATCTATACGCTAGGAGCTTCTCCACTCAGACCAGTCTAAAGCAATGCATTTTTCATCCCATTCCTTTGCTCCCATTGGTGAGATCACCATGAAGATCTGTATAGTCTGTATAGCATTATATAAGTATTCCTACAGAATTCTAGCCCCAGAGATAAACTATTTTTGGACATGTATGGGTAGACGAACTCTAGCAGCTCAAGTTAGTCCAGGGGAGTCAGATGATATATTCCAAGTTTCAGGTTTGTGCTGGAATTTTATATCTCCAAGTTTCCAGCCTCTCATGTTCAAATGTCTTTAGTGGACAAAAAGAGCTGCATAAAAGAAACAAACAAAAAATCTTTTGTGGTAAGACATGGCTATGAGCATCAAAACCTGAAAATACCAAATGATAAACTAAGGCTAAACTACTCAAATTAAAAGCAGTGAAGATGCGAGAAGTTAAATTCATGCAACCCTAGGCGTCTTCTGAAATTCCATACCCGCTGAAATGGATCCTCTTCACAGTTGGACAATGGTGTTTTAGACTGACACTATTGCCACTCTAAATTTGAAATTTAGAAGTCTGTCACAACGATTTTAAAGTTGAGGAAATCATAGATAAGAATGGCCTGGCTTAAGTAACCCATTATACATTAAGTAACCCATTCCATAAGTAGTTTCTCTCAGAAGAAAAAAAGCTAAGTAGAGATACCTCCACCTCATGTTAAATAAGGAAACTCTGACTGAGAATTGGGAAGCACTTAGAATTCAAGGACAAGACTTTAATCAAATGGGATGAGAACAGAAAAAAAGGTAATCACAATATTTTGTGAAATGATGAGTTTGATACTACTAAAAAATCTGCTGATGTTGGCAGGTCTTACAAAAGACCTATATTGCAAGTGCAATACTCTTAAGTGAATATTTCAAATTATTGTGTAAATCAAGACTACCCTATTCCTCTGATAACATGTACTAGCCCAATGTGCCTGTGACGCGTTGTTGATCATGTCATGTGGTGGAGTTGACCTGAGCATGTTTAGTGGTTTTTTGTCACAGAATTTTGAAAATCAGATTACTGAGCTAAATAGAAAAGCAAAAACCAAAAAACAAAACCTGAATAAAACAGAAATGAAATAAAATAGAAAAGCAGTAAGCTACCTCTGCAAGAAATTTTTAACTATGGAAACTAATAAGAGTTGCCAAGTTTAATCAGTACTTTGAACTGCTTGGCTGAAAAGCAGTATTTCTGCAGTATATTTTTAGGACCATTTTACCTCATGGCATTAATGTAAAATATTTTCCCTTGTTTAGTTTTATATAATCAGTATTAATAAATTAATAGTGTATAGAAGATATCATTAAAAGAAACACAAAAACCCCACAAAAAACAGATGCTTGAAAATGGCAACAAACTTAATGAGGAAACAGCAACATAAAAGAGAACCCTCCAAGTGATCAAGGAGAAAGTCAGTGACACAGACATGAAGACTCCCTAGAAACATACCTCATAATGTCTTTTTCCAGTCTTCTGCAAATGAGAAATTATCACATAGGGATTTCATGCACAGTTGTGAGAAGAATACTGTCAACTTTGCTAGGCTGAGTTGCAATGAATTTGACTGCCAAATGATCGTGAAAAACTAGTCAGCTACTCACAGCTCAAGGTGATTACTAATAACGAGCTTCACTGCAGAAAAAATAACATCAAGTACTCCAGACAAAGCAAGTCACAGAAATCACTGAGAATATCTGTGAGTTAGAAAGTCCTATAATTTTACATGGGAAAGCTGAATTTTCATAAAAACTCAGCTCCAGACTATGGATATGTTAGAGTTCTGCCTAGTTCTAAATTCCTATACACTGACTATACACAAAGTCTTCACGGCCAGCTATCCAGAAAACCATGAGCCTTTGAAACACTCCAACTAGATTACTGTTATTTACCATATACACTGCTATATGTTACAATGCTTAGGCTAATACAAAATGTGATTGCCCAATTCCCAAAAGAATAACTGAATACAGAAACCCAAGCATCTCATTCTGTTCCTTCCTATTTCTATATTGCTTGAAAGTCAAGGCCTTGATCCTCATCCAAAGTCTATCAACATATCATGACCCATTTACATCTGTTACTGACTCGTATTCAGATGCTAGCAGTCTTTAAACCCAGAAATAACAGGAATCTCAAAAAGATGAGATAATATGTAGTTGGGTCATGGGCTGTCACAACAGGCAGGGCAGAAGACCAAGATGAGAGCTGTAATTTTGACCCTACAGTGGTCCAAATTATTGGCAGACCAGAACTCAGTACACATCAACAAAAATATGACACAGCATTGAAGAGAACAGAGTTAGGACTTACATCCTCCCTACTCGTTTGTGGCAAATTTATAAACAATTCCTGTTCTCATCTAACAACTGCAACAAGGACTTTGGAGACAGAAAGAAAGGACATCATAAAAATCCTTGCTCATCCAGAATGAACGAGTCCTTGACAGACCCAGATCAAACTCCTAAGATGCTACCTTGATCCCCAGTCTGTCCACTTGTTATAAGTCTTTATGGGTTTTGCGGCATTTTTCTCTTGTGATAAGGGATATTTAACGATGGATACATAAGAGAAGAATACTCTGTAATGATAAATACGCTTGAAAATGATTTACCAACTTTGGTAAGGTATTGCTTTACATTAAAGGTCACATGAAAAGTCACTTAGGTACTACTTTCTCACGAGTAAACAGCGGACTTTTGCAGCAGTATTGTAAAACTCTCACTGTTTTCATTTTAAATACTGCTGCTTTTCTATCTTGCGAGAGAGACTGAATGAATTCAGAGGCCTTAATCATACAAGAAAGTATGCTTTCCTGTTATAACTGCTCATTTTCCTGAACAGCACATAATTTCTCTGAAGGATCTGCTAAATTGTAACAAACAGTATTTCTGAAAAGTCACAATACAACATGGGTTTTTAAAATACCATTAGATAGTGATGGGAACTTGTCAGATCCCATGCAATTCATTCCCCCATCCAACGACGCATGATATTTGGCACATAATGTACTTAGGATTTTTGTTTGCAAAAGGAAGACTTTTTTCTCCCATACTTCTGACCTTTATTCTTAGTATCAAATACTCTTTCCAATTTCACTGAATTATGCAAAACTATTCCTTGTGACTAATGTCAGAAGGATTTTTTCCATCTCTTGGAACAAGGTATTTGACACAGTTTATGAAGTCAGCTTGTGTTCCCAAACTCTACTTAAATAAGATAATGTGAGATTAAAAACCGGTGCAAAACCAGGAAAAAATTACAGCTCTGTGTTTTGTATCTTAAGATTAGCTGTTATACGTAATCAGTAATTAAAAATAGCTTAATACAAAGCACAGTTTCTCTAACAAAATTCAGAAATTTCCTCCTCAGTACCGGAACTGAGCATTTGTGCGGGAAAAAGGTGCTGATAGTGATTGAAAGAAAAGTAGAATGGATTGAATTTGATTATACTTTATGCTCCTTGTTACCACTTTTCTTCAAGGGTTTATCCAACTTTCAAATATCGTTGTTATTTTAAGATCACTAATTAGTTTCCTTATAAAAAAAGTCATTCAGTCCAGGAAGGCATTTCTTTCATTTTAATTACGTAATGACTCTTTTCAGTGATTGGCAAAAGTTCTTCCAAATGCTGTATTCAATCTGTATTCAATCAGGGACAATCTGTACTGCCTACATAGCATTACCTCATCTCACTAGCTTTTACAGCAGCTACATGTTATCTATCGAGATTTTAGGATGTAATTTCCTGTGAATGACAGAACCTGATAACAGTCCAAGTCATGAAATTGAGAACGATATTCACTTACTTTTTCGAATATTGAAAATACATGCTACATCAATTACACAAATAATTGAATTTTTTTTTTTAAGAAGCACTTCAACACCCCGCTGGAAAGAAATAGCAGTGTATGAGCTTATTTAGTTGCTCCACCTACCCTTCCTACAAGATCAACATTGTTCACAAAAGATCAATAGAACCATTATAAAATGTGTTCACTATAATTAAGGAGGCAGGACTCTTATATTTATGCTGCAGAACGCATTAAAATACCAACAGACATCAGGACTGAGTTAGCACTCTCTCAGTCACAGCAGTTATTCCTCACTAAACTGTTTTGTTTATTTATTTGCTTCAAGTACCACCAATTTCTACTCCTTCATTAAGAACCCCATGCTCTAAATGTAAAAGCCCTGCAGGAAATTTATATCTTCCCATCTTTTGGTGAGGAAACAGATTTTAAAGAACACAGAGTGGAGGGAATAGGTAAGGACTATACTCCAACAAAACAAAGTGGGAAATTTCTTCAAAATGAAATAGACATCAGAATAAGTTTTCTTTTGAGGGAGGAGGAAAGGAATCAAAAAACCATTTCTGTATGTTTATATATAAATACATACATACACACACACACACATCCTGCATGCATGTATTTATAGTTTTACACCTGAAAATAATCTTACTACCATTAACAGACTTTCGTATTCCTGCAAAATGCACAACTGACTTAAATTTTTGTGGGGTTGACACCATAAGACTGTGATTTCCATTTTGCTTATTTAAAAACTTTTGTCAGTAACAATTCTTACAAAGTCCTCAAATTATGCGTTTCTCTGAAAAAGGATGTAGACTCTTATCCTCTATGGCTTTTGCACACTTGGTCAAGTTTGGTTCATGTTAAATACTCTTGGAATACATCCCAAACAATTTGAATAAGCACACAATTACTCAAAGACTGAAGTATACCATGAAAGCCTGTTGGACCATAGCAGCAAATGAATAAATACAAGTAAACATACACTGTCATATCATTGCAAATATCACAGCATAATAATAGCCCAAGAAGCAGAATATTTACAAAGTTGTAATTTCTTTTTACTATCATATACTAGTAGTGTTAAATATCTGCACATATGGCCTGTAGAATATTGTCATATTCAGAATTGGTATCAATGACTTGTAAATCAGAGAAGATTTAAGTGTGCACAAACACATCTATAAATGTTTAAGGCTATGCAATTATTATTAGGTGTAAGGCAAAAAAAAATCTTGCAACTATGTACAAAACAATTATGATTTAAGGAAGTCATCAGAAGGTCTTCTATTGAATGTTCTTTTACATGTCTATACAAGACCAACAGAAATTGCAATTTCAAGAATTGCTAGGTCTATAGAAACAAGCTCACAGTGTTTGTTGGCAGTGAGTTTCCTTTTTTTGTAGTAGCAAGTTTGTGTCACACTCTAGAAAGATGCTTAACGCTGTGTTAAGACCAGCATTTAAGTTTTTCTTAAAGCTGGAAGGATAGTCTCAGAAAGAAGATATGCTGACAGAAATAGGATGAATCACAGAACACCATACATTTTCCTCACAATTAAACCTGTCAAACTTGCAACTGTACCTGTTTCCATAAAAATATATTTATTCTATTATGCAAAATGACTGGTGTTTTTAAATATAACAACACTAAAGGACATTTAGAAATAAGTAGTATATTTGTTTGGAAAAAGATTTGAAAGAATTTAGCACCAAAGTGAGGCCAAACAGCCAAATGCCAGTCAAAGTTTGTTTTTTCTTTCAGGTCTGAACCAATTTTACCAGCAGAAACCCATTCCAAATAAATACATCATAAACTTCTATAGTGAAATATTGCACAACCTTATGTAGTTGCACAAGACTGTATTGCTCCAATGTAAAAAAAGCAATTTACAAGAGGTAGAAGCAGGGACAAGTTACAAAAAGAGCAAATTAGAAACATTTCTAGGGCATGAAGTGCTGGTGTTAGGAGAGCAAAAGCCCAACTAAAGCTGGCACTTGCAATGGAGATCGCAGGCAACAGGAAGAATTTCTACTGCAGTGTCAATAGCAAAAGGGTGAACAAGGAAAACGTGGCACTGTTACTGAATAGCGCAGGTATTTTGATGAGAGCAGGCACAAGCAAAGCTGAGACACTTAATGCTTTCTTTGCCTGAGTCTTCGTCAACAAGGGCTCCCAGGCCTCTGGGAAGAGAGACAGCGTTCACAGTGGAAAGCAACAACCAGCAGTGGATGAGGGTGGAGTCATGGATATATGTCATGATAAGAATAATTCTATTCCTTTAACTCTGAAACTATGACAGTAAAACTGAATTAAGACATAAAGATATTCAAATATCGATAACAATTTTTCCACTGCATTTTCTATTCCAATTAGAATACATTTAGAACACTCAGCTCCACGGCATATGCTCATAATTAAACATACCTAAAAGTATCATAAAAGATTCTCTTAAACCAGATCTATTTTTAAATGTCTTATTTTAAAGTGAGTAAGAAAAAAGAGAGACAAAATAAACTAGCATTACTTGATAATAATTAAATTATTTGTTGCAAATGTAACAGCCACCATACTGCAGAAATCTAAAATAAACCACTATTTCAGTTACCCGCTGAAAATAATCCAGCAAAGGTTTGAAAATAATATATTAAATGTATGAATACAATGGAATTGTTGGTGATTTAATTAAGAACTGAAGAACAGCACCCTTTCTGAAAGTAACCCAGCAGGTTCCTAGTAAATGATCTGTAATATACAAGCCAGACTAGTTCAGCTAAAATCCAACAAAGCATTAAATGTACCAAGGGAAAAAATGCAGAGAAACAGGCAATTGGAAAATGGTAAGCAAAACCTTGCACTTAAGAGAGCCAATCTTGTATTTCAAAGTCAAACTGCAAAGATCATTCACATTCAATTACTGTCCATCTCTCCATCTTACTATATCCAAACCGGATGCAATTTCAAGTCATTACTCACAAAGCAGAACGAATGCAGAAACACTTTGGTATGAATCACACTTTTCAGATGTCCTGTGCCTGTTTCTCAAGTTTAAATGGCTCATGACCGTTATATTTGAATTTTATACCCATGTTCTGAACAAGTTGCCATGGGTATGCATTTAAAAAAAATTCTCATCAAAATGTACTTTGAACAATAATAGGATCTGCCTTGCTACTTCCCCACATACAGTTATTGTGTTGCCAAAAACGTATTTCATAGAAGGAAAATGCAATGAAAGGTTTCAAATTACAATAGGATAACATGCTGGATTGGCTCTACAGATCTGCATTACAGGCCACTGTGATTTCCTCAACATTACGCTTTAAATAAATTGAGAGAAGAAATGTAGGCATTTATAACTTTACAACCAGATGAATACAAATGCCATTTTGGTCCAAAGACTGCCTTAGGAAGAATGCATCAGATATTTTCATTAATAGCTAAAGGAATTAATTCCATTTGCTGCTAAGTAGACTGACTCTACTAAAGAACTGAACTGTTGTAAGTGTAGTGAACACACTATTTGTATTGTACAATTTTATGAACTTATCTTTACACAACAGAATTAACTACTTTTACATATTTAATATGAAATACGATTTTATTGCAGTGCTAAAAAAACCCCAAGCCTCCTGTGCAGTATATGTCAACAGAAATTTATTTCTGAAATAGATGAAGTACAACACTGTAATACTGATATCTGATTAAAATAAGTGATTGCCTGTCTAAATATGGAAACTAGTTGTATTTTAGCTCAGAGTTCAAATTTACCTCTCTCTATAAAAACTGAAATGCAACTCTAATGGAAGATACCTTTCTAAACACCTGTCACAATCCACCCAAAAGGACATGCATTTCAGCAGCTGTTATAGATATGATTGGACATGTAAGCAAACAGATAAAATTACAGTTTTTCTTCAAATATGTTTAGAAATATATGAGACTAGAAAGCTAACAGAAACAGGATTTATTGTAGTATATTTTAATAATGTATGGGCATATTAAAATTAGGGACATTCGGAACACACACAGAAAAGCCCTGTTCATTACCTGCACAAATACATACGCACAGCCAAGTGTTCATTTTAGATTTTAGATAGAGAACATATTCTTTATTTGGACCTTAGGACCGTGAGTGGGATGAGATCAGGATAAAGTTGACATTTTTCAATAAGTTGATTCATGAAGCTATGCTATAATATAATAGAACAATATAATGAACATTAAAATTGCCTTTCTATACTGTCTTAAGCTCACAAACAAGCTTCAATGGGGGAAAAACATACTAAATATAAAGAGAGGAAGATGGTCAGTATGACTGAAAAGCTTGTGGTTTTTTTACTAAGATTACTGCCTTTTCCTCATTTTCAAATCACAAAACAGTCTAGTCCACTCTGAAATTTTAAAATCTATGAAGTCCAAAGGGGTACCAAAGCTAAGATTTGTTCCCTCAAGAACAAATAAAACCTGTCCTTAAGATGGAGGGAAAAATGCTACAGTAACCTACAACTGACATTCATTCTGCATCTGTTCAGGACACAATTTTACTTTTCCTATTCTGCTGACAGAAAAAAAATCAAATCTGTCAATTCATTGATAGTCTTCGAGATTTCAGTTCAGTACCATTAGCAATCTGATAACCATCAACAGAAAATAAAATAATTAGTGTCAAGATCCAAAATCAAAGGTATTGTATGAAAATATCAGTTATTCCTTGGACAGAGCTCAGTGGCCTCTGTCTTTCACCAAATGTGAAGCACCTGATATTTTAAAATCAAAGTATCAGAACATATCTAGAGAAAACCAGATTATTTTTCGCAAAAGGAATTGTAGTCTACTTACTGGATTTTTCTCTTTGGTTTTGATTTGTTTGATTCAAGAGAAATAAGGAAGTTGTACAATAGACTTATCTTTCACTGTGAACCAGAATCAAGAACTGAAGCAGTGTCGCGTAACACGGAACTCCCCCTTATGCTCCCACTGAGCGTGAGGGGGAGTTTCGGGTGAGGAATAAATGCAGAATCATGTCCTCAGGCTTTACTCACCTTTTATTTGGAGCTCCAGTGTAATTGTAACTGACATAAAAAAGGCCAAAAACCTGCTCCTGCAGCAGTGCTTTGACTGTAGAGCTTCTTATTCATGCTCTTCAAAATCATATTAATGCCAGTGTATTTTCAAAGGGAGATTGAAATTTTCCTTCAATTCCACCATTCACAAGATCCTCCCACATGACCCTGTTCAGTTCTCTTTTAAAAGGAGCAGTAATGGCTGAACTATGCCTTTGATCCTGCCACCATTTTTTTATATTCTAGCAGTATAGAATTGATACAGTTTCAGGGGCTACTTTGAGAGTCTTTTTGTAGTTGGGAGCTCAATAATTCCTGCATTTAGGCTGCAGGAGGATCAAGCCACAGCAATCTTTCAGGCAAAATCCTTATCTTGATACAGGTACAGTCTAGCTCCAGCCTATGAACTCCTAATAAACTGCAATACTTAGTCTTTCATCTAATTCTCCTATAAAAGCCTGATACTTCTTAAAGAGCATACCATAAATATATGTGAGCCACATTTCTGTTCACATTCACTGAAAACTGATCTCACAAGCTTAGACAGGAAGATTTCTGAATGAGAGATATATTGTATGAGGAAGAATCTATGAATTCAGCCACAGAAGGGAAAAGAATTCTCTTTGAAATCCTTTCTTTGTTTTAGGCACAAAACCTGTACAACCTCTGCACAGCAATTTTAGAGTTTATTCTTTAAATCCAAGGTCATGTAGCCATAGCAGCTAGTTCATGCTCAGAGGGGAGGTAATCATCCTCTGTTCTTCTCAGCAAGTGCTCTTTGCTGAGGTCAAAGAAATGGGGCAATGTAACACTGGAATCCATTACAAATTAGCATAACGTCACCACCTCTCTCTGTGACATTTAAAATGAGCACAGATGAAGGACAGCATGGAAAACAATGCAATTACAAGTATCTGGATCCAACAATAGTTCTGGGAATGAGCAAGGAACTGGAACTGCATGTAATGTATCCTTTAACAAACTCCAGTGTTCCTTGTGTTGCCTTCTTTCTCTGTCATTACTATTAAACAAAACAAAAAACAGAAAAAACAAAACCCAGAAACTCCAGTCAGACACTCACTTCTGAAGGCAGGAAACCTGAACAAAACAATACCACAAACTTTCATCATGTACAAATATAAAAAGAGAAAATACTTGTAAAGGTGAGAAGAACACCATCTCAGCACCACAGTGCAGCATCGCTGTGAGGCAATCTGTGAAGATGAGCTCTCTCTCTGCCTCTATGCTGACAACTAATCAGACTTTAACACCTCTGAAAATTCACTTAAAAAGGCACAAAAAATACAGAAAAGCAAAAATAAACATACAAACTCCAGAGACAAAATGTGTTACACAGTCCAGTAGTAATTTCACCATATTCTTTAATCAACTCTGCTCAAAAATATGGGGAAGGAACATAAGTACAGGTCTTTACACAGCAGGACAGAGTAAGAAACAACTCAGCTCCTTTTCAATAAAAATTAGCAGCCTCCATTTCTTCCTACATGCTCCAAGCTTTCTGAAAAAAAAGTAGAAGTCTTAACATTCTGAAAAAAAATTTAATTTTATGTCTTTTCTGAAACATGATAGCTAATTAGTTATTTGATTATCATAATCAGAAACACTAATCATTGCAGTCTTGATGAAAATTCAGTGATTATCCCAAGAGGGTTACGGTCCAGTAAATGTGTTGACAGGCTATTTGTTATTATAATAGCAATGCGTCATGGTAACGTATAGCAGAAAACAGAAGACAAATACAGATTAATACTATCCATGATACTTCAATACAAGAGAAATCTAATGTGACCTCCAGGTCAAATTATGTGATTCCTACCCAAGCAAAATTTCTTATCAGATCAGTTTTGCATTCAGAAGTCCATAGTCACCTAGTGAATGAAAATACAAATCCCACTAACATGACCAGCAGCCAGTACCAAGACACATCATGATCTGTCCTTAAAATTGTCACAGAGTTAAGTGAAAAGTTACAGAAATACTGTTTCATTTTTAGAAGTACAATCAAAATATGGCAAGTACAAATAAAATATACAAAGCAACATCTCTTCCTTTCATAAAGTTTTGCCTCTAACTCTTTCAAACAGCTGAAAAAAGTATTTGTTCTAAATAATCATTATTATAAATTTTTACCTTTATGTTAAAGTAACCTCTCCTTTGAGAAATACTTAGTGGTACCAGATCTTTTCCCGTGAAAATTACAACACAAAACTAGCATTAGCTAAACTACTTTTCCCAAGAAGTTGCAGTTTGCCAGGCCACTTGAGGATTTATTTTTAACCCCATTTCTCCAGCCTGTAATTTCTTATTTCCATTTTCAGTTTAACAAGCTGAAAGTGGAACTCTTCAGAGATGAAAGACTCGTGGAGTTGCTTTAAAATACTAAATTACTATTATCTGCTCCATGAGTTGGAACCCTTTTCTCTCCTTCTCATTTGTGCCTTTTTATCTTTATTATTTTCAGCAGGTAATATTAAATGTCACCCAAGCTCTACAAAAATACCAGTGCTATTACTTTTTCTTTTTTTCCTCTTTCCCTTTCAAGACTCCCAGCAGCCAGAATTGTGGCTGTCAAAAGTGGCAGCAGGGAACTTTTCCCATACTTGCCAAGGAGCTGATTGGAGATATGCAAATAACACTTCTCCAAAAATTGTCCAAGGGGTCCCAAGAGGCACATCTGAAGTTAGATACTTCCTTCACAACTTTGTGAAGCCACTGTATCTTCTGATCTCCCAGAAATAGAAAGCAGGAATTGAAGACAAAGAGTTGTCATTTTCACAATGACTTCATAGAGTAGCTGTCTATCACTCTACTGCGTAAACGTATATGGCTTCTATTGTGACAGTATCCAAGCAATCTCAATATTTCACATACGTATACTCCCATCATGACAACTGAATGTAGAAAAATTACTATTGTATTTTAAGGCTAAGAAACTGAGGCACAAAGATGCAAAATGAACTTGGTACAATAAACATAGATTTTATGGATTCATATTAATGAATGGGAAATGAGATCTCACAGAACATCTACTTTAACTATGTAAAATGAAGAAAAGCAATTATACTTGACTCATTTGTCAGACATTTAGCAAACTTGAGGAAAACTCCAAGAAACAAAGTATCTGTGGGTAATTTATTCTAGTGGTTCACTGTGTGGTAAGCTTTTAGGTCTTTTACCCTAACTATAATCTGATCTCTCGTTCAGTGGCCAAGAAAAGCAGTTGATCATGTTCCTGTTTATAACAATTTTTTGCATAACAGAGACCTCCTATTTTCTCTGAGTCTTCTTTTGTCTAGATTAGATAAAACAAATTCTATCAACGTTTCTTTATAGGTCATGTCTTCAAAACCCCTCATCATTCTTACTCAAGAGCTTGTTCAACTCTTCCTTAAACCATGATGACCAAAACTAAAAAACATATTAGACATGGCCTTAGAAGCACTGACTTGAATAATTATTTTCTACATCTTACACATAGCATTCCTGTTCATATATTTTACATGATCACATTAGTAATTCCTATTTTATTTCTGACTGACTATCACCTGATTAGCCAGATATTTTCATCTTGGTGCATTTAATTTCTCCTTTCTGAATGTAACATTTCCCACAAAACTTGAATGAATATCAACTTGTCACTTTAAAGGTTCTTTCCAAAACTTTGAATGCTGGTCCTCAACAAGCCCCCCACATATGTTTTGATTTCTTTCTGGTTCAGGTTATCAAAGAACTGATGCAGTCATAACAGTATTTTACGCAGCTGCCTGTCCCTGCACCTCTCAAAAGAGTTTGCAGTTGTACTTTTACCAGTCTGTGTCTCCAGTTTTCAGTATATTTCAGATGATTTTTCTCAAGGAGCCTACTTATCTGTTCCCTAAATTTGTCAAAATCCATTATCCTCATTTTACTGTTATGCGTCTTCCTCTCTGTGAGGAAGAAGAATGAAATGTAAGTTCCAAGTGTTTATTCAAGTTATTCAAACATGTTGAAAGTTTGAGTCTTAGACAGTTGGACAGGGTCACAAACATTTGTCATGCTCAGACTAATAAACCCAGGTATTCAGAAAGTCAAAAAGATTTCCCACACCCTATCCCACAACTCTCTTGTTCTTTGCAAAAACTTCTGCGCTTTTGCAGGAAATCCCACGTGTCTCAGAATAACCTTCTCCCTTTTAAGTACTAATGGTTGACCATTCAAAACGTGACTAGTATAAATACTGGTACTGTGTTACCTAGAGGGAAAAATATTTGATAACTAGACACAGTTATCATTCTGTCCTGTAATCACCATCTTGAAGAAGCTTCACTTGTAATTCAGGGGTCTTGGGAAGGTTTTTAACACTTGTTAGCAACTGAGAAAAAATCAACATTATTTCCCTTAAAACTGTAGAGAATACATGGAACAAGATGAATACTAATTTAATGGCACTCCAAAAGACTGGCTTGGGTTCCAGACAAACTATGAAGTGTTTTAAATTGAACCACAACATGAAAGGCAAACTTATTTAAAGGAAAACAATAAAAAAGTGTAAGTATAAAAGAAAACTTGCATTATTGGAAGACATATAATTTGTCTGATAAGGTGCAATTTCCCTTTGCCACAATTCACATCTTGTTAGCTCCTTCACAGCTACCTTCAAGCCTGGTCTTACTCCTTTGCAAACAGGAGGAGGGTGAACACGTTCTGTGGGGTCACTGCACACTCAACTGCGCGTCAGCATACTGTAGCTGACATTTAGCAACCTAAACCTTGGATCACGTCAGAGAAACCTTTTGTGTCAATGTCATCAAAACTAGCTCTCATCGATCCCCAGCATTGCTGTTAGAATAGCCTGAAAATATTTTGGCTAAAACAGTAATTCCCTTGAATTTTTAACATTTATAGTGTACTTTGTATGTGCCTAAACAAGACTGGAGTGATGAATTTTGCTGTCTAACAGAGGTGGTTTACCTCAGCAAATAATTTCTCACATTAATAACCTCTCTTACAGGAGTTGAGTGACCTTGTATAAACATATTCACTCTTTCTATCAAAAATTAAAACATGTAGCATGGTTTGACAGCCATCATTTTCTTTCCTAAGAAATAATAGAAAGAAGGTGCAAATCTGAAATATGTTATATAAATTATGCAAGTTGTCTATACACTACAGAATTCTGAGAACATATGCATTTCTGCAGCTCCTAATTGGGATTTTTACAGATAAGATGTTTCCTATTGGGAAGCATTTAAAAATAAGGCCAGACAGACAGTTGTCCCCACCCCACCATGATCCCAATCCACCACAAAATCCAAAATAAACCCAGAAATATGGCATCACTTTACAAACTAGAAGAGCATTTTTAAACTTTTCCTTGGAAGTACAAGAACTGGGTCATGTTGCATTTAGTAAGAATGGACATCAAGGGCCTGCAACTGTAGGAAAGATATTATTATAATACGAAGTCTTATGATAAGGCTGAAATTCAGGATGCATTAATATGAAATAACCCATTTGAGGGTTTGATATGTTCAAGAGCTTGAACATAATCCCAAATATTAGTTGGCAATACATATGCTTCAATAAGACAGCAAGAACAAAGTATCAAATGAGTTCCTACAACCTAAATACTACTTAACAGTGTCAGAACTGCTTTGTAAATGCCCTGTTCATGTCTGCCCAGAACACTAAATAAAACTAAACATTTGAAGCTAGTAAGCAGAAAATTGGGTTTCCAAAACCAATGCCAGTATTTAAAATAAAAGATCATGCACAACAGTAGGCAAGATAGGTATCTTACTAATTTCAGTCAATACTAGCAGCATCATTTAGCTCAGTGATGGTGAGCTAAAATGGTGAAACAGGTGAAAAAAATGAAAATATTTTTTATGTTTTATGAGCATAGCTAAACAGAAATCCACTGAAAAACTGTCCCAAAAGATTAATGAAGTTGAATAGCAGATTTAAAAGGAGAAGAAAAAACCACCTGTGATTTGAATAGACTTTTATGCTATTGAGACTAAATCACTACTCTTGATAGTAACTAAAGTTCCTACCACAAGCTTGCTTTTGTATTTATGATAACATAATGGCAATAACTTTCAATTTCAAGTAATCACAAATATAATTTGAAATCTAATATTTTATTCATGATGGTTACTGAAATTATATTTTTAAACATAATCAGGTCCTTCTAGCTTAACTGATTTTCAGAATATCACCCACAGAGTTACTAACACTGACTTATTTTTTTGGAATAAAGCACAGAACGGAATTCTAGTTCAGTATGTGAAATGTGTGAAAGCAAATGTAAAATAACCTGGGTCAATAGGGCTTATTTATGGCTACTGGATAATGTAAGTCCAAAAAATTTCAGAACAAGCATACAGAAAAGCTTTTTCATCATACCTCAGCTGTCAAGAAGCATTAAAAGCAAACAAATAAACCAAACACCACAGTTTCTTAATATGGTAACGATATGGAACATAATCCTCTGCAAAAGTACTTACATACCAAATTTATTTTTAACTATTTCAATAGTGGGTGCAAGAGTGTTTCATATAAAGCTAAAAGAGGCAGAGGAGATGGATAAATAATGATATGATTTACAGTCAGAATTGTATGAAGGACTTAGTAAAACTGAAAATCTTTGAAAATACACTAAACTTTGGCTAACCACAGTTATTTAGTTTTCAGCCCAGACTCAATTAATTATCTACTAAAACAAAAGCAAACAACTTCAGTGACTGCATAATTGTCAGGTTTTTTGTAGTTTGCATTTCATAATGTGACAACAGGGTCCAAAGACTGGATGAGATTCAGTTACCTAGAGATGTCTAATATCATTTAAAATGCCCCAGAGACTCCCTCATATGACAGATTATGATGTATTTGCTGTCTCATAGGGTAGATAGAACATAGGAATATTAGGTCAACTACACGCTTCTAAAAGAGCGGCATACTTGGGGTATGTCAGGGAATCCCAAGACGCACAGGACAAATATGTTCAGGCATCTTAATTCCACCCAAAGTATCCATATTTTTATTCCTGACTTCCCACAGACATTAAGCTAAGAGACTTTTTCCAGACACGTAAAATTGCACACACACTTTTGATTTCACCATTATGCACAAACCTGTCTTTTCTACTTGTTCAGCTAATTTATTAGTGCTTTAAAATAATGCTACTGTAACAATTTCTGTTTGTGTTCATTCTAATCTTAGCCCTAATAGGTTCATCCTACCTATCTTCAGACAACTATGGTACCTACATTAACTCAGTTTTTGTTCTAGCTTCTCAACATGATTTAACCCACTTGATATGTGAACCACCCTCCACAGTTACCTCTATTTTCCTTTTAATTATCCAAGAATTGCTAGGTTTAGCACTTTAGCTGGCTACTTAATTTTAGAGGGACACACAGATCAGTTCTCAGGTGTGTCAAAACTAAAATTCAGCATAGGTGTGTGGCAAGTCTAACAAGCTGTCTCTTCACCTTCATGCTCCTCTCCTCTCAGATACACTGAGGGCTAGGTGGCTAATGACAAAAATTGCTTGGTGGTTTAGGACTGGAACTGAGAATGAATCACAGGCGTGTCTCCATGCAGTAGAAGTGGAGTCAGCTGCTGAGATGTGATAGAGACAGTGGCACTCAGAGCACAAAGGGGAGCTCTTGCAGGAGAAAGACCTCAGACCTGAAGCCTTTTATTTCTTATTAAAAATAAGTCATTTAATCTGCAAAACAACAGCACAGCTCTCAACCTTAAGTCTTTACACAATTTAATGTTAAAGCAATTAGTTGCTTTATTGCATGATAGATTTCTCAAGCAATTCCAAAAATATGAAGAGACCCGAGACTAAAAGAGAACCTCTGGAGATTTACTCAGATTAAATTAGAAAAAAATACCCATGAACTTAAGACCTTCTCCTCAAAACCCAACAAACTCTCCCACCCCATATAGGCGTGTGGATATAAAATCAATACTAACCTTGCATTACACTCTGTTATTGCTTCAGGGCTTTCTATTACTTTCAAAAAAGTAGATGGGCCATCACATGGAGCACTCTCCCCTTCTTTTGCACTACAGCAAAATCACAAACCCTCCTCTCAGGGACTAAAGTCTTTGCTCCTGCTCTGTGCTCTTCCTGGTGCCCACAGGAACAGTCAGAAGTACAGCCATTGTAATTTCCAGTAGAGAAAAAATTGCATTTAATTTTGAGGATTCAGACCAATTCTCAGAGTTTGTACAATAAATTCACTGGTAAAATATTGTCAAGAATTTCTCTCAACTTATATTTATTCTTTATACAATCTATTTGATTAGAATCTATTTAATTAAAATCACATTATCCATTACATGAGTCAATGATTCCCCAAAATGCAGGATTACTTACTTTGAAAAACTTAAAGAAAGTTCTTGATTCCTGAAGGAGACAAACTAAAAATGTAGTTCAAAGTGAAAATAAACAAATAAAAAACAAATGAACAAGGGAAGGGGGCAAAATCTGGGAACTCAGAAGGGAGTTAGAAGTATTGTGAAAGCAGAAGTAGTAATGAAGCAGAGAAGACTGGAAAGAAGTTGACATTACTGGAGGGCTCCCCCAAACAACAGGTAAATGTGGGTTTACTACAGTGGAAGAAGAAGGGCAGAATAAGTTTAAAGATACAATTTTGTAACAGACCAGGTTTCATCCTTGTTACTCTTCATGGAATATGTTTTTGCTGAAATTCCATTTTTCAATGCAAACCCTTCAGACCCCCAAGAAATTCTCCTCATGCACCCACACTGTGTTTTCTGGCTTGAATAAGTTTGTTAGTTGATAAACACTGCTGTTGCCTCATGCTTGAAAAGTTTTGAATGTAATTGACTGTCAATGATATGATGATTTATAATGCAATCTGCTGCTACTTCTGCCACTGTAGATAACTCTAATTTGCCTCTATTGTATTACATATGATGAACTTGACAATCATTTTCAATTTTCTTGTTTGGCTTTCATTTAGGTTGATGTGGCCAGTAACAGTGAATTTTCATTGTTCTACCCCAAAAGCAATAAAGGAACAGGAGCTTGTTTTGTATGAAGCAGTTGGCCATTTCCAAAAGACTCATTTATTATGTAATGAAGCTTCTGCCAAGCAAAATATTAAGCAAAAGTATGGACTGAAAGTTTTGTTTTAAAACTCTATGTTTTATTGAATCAAATCCTGGTGCCATTGTGCTACATGGCAATGAAGACAGGTGACAGGCAGAAAAGGAGGCTACAAACATGAAGGACACTGTACCAATTGGTTAAGATTACACAGTTCCATAATTCTGGTAATACTCAGAGTCTCTGGCTTCTGTAGGGAAGACAGATGAAAGAGATTGAGATGTTCATGGTTTCTGTTTTGGAAGGAAACCAATAAGGAATGGAAAGGGAAAATTATAGAAAAGACCCCAGTGCAAATAAAAATGAGTTTAAAGTTATGTTTCCTAGACAAGCAAGTACCATTTGACACCACTCCATTTTACAGCTGCACTATCTTAGAACCATACAATCACTTGGGTTGTAAAAGACCTCTAAGAACATCAGGTCCAATCGTTAACCTATCACTGCCAAGTCCACCAGTAAACCGTGTCCTCAAGAACCACATCTACATGTCTTGTAAATACCTCCAGGGATGGTGACTCAACCACTTCCTGGGCAGTCTGTTACAATGTTTGACCACTTGGTGAAGAAATGGTTCTTAATATCCAATCTAAACCTCCCCTGGTGCAACTTGAGGCCGTTTCCTCTTGTCCTACCACTAGTTACTTGGAAGAAGAGACCAACACCCTCGTCACCACAATCCCCTTTCAGGTAGTTGTAGAGAGCGATAAGGTCTCCTCTCAGCCTCCTCTTCTTCAGATTAAACCCCAGTTCCCTCAGCCACTCCTCATAAGACTTGTGTTCCAGACCCCTCACCATCTTCGTTGCCCTTCTCTGGACATGCCCCAGCACCTCAGCATCCTTCTTGTAGTGAGGGGCCCAAAACTGAACACAGGATTCAAGGTGCGGCCTCACCAGTGCCGAGTACAGGGGCACAATCACTTCCCTACTCCTGCTGGCCACACTATTTCTGATACAGGCCAGGACACTGTTGGCCTTCTTGGCCACCTGGGCACACTGCTGGCTCATGTTCAGCCGGCTGTCAAACAGCACCCCCAGGTCCCTTTCTGCCGGGCTGCTCTCTAGCCACTACTCCCCAAGCCTGTAGCGTTGCATGGGGTTGTTGTGGCCAAAGTGCAGGACCCTGCACTTGGCCTTATTAAACCTCATACTGTTGGCCTCTGCCCATCGATCCAGCCTGTCCAGATCCCTCTGCAGAGACCTCCTACCCTCCAGCAGATCAACACTCCCACCCAACTTGGTGTCATCTGCAAACATACTGAAGGAGCACTCGATTCCCTCATCCAGGTCATCGATAAAGATATTGAATAAGACCGGCCCCAGAACCGAGCCCTGGGGAACACCGCTTGTGACTGGCCGCCAGTCGGATTTAACGCCGTTCACCACAACTCTCTGGGCTCGGCCATCCAGACAGTTCCTCACCCAGCGAAGAGTAAACCTGTCTAAGCCACGAGCCGCCAGTTTCTGCAGGAGAATGCTGTGGGAGACGCTGTCAAAGGCTTTACTAAAGTCCAGGTAGGCAACGTCCACAGTCTTCCCCTCATCCACTAGGCGGGTCACCTGGTCATAGAAGGAGATCAGGTTGGTCAAGCAGGACCTGCCTTTCATGAACCCATGCTGGCTGGGCCTGATCCCTTGGTTGTCCTGCAGGTGCCCTGTGAGCACTCTCAAGACCAACCGCTCCATAATCTTCCCCAGTACAGAGGTCAGGCTGACAGGCCTGTAGTTCCCAGGATCCTCCTTCCGGCCTTTCTTGTAGACAGGCGTCACATTGGCAAGCCTCCAGTCTTCTGGGACCTCCCCTGTTAACCAGGACTGCTGATAAATGATGGAGAGTGGCTTGGCAAGCTCCTCCGCCAGCTCTCTCAGTACTCTCAGGTGGATCCCATCAGGCCCCATAGACTTGTGGGTGTCCAGGTGGTTTAGCATGTCCTTGACTGCTTCCTCCTGGATTATGAGGAGTTTATTGTGCTCTCCATCCCCATCCCCCAGCCCAGGGTGCTGAATAGCCTGTGGATACCTGGACTGGCTATTAAAGACTGAGGCAAAGAAGGCATTAAGTACCTCAGCCTTGTCCTCGTCCTTGGATACAATGTTCCCCGCCGTATCTAGTAGGGGATGGAGATTCTCCTTGCCTCTCTTTTTGTTGTTAATATATTTATAAAAACATTTTTTATTATCCTTTACGACTGTGGCCATACTGAGCTCTAGCTGGGCTTTTGCCTTTCTAATTTTGTCCCTGCTTGACCTAATGAGATCCTTGTACTCTTCGTGAGTTGCCTGCCCCTTCTTCCAGAGGTGATAAACTCTCCTCTTTTCCCTGAGTCCCAGCAAAATCTCCCTGTTCAGCCAGGCCGGTCGCCTTCCCCGCCAGCTCTTCTTACGGCACATGGGGACCGCCTGCTCCTGCGCCTTTAAGATTTCCTTCTTGAAGACTGTCCAGACTTCCTGGACCCCTTTGTCCTTCAGGACTGTCTCCCAAGGGACTCTCTCAACCAGTGACCTGAACAGGCCAAAGTCTGCCCTCCGGAAGTCCATGATAGCAGTTTTGCTGAGCTCTGTCCTTACTTTGCTCACAACTGAGAATTCTATCATGTTGTGGTCGCTAAGCCCAAGACAGCCTCCGACCACCACATCTCTCACCAGTCCTTCTCTGTTTGTAAACAGCAGGTCCAGTAAGGCACCTCCCCTGGTGGGCTCAGTCACGAGCTGCGTTAGGAAGTTATCCTCCACACACTCCAGGAACCTCCTAGACTGTTTCCTCTCTGCTGTGTTATACTTCCAGCAGATGTCCGGTGGGTGGAAGTCGCCCACAAGAACAAGGGCCAGCGAATGCGAGACCTCCGCCAGTTGCTTATAGAATGTCTCATCTGTGTCTTCATCCTGGCTTGGTGGTCTGTAACAGACTCCCAGCAGGATGTCTGCCTCATTGGTCTTCCCCCTCATCCTTACCCACAAGCACTCTACTTGGTCTTCACAATCTTCGATTTCTATGCAATCAAAACACTCCCTAACATACAGAGCCACCCCACCGCCTCTTCTTCCCTGCCTATCCCTTCGGAAGAGCTTAGAGCCATCCATTGCAGCCCTCCAGTCATGAGAAGCATCCCACCATGTTTCTGTGATGGCAACTACGTCATAGCTGTCGCGCTGCACAATGGCTTCCAGCTCCTCCTGTTTGGTGCCCATGCTGCGTGCATTGGTGTAGATGCACCTGAGCTGGGCTATCGATTTCAACTCTGGCACGTTGAACCTACCCCTAGGTTCAACTCTAGTGAGCCCGGTTTTAGCCCCTCCCCCCTCCAAATCTAGTTTAAAGCCCTCTCAATGAGGCCTGCCAGCTCATGAGCAAGAATCCTTTTGCCCCTCGGCGTCAGTTGCACTCCATCAGCTGCGAGGAGGCCCGGTGCCGTGTAAACTGCCCCGTGGTCAAAAACCCCAAAATTCTGACGATGGCACCAGCCCCTGAGCCACGGGTTGATCAGCTGTGCTTTCCTGTTCCTTTCAGTGTTCTTCCCCGTCACTGAAGGGATTGACGAAAACACTACCTGTGCTCCCGCTCCATTGACCAGTCTCCCCAGTGCTCTCAAGTCCTTTTTGACTGCCTTTGGGCTTCTTAGCGCAACCTTGTCATTGCCAACCTGCATGACCAACAGTGGGTAGTAATCAGTGGGCCGAACCAGACCAGGGAGTCTCCTGGTGACGTCTCTCACCCAGGCCCCGGGGAGGCAGCAGACTTCCCTGTGAGTTGGGTCTGGTCGACATATTGGGCCCTCTGTACCCCTCAGAAGGGAGTTGCCTACGACAATCACCCTCCTTTCTTTCTTAACAGAGGACGTCTTGATGCGTGGGGCTGGCTGACTCACCCTAGGCACCCCCTTGGACGGACCTTCGTCAGGGTCCTCATGTTCCTGTCCCTCACATTCCAGAGCCCCATACCTGTTGTGTAAGGGTAGCTGGGACGGTGAGGGAGGCCCGGAGGGAATTCACCGACCTCTCCGAGGCGGGACCTGTTTCCATTTCCCTTCATCTCTTAGGTACTTTCCTTCTGCCCGTCAACCAATATCCCCACGTCCTTTTCCACTGGGAAGCTTTCCAGCCACTCTTCCCCAAGCCTGTAGCATTGCATGGTGGTGTTGTGACGCAGGGGCATGACCCAGCACTTAGTCTTGGTGTATCTCATGCAGCTGGCCTCGGCCCAGACAGCCTGTCCAGATCCCTCTAAGAGCCTTCCTAACATCAAGCAAACCAACAGTCCTGCCCAACTTGGTGTCATCTGCAAACTTATCAAGGGTGCAGTTGATCCCCTCATCCAGATCACTGATAAAGATATTAAACAGAACTTGTAAAGCAACTACTCAGGAAGTAAAAATATTTGATTATTACTAGCCATAAAAGTAAATAACTCAGTCTTACAGTGATACACGTTAGGGTATGAAAAGGCTTTGTGGCTTTGGATAATCCAGCTTCCAACCTCTCAGCTGTATTTTCTCTCCTTATAAAGGAAAGATAATGACACCTGCACTTCTAACTTGCTTTGGTATGCACAGACAAAATGGAAGATGTAAGAATTACATATTTCCAGTCCACATAGCAGCTTCTATTTACAGAGCTGCATCTGTTTTTTTCATCTAGGAAAGTTTTCACAATTAGTTACAATGCAGTTGTAATGTCACTCCGGCTATCACATGGAAGAATGAGCCAGGTCCTATTCTGCCTCATCCACCTCCAAAAAGGACTGGCATAAATTTCAATAACTAAAGTTTATTCTCTGGGTAAGAGATGAGAGACAGGTTTGAGATCTCAAGTTCAGATTGAACAGCTGGCAGTTAGAAAAATTATTTTATGACTTGCAAGTTAAACATATTTAATAGGGAAATCATTGAGAAGGAATAAATACGGAACTCCATGCTCTCATTTTCTTATAGCTACCTTTTTGACTGTAACTGCATTTCAAGAATGACATGATTCACAGTGTCATGCTTTCTGTGTATGAGCATTAATCCCGTTATCATTCATCCACAATAATCTATACTTCTGTAGAGATTAACTTAGTTTCCAAATAATAGGAAGGAACTTTTTTAAAATCAAACTTTTCAGAATCTTAGGCTAAGTTTTGAGGAAAATTAACTGTTTTTCTCCTTTTGCCCAATTCAGTCATAACTAGCAATCATGCTTTACACTTGTTCTTACTTACAGTATAAAACATCAGCAACAACAGCATAAAGAATGTACTTATAAACTATGTGGAATGCACAAATACAAAGGTTGAGAGGAGTTGATATTATTTGCTGGTCACTCCTTACAGCAATTCAGGATTAGGTAATGGTTCTAAACTAAAAGAGGGTAGATTTAGACTAGATAGAAGGAGGAAATCTTTCACAATGAGGGTGGTAAAACCCTGGCATAGGTTGCCCAGAGATGTGATAGATGCTCCATCCCTGGAAACATTCAAGGTCAGGTTACACGGGGCTCTGAGCAACCTGATCTAGTTGAAGGTGTCTCTGCTCATTGCAAGGGGCTTGGACTAGATAACTTCTAAAGGTCCCTTCCAACCCAAACTATTCTATGATTTCGATTGGAGACAAATGTGAAACACTGATTATAGATTCTAACAGGGAATCAGCTAAAACAGCAAAGGGAGCATTATGGTGTGGAAAAATGCCTGCCATCACATACATACGGCAGGATAGGACATACGGCAACAATTTAACACGATAAAATCTTTTGCATGTAGCCTTTCTTTCAAATAGAATTTTACTTTTACTCTCCAAGTAGGATTTCAAAGATGCTCTGTTACTTCTCCTTTATTGACGGATAGAAACTTAGCAGTGATCTGTGAATGTACACCATGACAGTCTATATGGATTGCATTTCTCAACACCAGGTAAAGTGTGCACTCTGAATGCATATGCACAACATTTTCTCAGTCTTGAAACTCAATGATCAACTTAAATATAAAAACATCAGCTGACTTCAACAGTCCCTGGAGACAAACAAGTAAGAATCACAGCTTCATATACAGAACTGTGGCCCATGCATGCAGGCATAAACTTTACTCTTTTTTTCTCAATGAAATAAAAAGAAAAGATCTTTTCTTCAGTGTAAATGCAAGCAAAATTTGTTGTTTAGCAAAAATGTCTAGTATAACTGTTTTGCGTCAGTATACACTGCTTCAAGATTTAAATGCCTTTCTGTCCCAGAAAGCAGAGGCAAAACACAAGAGAACATTTGACTGAGAAGGGAAATGTAAAATTACAATGTAGCAATAGTGCTGAAACTTAGCAAAAGCTACATGTTCCTGCAAGTTTGGTATCATATACCTATTTGCTATTATCTTTAGGAGTTTTCAGATGATACTTTACTCATAGGTTAGTAAAGTTGGGAGAAAACCTCCTGAGGTACAGACTGGTTATGGTTGACATAATAAATTGTAATTCATCCCTTTCTGTCTACCGTGTTATTTGTAGAGGAAGGAAGAAAAAATAAAGCTTTTTTTGGTGGCTTGTTTTAATCTGCTAAAACCTATTCGAGGTAATCCCTGCTCCACAGTGGCTCCCAGTGGGAGATGTAAGCTGGCAGCAATACAAGCCTTCCCCGCAAAAACTGCAGCTGAGACATCTCTTTTCAAATATAGTCTAAGAGCAGGGAGCTGAGCTCTTAAAAAAAGTATTTTTCTACATACAGTTGCCAGTATGGCACCTCAAGTTAACAACAGAAGATGAGAAATCCCCTGTGCCTCTATGTGATAACATTTAAATGGCAAGTTGTTGAAAAATTTGTTGAAAAATGAATGACCCCACATACATGAGCTGAGCACACAGTTCCCCTCTGGAGTTGGCCTCTGGGGTTTCAATCTTGTAATGATTTTATCTATACATGCAAAATGTCAGCCTAAGCACCAGAGTATGTTTTTAGGAGGTCTGTACATCTTCATCGGGACAGTTACATACCCGAAGTGTTTTACTTTCCCTATCATGCCAGTGAGATTTATGAGTATAAATTTCCAGACAGAAAAAGGTATTTACTCTTTAAACCAGAATCCCTTTGAAATTTGGTGCCTCTATTCAATGTTCTATTAAACAAAGAAAACAAAAGCCAAAGACAAAACAGTGCCTGAACGCATCGTGCTGTATATACAGCTCCTCGGAACTGTGGTAAGCGCTACCTGAATCCTGCAACGCGTACAAAGCTCAAAAAATGAAGTTATTCTTAGAGCTTTTATGAACACATAAAAACAATCCAGTGATGAAGGAAGAACTTCCTAGCATTTTACAGTGCAGCTTTGCTACTGAAGCGGCAGCATGTAGTTAAAGAACTCAATCTTTCTAAGAGGTGTTTTCACATGCGCACTTTGATAACAGCATCATAAATGTATTCTGATCAAAGGAAAAAAAAAAAAGCGCCTTCACTATTTTTTCCTTAATGTTATCCTTTCCTTCTCCCCTTCATTGCTTAAATGAACACACAGACCAATATTTTCAGACTTGACACTTAATGGCTCAGCTCCTGAATCCATATGGGGTATATTTAATGGCAATTTTTATTTAATTCACTATGGGTGCGGACACTTAGCTTTACACATCAGTTCTGAAAGCATTGGTTATATTTCAGACAAAATTGTATCACTGGGTAGGAAACCATAATATCAGAACTGGTGAAAGACCACGTTCCTTTTAGATTGTACTACACAGCAGAAATAGAAGAAATATTTAAAAGGCATTGTAAGAGAGGTGGTGTGCTGGGGTTTTTTTGAGGAACTGAACTGTAAAAATGAGAGAGAAAAGGGGAATTTAGCTGTCATGCAAAGAGCTGGACTGCCAGCATTAGAGACAGTTTTCCTTTATAGAGAGAACCGGAAGCAGCAAAGAACACTAGCATGCTTATTGTCAGTGAATAGCATAATTTACCTTTAAAAGTACCTCTGAAAATGAAAAGAATGTCAATATAGCTTTGATAACTGAACTAATCTTTGCAATCTCCATTCAAGTGAGAGAGAAAAATAGGTATAGGGGACTCCAAATCTAAATCTTCAGTCTATGTCGTTGCAGAGGTTTCTTATAAAATTTAAATATTTGTAGTCATTTTGTTGTTGAATATTTTATTATGAATAAATAGCAGTAAATATATTTCCTGAGCTATATCTTTAGGGGATGTTCTTAGTGTTTTAGTTCTCAGATGTCAAATACTTCATCAAACACAAGTAGCAGTGTCATTTGTTAAAACAAGTATTTTGCCAAAATGGCATTTAACCAAAACCAAGTTTCTCCTGTTTCGAAGCCTTGCGTTCTACTGAACTTCAGTGCTATATTGGCAGCCCTGTCACGCAAACCACCTGGAGCTGGGGATCACTTGGCTTCTGATTTTCTTGATGCAGAGATGAAGGTCCCAATGCTGATGGAAATTTTGTGGCTGTATGTATTTAAGCATGCCTTAGGGGCCTGATTTAGCAAATTATCATACAGAATAGCATCCAGTCAGGGTGTGCACCCACACTTCCTTTCTCTAGGAAGAAAGGGGTTGCAAAGGGGGAAAACCTGGAATATAAAGGACTTGCATTAGTTCCAGAGTCAGAATGTGACCAGTTGATATGTGTGTCCAGCCCTGGGGTTTTGTGTAGCTAAAGCCTCAAGGCTCATTTCCAGGACCTGACTTTGATCTGTGGTTTCTGAGCCCAGTCTTCTCATGTGGTGCAAGAGTGCCAACTTAAAATATGAAACAGATTTAAGAGAAAACAAAATGATTTCTTTAAATGTCCAGTATAAAGAGCTATTTTCAGCATTGTTTGGCTTTTATTTCATTTTTCCATCTATGCAAAATACAGTCCTGTTTTTCCTGTTTAGCAACTTGAATTTCAAAATAGTAACCTAAAAGAAAATGCTCTGGATCAAACCCTTCAAATTTGTCAATGGCTCTGAACTTCATAAATGACACCAAAAAGAAAAAAGAAAAAAAAGTATCTTTTACAATCACAGGCTTTGTGGTTGCATGCTTCTGGCAAACCAAATGTTCAGATGGGATAATGCTTTTTAATACCAGTAAAAATCATACTAGTTAAACAGAGATAACATGACAGTGTTGACAAAAAATTTCATCACAGAAGTTAACATATGATGGTAATGGGCTTGTATCACTTTATGAGAAATAAGAGAAAATTAAACAGAGGGAAGGTTTAGGTGCCCATCCATGAGGGTCACATGCAGAAGAGGAAAGGACTGCATAGGTGCAGTTTCTCCCTCCACCTAGTTGCTGCCTGCCACTGAAAAAGATAATCCTAGTCCTCTTCATCTCCCAGCACTTCTGCAGCTAAGAGATAGTTGGTTCTTACTGATTAGTGGAAAAGAACATTATTATTTTTTTTTTTCATTTTAAGGGATATAAGATAAGCAACAGGAAGCACAAGGGCATAAGGGCTGGGAGCATCCTTGCTGGCAACAGCCTGTAATTACATCAGATTAGGTATAATGTGATACTATGCCCAAGGCCATCTGAAGTTTTAGCACTGCCCATTACCTTTTGGTAGACAGAGAAAAGTAGAAGGGAAAGTTCTGCTGTTTACAAGAATTGCTGAGCTACATATCTAGATAATGGAACTGGAGATTATGGGAACCGTTTGCTAAACAAGACAGTCAATGCACCACAAATCCCCCTGTCAACCCACAGGTCAAGCCTATTGTTAGCAGTATCCTAAAGAAAATTGACACTTCAGCAATGTGAAGTTTGTTTAAACCCCAAATTTTCTAGTTTAAGAGCATATGTACTCCTAGCAATGCTTCTGTGAATAAATTAGAATTAACCTCCGGTGTGCCTCGTCCACCAGCCAGACACTGCTCTCTGTGCTGCAATAAAAGTGTGGTTTCAAAACCCTTACCATGAATTCTTCCTTCCCACTATTTAGTCTGAGGGTGTCTCTACTCTTCTGACTTTGAAGACTCATAAATCCATGTTATAAATAATAGCTCTATTTACCGGCCAGGGCAATTACTGGTTGTACCTGACCACAAACAGTTTTGGTCAGAAGCTACAAGTACAAACACACGAGGCTTAACTCTCCTGTTTAAAGCTTCAGTCAGGACATTACAGATAATATTGGAAAATTTGTCCAGCACACTAACAGAGAAAGACAGGTAAATAAAGCAACTTCTTTCTCTGTTGCCCCCAGAAACTTTCTGAGTATTAACCAGCAGCTGTCACGGCTACAGAGATTAGGACAGGTTGAAGACTGGCATCAGTACTGCTGTAATATCTGCTACATTTATTCTCCTTCAGATGAAATGGTAAAGCATGCTCTGGCCACCTCTCTTCCAAACACTGCCAAAAAAAATGGCAGTGGGAAATACTTTAATGCACCGAATTGTTAGTTCTCATTGAAGTTTTTATTTTCTTTTTTTTCTCCTTTTTTTTTTTTTTTTAAATTCCAATAGACTGACAGATCTTTCAAGGCTTTAGTATCTAGCAGTCTGTTAAGCTGACAACAGGAAAAGGTTCAGGATGGCAGCAGGGGAGAGGATGAGAATGACAGTGGATAAGGTGAAGAGAAAGGAAAAAAAGTATTTTTCCATAAAAGAACTTTTTTTCCACCTTTAGAGTAAAATTTAGTCTGTGCATCAGTTTCTACCCAGAGACTATAAATCCTAGTTATATAGCCACATACCAAATGCACCAAGGGAAGCCACTTCTCTTTTTTGCTTGATAAGGTGTCCCCTTCTGCCACTACAAGATGACTAAATTACTCCACCTGTCTAACTGATCCCCAGTATTCAGCCTGACACTGACAATGGCAGTGCACCTGTTAGTGTGATGGACAAGTGATTGGCAGTATGGCATTTGCTGCTTTCTGTAATAAGTTGGTTATTATACAATGATGTTGACAATCTAGAGAGACTGCAAATATTAAAGTGTAACTAGGTACAGGTTTGAAAAAGAAAAAAAAAAAAATAGGTTATGGGTGAAATGTGACCCTGAATAAATTTTATGCCAAAGGCTTCTTTCATTTTGAAAAGGAAAATATCAAATTTTAAGTATGACACTTTTTCTTAGAAGTAAATTATTCTATTTACGTGTAGCCACCAAATGTCAATTCTGCTTTTTCCCATAAACCACGCACAAGATTGCAAGTCATTGACTTGATCAGCTCCTCAGGTATATTGCATATGCAAAAAGTGTACGCAACTACAGTTACAGTCTTTGTAAGAATACACCTTTTGGAGTCATAGTAAACTACTGCTTTGATGCAACTATTCCATTTTCTTCCCCATGGTCCTACTATGTGTATCCCTTACAAGCATCACCCTGGATGAAGTGTAACTGTACTGTTTAAGGACAGACAAAAGCTTCACCAGCTATTAGCAGCTGGAAGTACGAATGGCCTGAGTGTTTGACAGAGTTACCTAGGATGACAGCCTATAAAACTATAAAACTATAAAACTTACTGGCCCACCTTGGAAAACAGAATACAGCTCCATTCTAGAACTTAGCAACTGATAAAAATTCAGGCAAATTAATGTTCCATTTAAATCTAGTGTCTTGTTTCCAGCTGCTACCAGTATCCTGTAGAATAAACCCGCTGTGTAAAGTAGGCACCTTTGAGGTCATCTCATCCCTATCATATTTTCATCCTAATTTTTAATAGTGTAGAATTAGTTTAAACCTTGAAATGGGAAAAATTATCCCTAATATTATTCTTGCTAACATTACTTATCATAATGATTTATATCTTTGCTCTTCACTTAAATGCCTACAAAGATTCTAGGAGTTTATATTTTCCATTATGACAAACTGTAATACATGGCAGTGATAATTTGTTACTGTTTTCCATGCGAGCATTTCACCCTGGAATGTGTTACTGTGATTAAACATAGGCAACTCAGACAAATTATAAAACCTAAAGATCATGATGTGACATCCCCCAAAACTATAGAATTCTAATTAAATTGTTTACATAAATACTACTTGACTTTCCTTTCCTTTAACTGTGATGTAGTAGATGTTTAATGATATAGGTCCTGTTCAGCAAATGGCATAGCATATGAATTTTACATGATGTTCTAATTAAATTGTTAATCCTAGCCCCAATGGGTACATTTGTCCTAGTAATTTGAACAGCAAGCAAGACAGACCCTTGAACTCTAGCACACATGTATCCACATGGTCAAGTTGTTCATTAGCCTGTAAATTGTCCACTGTTTGGACTGTGAAAACTTCTTACAATCCCTTAACGTGGTTCAAGCTGTCAGTACAGTCTAAGACTGCTTTCCCAGCAGGAAACCTTTTTTGGGGAGGGCGAACAAACAGACAGGGAAGGTAGACAATGAATGTTTAGGTATATGCCCGTGATCAATGTTGTGACATTTGAAGAATGGAATTTTCCAAATCCTTTTGTTAACCTCTAATCAAAACCAACAAATTCTAGAGAAATAGACAACACATGGAAATATGTGCTTTAAATCAACATTTAAGCAATAAGCCTTAACTATCCTTGTCATACCTAGACTGTTTTCAAAAGAGAATAAATGCATCACGCAAGCTTACTAAAAAATTTCCACATCTTATTTTGAAGTGCACAGCTTGAAGTTTTTCTGCAAACACAAGGCTAATTGCTGGTCCAGGATGTTACTATTTGGAAAAAATCTACAAGATTCTAATCATAAGATCTCCTGAAAGGAACAATAGTAAATCTTGAAAACGAAAATTATCCTGTGTGTTCACATGGCACCATTAACAAATCACATATTTATTAATAGCTGATTAATTATTATATTAATAATGTCTCAATAAATTTGTAATCCACAGTAATTTGTTATCTACAAATTTTATAATTCAGCATTTAGGTTTATAACCATGGGTTTCAACCACATATTGCAACTTCTAAAGAACCGTGTAAAGACTTACATAGCACATGGTATTCACAATGGCAACATGCTCAGAAAATACATTGAAATAGCTTCTAACTCTTTCTAAACATTAGGAGGTATTTCAAATAATTATTTCTTATATATAGCTGTTACTAATATGTACATGCACACACAGACACATATATACACACTCATGCAGAAATACTTTTCTGTTCTAAGTTTAGTGGGAGAAAAGTCACTAAATTAAAAGAATGCTGAAACAAGCAGTTACACACTCTAAATGACTGCTGCAATGCAAAATCCAGTCTCACAAAGCTTGCATAGTGACTTGAAATCTATCATTTTTTTCCAAACCAAATGCTATTTTTCAATTCAGTGGGCCTCAAGCTTTTCAACAAACTGGATCAATTTGAAGCTACTCATTCAAAAGGGCTTCTTAAATGCCAGACCTAGAATTCAACATGACAGAAGAGACAAAGAGTCATCTTTATATCCAGACACAATCAGCTGTGCACACAGCCCCGCATCGGCGTAGTGCCACTGGACTGTGTTGTAGGCACAAGTCACTCAGGAAAGAGAAAACAGCCTTGCAGATTTTTTCCAAATTGCAACTAGGGCCAGAAAGTTAAATAATTTTTTAAAACACAAAGTGGTATTTTTTAATATCACTTCCTTTGGACAAATCTGAATGATTATACCAGGATATTAATGGAAGAAGTGAATGCTTTTTAGCTGAGCAAATGGATAGTGAGCCCTTCCAATGTACACGAACACTACCCACTTTCAGTGATTTCACTTGGTAAGTCCTAAACTCAGTTCTCAACACGCAGTATATTAACCTGCATAAGCCCTAACCATGCTTGACTGCAATTCTACAGCACAAGCATATGCCAGAGGTCTTATACGAGAGATCTGGTAACAGTTTGGGGAAGAATGCAGTCTCTGATGGCATGAAAAACTGCTACCATGATACTGTGCTTGTGAAGAGGGAGGTGGTAAATAAAAGTTTAAGAGACTCTGGAGCAGCTGCTCTGTCTCCAATGCACACCTTTACCCATCTAACCCAACTCTTTGATCTCTTGTAGAAATTTGGCTGCCGTATGCTGTTTGCAAGCAGGTGTGTCACTGCAGATCTATTCGTATGCAGCTGATTTCTATACAAATGGTTTAAAAAGAGGAAAAAGAGCTGTGCTGGTGAACAGTACAGAAAAAAGAACTAAGTGTAGGAAGCACAGCTCATGTTTCAATAAAGGCCACAGAAACAGGAAAGTACATTAGAATTTTTATAGGAAAAGTAACAAAAACACAAAAATGGAAGACATTCTCAGATATCCAGAGGCTTGACAAAGTTCTTTCTGTACTGATTTGGGCATTTACACACAGAAAGGGTAGGACCAGACAGAGATACTAGGACAATGGAAGAACTACAAGTCTATTCAAAGATTTTTCCTACCTCTAAAAACTGTCAATATAAAAATTTGAGAGGCAGAACACCACAGATACACTTTTTTTTTTTTTTTAACCAAGCTCTGCTGGGTAGAACTTTAGTCCCTAGCCTTTCTTTTCTTTTCTTTTTTTTGTGCCATCATCTTCTCATTTGCTGTAACACAATCTAGCAGCAGAACTGGTATATCAGCTGGATACAGTGCCCCACCTTCAACTCAGCTCCTTTGAAACCCAGCAGAATGCTACCTCTCATGAGATAGCACCCCATCTGTCCAGGTTTTTGAAGTGCTGAGCTATCCCAGCCAAGCAGACATCATCCTGACACTTCTCTCAGACAAGGCTCTCCACTCTGCTGTGATGCCACAGCATCTCAAGTGCAGAAGGTTAATAGTATGAAAAAATTGTGATATATTTTCATTTCTAGAGGAAGTAAAGATACATTGAGCTGGCCCGAAAATGCATTCTGTTCTCACATTTAGCTGGTGGTTTATGAACTGTGTCACATAATAAATTAACATTCCTGAAAACAGCACACCTGTCTTGCGCTTTTGAAGCTCAGTTGCACCCAAGTAAATGAGGACATTCTGATAGGTGTCCTTTCCACAGCACAAAAAAGACCATAGGTTTTGTTCACAGCCTGTTCTGTTGTGTCGTTTGCTTTGCTTTCTATTTTCCCTTTTCACAATGTTTCTGATTGATAGTTCTATCAAATCTGTGGTAGTAATCAACTGGCAAACAATGTTTTAGTAGAAAAATACAAGGGAATTTAATACAGGTAAAAATAGAGTTCTATATAAGTTTTTCTAAAAATACACAAAACAACCATGGTGTATGGGCATCTTTTAAATCTACCTACTTAATTTTCTAACATGATTATACGGCAAGACTGAAAGTGCCAGGCATGGTACTCGGGTATTATTTCCACTAGCAGATATTCAGTTCAACAAAGCAAGTCACTGAAATTATTATCCATGATTGACCCTGCACATGTATTCAGCAAATATAAAATTCTGACGTTTATAGTAGGCAATCTGAATGTGGCTTGTAATATTCTAGATTTTATAAAATGTTTAGAAATAAATTATATTAAAATGTTACATCCTAGTAACTCCATGGAGTTTTATTTTGGAAGGCCACCCCAAGCTGTCACAATGTGGAGAAAACCGAATCATCAACTAATATCACCTTGTCCACTGTTTATATTAAACATATGATGGTTATCTGTGAAAGCTACCCAGTGTGTATGTTGCAATATATATTTTGCAAAACAATACCATTTTTTTCCAGAGGAGATAAGACATAGTAGTAATATTTTCTTATAGGCATCTTTTTGTCGTTTTTTTTTTGCCTCACAGCCTGCATAACACCCCGTCACCAACTAGGTTACATAAGTAATTTGATAGACCCAGCATCCGTCAAGATTTCAGTCAAGAAATATATTAAATCTACTGAAAATGAATCTTTTGACAGGTCATGCTATACTCTTAGTAACACTTCTATTCTTTTGTCATAATAGGTCTCAGCACCATCACACAATTGCAGAATCATTAAGACATAGTCCCTCTTCTTTAAAGGGTAAGAAAAATCAGAAAAAAACTTCCCTGGTAGAGAACTATATGCTATTGAGCCAATTCTAAATAAAATCATGTTGTACCAAACAACAATAAAATCATTCTACAGTTGGGAAAGGTCCTTCTACTGGCCATTGCTATAATTTACAGCAGAGAATTAGAGTTATAACATACTATGTCCATGTACTCTTTCATTTATCCTGAATCAGAAGATTCATTTTATTTTTTCTCTTCACTGAAAATCTGAAAGCCAGTGCTAATTAACTGTAAACTATGATAGCTGCTAGAATGCAAGAAATCTCTTGTCACCTTCAAGGCTCTCCAGATATTTTTGAAGTCTGGGTATAGATGCTTAAATTTTAACTCTAGAAGCAGCATTAAAATCAGAGTATACCAATTAAAAATCTGCTGAACCAAGAAGAAAGTATTTTACTGACTTCACTGGATTTTTAATCTGGATCTTGAAGACCAGTACAAGACAATGGACGTGACATTATATAAAGTCGTAAACATTGTATTATTCAAAACCTTTCTCTGCACAGATCATTCAGAGCTTTTCTGTGAAGCACAGAAGAAGTACACACCACACTAAGATCAATCAGATCAATCCTTAAAAATTTTCTTCATGTTTATAAGAGGAGAAGTTGAGGAAATACACCACCTTGCTGTACACGATCTTCAAGCAAACATTTAACAACCTCTCCAAACATTATGATCCTGCATTTAGCATTATTAAGCCAAATCTACCGTGATACCCTGTTGACACCAGTTTGTAGAATCTAAATGCCTCTGAAGGCTCATTCACACACTCCCATTCAAAAAAATTCTGTATGTGGACTAAAACTACAATATTACAAAGGTTTTTTCTAACTATGAGCAAATATTATAGTTTAAAAAAAACCCTCAAACAAATTAAAAGTAAATGAAAAAGAAAGAAGCAGGAATTCCATGTGTTTCTTAGTGAGATCAGTTGTCCTGGTCTATCCCTTCAACTACACATGTCTTCCCCCTGGAAGAAAAGGTGAAGTGACAGATTTTGCATTCAGAAGCACAGATACACTGTGTTCTTTTACTTTACTCACAAATGCCTACAATGATGCAGAGAAAGAATGACAAGGGAAGGCTTATCATTAGTTGCTGGCATTGTGCCAGTTGACTCCCTCAATACAATGTCTTCTCAGAATCTGAGGAAAATGAAATATGTAAAAGAGAAGATGGGAAAGCCTAGAGAATTTTTATGCAAGTATTAAAATGAGAGGCAAATCAGACAAGCCTGTGTGTGTATTTTTAAGAAATTCTACCCCACACAAACAAAGAATAGGAAATTAATTAATTGCACAAGAAATACTGTGTGCATGCATTACGCTTTTCTTCCACTGACAAAAGAAATACAGACAGAAACATTTCTACATTGCAAATATAATTCCTAGGTCAAGTTAAATCTTTATAAAAAAAAATTGTCCTCAACATTGCTAATTAATAAACATTTCAGAGTGATGTTCAGATATTAAGCTAGAAACCACAGGTTTTTTGCCTGTTGTGCATGTCAAAGTACCTAAGTTTTAATAATGTTTTAACATATAATGTTAAAAAGCAGGCCACTTTTCCTAGTTTTCTGCTCAGAATGCTAGTAAAAACAGAACTGGCATTTCTACTCAAAAAACCCACAAACTGATTTGCTTTAAACGTTTGGGGATATTGTTATTTAGCTGAACAACAGTTTATGCAGTAAGTTCTTCCTGCACACTTTAAATGAGCAGCTCAGTATGACGGAGGAAACACACTTAGAACAAGTCATTCATATGTGACAATATAAATGATTCTTTCCAATGGGTTGATGGAAAACATATTTCTATTTGTTTGAGGTATTACACATCATAGTAGAGAATCCTTTAGACTGAGTCCATTCATCAAAACCAAACAACTATGTTAGCAGATGAGTTATTGGAACACTACACAGTTCTTTTTTCAATAGCAAAATTGACTATATTCAGAGGTTAAAATGTAAATAGTAGAAAATTGAATTTTGTGACATTAATAGTGTCATTGCAGTATGACAGAAAAAAGGCAATAAATGAACAATCAGGTAGCCTTTCTCCTAAATGGACTCCTATTGAAAGTTCCCAACAAAACTTCAGAGGAGCACAAAACTTATCTCACATCTGTTCATATTCACTAGTTTCCCAGCTGAATCTGATACATTATAAGAGAAAGTTAGAATTCATTATTGTAGACAAAATCTGGTTCTGGTTTGTTGGGTTTTTTTAAAAGAAAACAACAACTCAGTAAATATTAAGCACAATTTGATCCTTAATATATGACTTTCACAATCCCTTAAAAATAAAAATGTGATTTAGAAGGAAAAAAACCTCAAACAAGCCCCAGCAGCTGTATGCACTTTTAATCTTCAGGAAAGCTTGTGTTCTGAGAATTGTTTGTTTTTAAAACATCTGTAGGCATTTTATAAAAAATTACATTCTTCAAAAATCAACACATTGCAATCACATATCATACACATTGGTATTCTCACTCTAAGCACACCATTCCGATAGTTCATCTAATACTGATATAATGAGAGTATGCACCACCTACAAGTTATTAATGCAATTAGAATACAAGTTTATTTGTAAGAAGAAACAGCATTAACTAAATCCTCATTTTATACCACAAATCATATACTTTGTTTTTAATTGCAACGGGGAACGGAAAGCAAAAAGCCATATAATTCCTGTTTGAACAGAAGGTGAGGATGATGTGGATTTACAAGAAAGTATTTGTTAAAGAGATTATTTCTTCCTCTTTCCATCTTAACTTCAGTATAAGAGCTCTTAATCTATTTGGCATACACACCTATCCATTGATCAATGCCTATTGAGTTACATTGCCGACTCCAGGAAAACTGCGATAATCAAATCTCTCTATCTAAGGGTATATTTGAAGCTTTCTGCTATCATCTGAAATCTCATGATCTTCAGCATTCAGCCTAATTACACAGATGTTTTCACAGATGAATACTGACTCTACCAGCTACTCTTGCGTGGAGTAGCAGGCTGCTGACAGGTGGCTGTACCATACCTTCCATTTTCACAGAGTAGAGCACAATGAACTTCACAGGCAGGAGAGTCAGTGAGACAAATCCCTCTTTTGCACTCTGGTGTGACTTTTTGCGAGCTACAGTAACACTGCTCACAAAACAGACATTTTTACACTTATATGATCCCTCTTCTCCCAGCCCACAACACAGCAGTAATGCTTTGTAATTCATGCACTGCTTCCAACAGAGGAGCAGTCAGCTTCCACTGACTCACCTTGGGAGTGGATGCTCACGTGCCAGCAGGAAATTAAAACTGATTCCTGCAGATATGCTGCACCAGGTGGCTCAATTATTTTCACCTGGATATGATGGAGGTGGGACTGGAAATAAAATGGGGGTCTGCAAAAGAGAAGTGTCTGCACTGGCGGGCTAGGAACTGCATAACTTAAGGCAGTTCCTGAGTCAATTGGATCCAAGGAAGAGCACAGGTTATTTTCTTTACATTTCTGTGCCTCCCTCAAAGAATCTGTCCTTTAACTATGCTTCAGAAAAACCACAGAGTTGTTATTGCTACTGATACTACAGACCTGTAAACAGAGTCACAAAAAGACCAAGGTACAGATTTGAAGAGTGTTTTGGGCATTCAGAAATCCAAACACTTCATGTCCACACATGTGCCTCTACAGGCCTCAGATAAGGACCCATACTTCTTAGGCTTTCTCAGGTGCAGAATAAAGTATTTCCAAATATCTTGGTTTCAGCTGGGAAGCCATTACGCGTGATGGAGCCCTGCTTCCTTGGAGATGGCTGAACCCCTGCCTGCCCATGGGAAGTGGTGAATGAACTCCTTGTTTTACTCTGCTTACATGTGCGGCCTTTGCTTTCCCTATTAAACTGTCTTTATCTCAAACCATGAGTTTCCTCACTTCTTCTCATCTGATTCTCTCCCCTGTCCCACTGTGGGGGAGGCAGCGGGCAGATGCGTGGTGCTTGGTTACTGGCTGGGGTTAAGCCATGACACCAAATTAGATCTTTTTTAAATTGGGATAAGAAACACTGCAAAAGCCTACAGTGCCAAAGTCAATTTCATATGTACATAAGTTGTTAATTATTATTACCCTTCTAGAAAGAAAAGAACCAGCCTCCTAATCCAAACATGTCTAGCAAATGTTCAAAAGTTTTTATCAAGATGAGTTAGTCTTAGAGTTTCATCTCTCTGCTGGTTATTAAACCTGACTATAAAAACGTTAAGTTCTTTTAAGATGGAGCAGAAGTTAAAGACAACACACCCAAGTGACAAGGTCAAGTTTTGTGAGATGAAGAGAATGAAGTTACACAAGGTCCAGATTCCCAGCTGAGTGTGAACAGTCAGAAATGGTTGACAGAGAGATCTGAAACAAGTCCCTTCTCTATTATTGATGAAAAATAGAGTTCCATCCTCACTTCAGTAAGGAAGAATAAATATCTGGATGGTATATGACAATTATGCTAACTCAATCCTGTCTCTTTGTTGTCTAATCAGCATGATAATGTATGCAACTCCTCAAGCAGCCATGCTGGAAATATGTGACTCAATGACTACAAGGGCAAGTTATGAAATCACATCAGAAATTGAATGTAAGACAGGTTACTTTTTCTTTTTTTTTTAAATATACTTTCCACCATCATTTAATATGTACAGAGCAATGATGTTGGTCAAAATACAAAAGTTGAATGTGAATTCATGTGAATAAGAAGATTAATTTCTCCTTCTTACTCAAAATATGAACAATATATTTCAAGTCTCATTAAAAGTTATTTAAAAAAATTAAATTCCAACAGTATAGATTCACTGCCCAAAGTCACTACATCTGTTGTGTAACTAACTGCCTTGAGCTTTGCTGTGCAGTCGCATATCCAGATTGAGCACACCCAGCAATATGTTCAGCAAGTGATGTATTTCAGCTGTTTCTTGTCCTTATGTATATACCTGTTTTGACAATGCTCTAATACGAAGAACATTGCTGTCAGAAGCAATCGTTTTGCAACTATAATGCATAGCCTTTCAGAAAACCATGCAGAATAGATAAGGAAGTTACTGGCTTTAGGAAACATTGTCTTAAGCTGTTTAATCAAATCCTTACCTGTGTTTGCCATATGAACTTCTGAGCGATAAATCCTTCCAAGCTAACACTTCCCATTCACTGCTTAATGTGCACAGGGAAAGTACGGGTTTATACACACAGTCATTCGCTTTATTAGAAATCATTACTGACAGCCCTTTGGGAACATTAATACCTGGTGGTTATTTTCTGCTTTTTAATACTAAAATGAATACCTCAGTTTTCATACATGCAACAATGTTGTTGTTATTGTAAAGGCAGGTTTCCGTTATTCAGTCTTCACACTGTTTTCACAGTAGGTCTGGTTACATGAATTCTAATTATCTCCAGCAGAAAAAAAGTGGAAAATTCTTGGAGTCATGAATTTCTAATGTATAACAGTTTCTTCTTTGCAACTACAGAAGATACTGTTTCCCTTCCAGAAAGAAAAATAATTATTTTCATAGAATTTACTGCAATAAAAAATTGTGTATTTGTGTAAGAGATCTAACTGGTTAACACCAAATGAGGCCTCAAGCTTTCAGTCTGATAAAAAAAGCAGATGAATTTCTTGGAAAGCAGCTAACAGCTAAAGAGGAAAAAAGATATTTTAGCTAAAAATTCATAAGAACATACAGTTCATCTCCAGAAGCAGTTGGAGCTAAGACTCTACTGCAGCAATAGCTCAGTCACATACTTAACTTTGCGCTCTGCAAGGAATCAAGGTGACTGTTTACAGCTCCTGAACCAAAGCAGCAGTTTTGTTAAGGAACAGGTTAACAATCCTGATTTTATTTTATTTTTTTAATAAACAGTGACCCCATTCCTCTACCTGATAAAAACTTGTCAAAGGATATTTCCTCCAGCTCCCATCTATGTGAATTTGATTACAAGGCTATAGTTTAAAATCTAAGCATATCTGTTCCAAAAAGAATCTATCTTTATCTTGAAGCATCTCAACCTACTAACCATAAATTTCTAGAAACAAATTGTTCTGACATCCTGCCCGAAAAAGGGTGGATAGTAACAGATGAGGTGGCACAGCAATATAAAAGCTTTCTTCACTTTTCCTTCATAGAATTTATGGCTTTTCTACCCACTGTCACTTGGACGACTCCTCTTTTCCCAAGTATTCGTACTAGTCTTTCCCCTGTGAAACCGTTTACATGAATATTTACTATCACCTTTCATTGTCACTGGATTCTTATGTCAGGAACAGGATTCCAGACAACGAAAAAACTTGGGAGGGTTGCTTTTTTATTTTTGTTTGTTTGTTTTTAAATTACAGCAAATTAAATACCAAGTATACCTTTAAAAGGAAGTTGGGCACTGCAAGATGCATTTTAGGAACTTTACCTACAACACTGTATGGGCAGTTACTTGCTAAAAACAAATTAACAATCCATCTGAAAGCACCAGACCTGATTTACAAAAAAAACCTCTGTTTTGCAGACTGGGCTATTAGCTTAATACCTATTTCTGTTTTTCAACTGTTCTATTTAAACTTCTGTTTCTAAGGTTCACATTACTCATACATGAACCTTCCACTAAATAAACGATATCCATACACAGACCAGTTCTGACCTTACTTAAAAGGTAGGAGGTGACAAAAAGCCAGTAGATTACTAACGTACTAATTGTAGATTACTAACCTTTCATGAGGAAGACAAGAGTAAGATTTCTAGCTCCAGTATGCCAGGACAACACTACATTCAATATTTAATATTCAGTACTTCCTCAGCTTCTGACTTCCACGGACAACTAAAACTTCTCTATCTTCAAAGACGTGTTTTGAAATTTACTTAAAATAGTTAATTAAACAAGTTAATAAGTGAGAAAATACATTTTTAAAATGTTTGTGCTCTGAAGAAGACATAAATTGGTCAAGAAGAAATACAAGTATACATTTCAAGTGTAAGCACCTTGTCATACTCGTGCATTTGTGGTAGTTAGATAGCAACAGTCATAACTCCTATTTTCTACCTCGCTGGAGTTTCTGTTACCAGCCACAGCAGAAAGGTATTCAAATCTTCATAACTTGCCTTTGAGAAACTGCATCTATGTCCCGTTATGAACATGAGCAAGATAATGAACACACATTCCCAAATTTTTACACATTGAGAGCTGCTTACAGGAAAACCTGTAAAAGAGTGAATGTATAACGATTAAGACATTCCTATTAAAATGTTTATCAGTTCTATTTCTTGTGGCTTCTGTATCTCCTATCTTACTGAAATTTTTGCTCTTCTACATTCTCTTTGTTCCTAAGACTAGGTTTCTAAGATTTCAAAAACTTTCTGAAACATCCAGGGTCAAAATGAAGCAAGCGTGATCGGAGAGAAAACAATTTTTACTATACTCCAGGAAGTCCCGAGACCACATGCTGGGCACTCATGCTTACACAGCTGTGGAATACTGTGATGGGTGGATTTTGTAGGAAATGGTGGAATCCATTAAAAACAAGCAAACACACATAGACTTCTCAATTCTCTTCACAATTTATTCTGTAGTGGAACATCCATCTCTAAAATCTTTTTTAGAGAAAAAGTTTCCCGAATGATAACCTCTTCAGATAAAATTATTATCTTTAAAAGTGGCTACATTGTAATGACGAGGGAATGAATTATTGTACCAGTGGAATCTAAAATGAACACCATTTAGATTATTTGGTGGGTAGATGAGAGCCTGCTTGAAATGCATCCTCCTCTCACCTAAGGAAACTGAGCGGTTTAGGACTTTTGCCATACTCCTGTGTCTTCATAAATCTTATGCTAGACTCATCATCTAATGACAACAGAAGTCAGTTTATAACAGTATGTTTGAATGCTGTTGCTCTGAGATTTACAGCGCAGAGTCTTGTGTCCTACATTTAAGGCAGGAGAGAGCGTTTCGTTCCACTGTTCAGTGCTATAGATCTCATTGTTCATAAAAAACAATAAACTGTGGCAACTGGTGTTTTTTAACCACTTAGGTTTCCGCTCTATAAGAGAAAACAAAAGCTGACACGAGCTTGCAAGCGAAGCAGTCTTCTACCTTTGGCAAATCAAATAAAATATGAATCTTTAAAGATACTTCAGTGCTCCAGTTTCAAAATGAATTGTTACTCTCTTTTGTAGCACTGCTAGAATAAAACAGAAGCAGGTTCTGCTGGATATTCATCCTGACTAGTCTTAAGAGTTGAAACTCCAGGTAGGCCTATCTTCATTTAACCTATAAATATAAATCTGTTTCATTTTATGTAAAATCTAACTTTGATCCAGAAGGGAGAATAAACATGTCAAACAGAAATTTAGTAAGGAAAGGAATAGGAACAGTATCCTGCTTTTTAAAAGGAAGTTTTTCTTTGTTAAGATAGAGGCACCACACTTGTAAGGGCTGTAAACAACATATATCATACGTTTTCTTCTGCACTTCCATAGTAGAGAATTTAATTTATCCTCTGAGAAATAAGTTCATGTATATTTAAAGGAAAAAAACACAAAACAAAACAAAGCTGCTTGAACTATGCAGTATTTTACAGTTTATGAACCCCTTATCTTAGCAATATACAATTTTCCTTATAAGCAGCACTTCAAATAACCTATTTATTAAAAAAAAAAAAAAAATCAATCATAGCAAAAAGGGCCATTGCAGTAGAGGGAGCAGACTACGGAGGATGAGAGGCAGAAGACTACTTGCAAAAAGAGAATTCCAGGACAAGTTTCTTCTCTTCTGGACTTGTGTTTAACCCTTAGCTACTGCAGATTGTTAGTTTATACTTCTGTGGATGTTACATTTAAGGAGACCATGTGAAAATATCATAATTACGCTATTTTTTTCTGATAGAATGCTGATCACTGTACACTTTCAGAATCCAGATTTAACTTAGTTTAACTCCTTGGGCAGAAATTCTGTTAACATGTTCAGATATATCACATGACAGAATGACCAAGGATCCTCTTTGTGCAGTAAAACTCTCACACTACCATATAAAGTGGCAATCACAGTGAGGCTTGGGTGACAGATACCACCTTCTGCAATTTTGCAAATTCAGTAACAGCTGAAGCTGCTTTGGTACCGTAGCCACAGAGGGAAAAAAAAAAGAAAGGAAAAGATAGGTTATAGATAGGCTATATTTCAAATTTAAGTTTCATCTAAACACTGTTTGCTGTGCATGCTTCCTGGATATGCAGAGTCAGAGAAAAACAGAAAATTTTTTTTTGTTTATGTACAACACATTTTTCCTAGTATGAGGTGGCTGAAATGGTTAGATAGGAACACCTATTCCTCACTAAAAAAGTGTGAGATTGTCAGATTAGTTAATTAGAAAATGTTTGAGCACACCTTTTACTCAAGAGATGCAAAGCACAAGTGAAATAATAAATATTTTTTGAATTCTAACAAAAAACAGTAAGATGCTTATTGAACACAAAACAATGTAGATATATTTGAGAGACAAATCTGATTAAAAATCATCTTTAATGTGTAAGATTATAAAGTTATGCATATACTGGTATTCCTGATACTCAGGAATAAATCTTAACTGATGTCTTAATTAAAAGTTCTTATGTTGTGCGATATACCTGCTAGTTCAAAAAGAACTCTGTATGTGAGGAGAAGAAAAGCAATAAAGAAGGTTGAGAGATTAAAGCCAACAGTTTTACAAGTCTGGAATATTTATCTATTTATTCTATTTTTAATTCATTTGACCAGCTTCTTTCTGTCTGGCCCATTTGGCATACAATTTTTGTCTGACCTTACTGTCTGGAAATCATCTCAAAATGACAACTCAAAACACAGCATGATACACAATATGCATCTCCTAGCTTAATATCCTTAGAAAAAAACCTAAATAAATAAATAGTGAAGAAACACAGGGAGGCAAGATCCCCTCACAGCCACCTTTACAGCAGAAGTGAATAAAATGGTGAAATTTTGTATGTCTCATTAGAGAACCCCACATATAAAAAAGATATGTACTTATGTCACATGCACGTCTATAACCGACTACTTCACTTCTTGTTAAATGAACTGCATACCTAAGGATAAGATTCTCCACTAGTAACATGCACAGACCATTACACTTTTACAAAGCCAAAGAAGCTTTGAAAAAAAATCCAGTGTATATGCGGTACAGTTACACTAACACATACTTTGTCATGGAGATGTTAATGATCGCCTGGTATAGTTTCACTGACATTCATTTATAATCCACTCCCATCTATTGGCCAAAAAGACTTCCAGCATTAGTATTATATGAAAGTGTATTTTTTACTAGTATAAAGTTAAAAAGTCATTCTTGTTGGAAAAAAAATATCACCCTTTCCTGTTTTACTGCTCTCTATAGTTGTCATTTGCTTTACTTAGGGCTGCAAAAAACAGATTTCTGCTCTACAGCAAGAAGGATGCTGCTATTACCTGTGAGCTGTAAACCATGTAGCACACCACTTAGAAAAGAACTACATATTTCAATAGGGAATCAAGAGAAAATTACATTTTGTTTAGAGGTTGCCAATGCTTGAGTAAGGACAGTATCTTTGCTATTTTAATAGCAAATTATATTTTATAAATGAAAATATTTTAATAGCTTTGCTATTTTAATAAGAAGTCCTGTATCTATTTATAGATTATCTCACCTTTAAATAACTGACCCCATTTCTTCTTTTAAGGTAGATTTTTTTTTTATACAAACATGCTGCTTGTTTTAAATAGGTATCTTTTCAGGTTTTTGGTTTGTTTTTTTTTTATAAACAAGTAAAACTCATGTGGGTCATATCCATTAGACTTTCTTAAAAATAAAAAGAAATCAAAGAAAAATAATGTGCTCGTATATCAATACAGCACAGCTAACCATACACCATTAGAATACAGATTGAATGTGTACACACATGCATCTTATTTGGTCTAGTAGATTCCCAAACTGTTCCTTTACAGCCTTTGAAGAAATAAAATAAGTTAGTCACAAAGCTTTATCCAAACAAGTACAGTAGGTTTGCCCTGCCTCTTCTACCTCCTGTTTTGAGTCATTCTCTTTTTTTAGGTCTGATCTTCCCATCCAGAAAGCTCAGAGAGATTCAGTAAACATGGCACAGGTGATTTCTAAAACATCCGTGTAGCTACTGACAACCATTTTCCATCTGAGAACTTCTCAGTATCCAAATTTTCAATTTCCTCAGGAGTACATTTTCATAATCAACCCTCACATCCCTACTTAAACTTGCTATCTCACTGTCTGCTACTAAAAAACTGTGCAGTTCCAACCCAGGCAGTAATACTGGGGCACAGGTAAGTGAAAATATGAAGCCACACTCTCCTCTCATACACAGGCACAAAGCTTCACTGATCCCCTCAAAATCTGACTCTGACTTTCACTGGTTAACTTGCTATCCCAGAGGGTGAGGTGATCCATGAAACATCTCCTTAAACATTGCATTGTACCCCTGTAAGCATTGCACTGCGGGTATTTGTGCTCCGTAACAAACCTGTTTTCCTTTCTCTCCATGCCAACACTCACAACAAGTCATTTGGTTTTCCAAAGGCACTAAAAAATGTGCCTGCAAGTGCAAACTTTTTCTTTCAACAGAATTTTCCAAAACATCCTTACAGCGTATGGACAACTGGGCACTGATGGCTCCTGAGGAAAAGGTGAATTTCTTACCACGCTACCTAAGAGAGCTTGATAAAACTAAGCCTGCCCATTTACGTACATAAATAATAGGCCAGCTGTCATACAAAAGTAAGATTTCAAAAAAAACAGAAAAACTTTTTCAACAAACCATCCCCAGCACAATTTGGCTAAAATAAAAGTTATTCTACAGCACAGTCAGAGATCACAGACGTGAAAGCAGTTTTATTCTGATCAATACTGATACGGTTCACAGAATCACAGCAGAAAGCAGTCAACCAGAGTCAGCTATCGGCCAAAGAAATCTGACCTCCAGGGCTGGGACCCCATCATGACTGAGACCCAGTCATAACCAAAGAAAATATTGTTCCCTCACAAATTAAACACTGCCACTCTCCAAGCTGCCTTCTCAGGAAAGGGGTGAATGAATTAGCGAGGAGACTAACTTCAAAGGATCCTTTACAGAGAAGACGTGTAAATATCAGTGCTTTGATCAACAGTGTCCATCACCTGTCTTTCTCCCAACACAGTTCTACTATTTATCATTAAAAAAAAAAAATACACAATCAATTATAGAATAGGCGTCTGCTCTAAATATTGACTATTCAGTTGAAATATACCTGGCAAGCGTTTGAAATTTACGTTCCCTTAAAGAATGCATTACGACTTTAGGTTGAGATACAATTTGTCTTTAACAAACTCTTATACTGAAGGAGCTTCATGGGAATTAGCCCATCTTAATTTCTAATATCACAATGTTATTAATAATGACACTGAAAAGATAGAACTTCATATCAGAGGTTGTTGTGCACATATCTAAAGCCATCTCTTCACTGTTCGTAGAAAAAGATCACTGCATATAGACAATATGTTATAATCAGGAAAAAAACATCATACACAACAAAACCAAAAACAACCCCAAAAAAACCCAAACCAACTAACAAAAAAAAAAAAATCAAAAAATCCCTGTGGGACTAACATTTGGGACAACAGGTTTATTTTCTAGACTCTGCTAACTCTGTGGCCTTCCACCTCTCTGGGGCTGTTTCCAGCCATGCTACATGGAGTCCAAGCTGATGTAAGGACTCTAGCTGAGAAGAGAATGCATTTAGTCCTACATCATTATGCAACGTGGTATGCAATGAAGAAGACACATGAAAGCACTGCCTCCTCTGTCAGGCCACATTTTCAGAGTCATTTCACCTAGGAAAGAGGAAATGGAAAGCACAGGTTTGTTGTTCAACACAGCACATAGACTCTAATCTAGCCTTTATCTCCACCAGGTACAGCACACACCTACGAGGCAGCAATAAATTAGGTTCACAACCAATGCTGATTCAGACAGCATTAGCTCAGAAGTTATGCCATATCCTCCTCCACCTTCAGGATGAGGTCTCAAGCCATCGCTGGGACAGAGCGTACTGAAAGAGGAAAGTTGTTGTCTGATTGCTTAGAAACTTCTCATGAGAAACGTCGTCTTTGAGGACAAAGAGGGTTTCTCAGGGGAATTTGTGGACACAGCAGCATACTCTGTCCAGCATGGGTATCCTATATCTACCGCAAAAGCCTGATTTGCTATTGTCTTGATCATTGTGTAATGATCTGTACCTGGATAAAATGAGCATAAAATGCTGTTTTCTTCTAGTTCAGTAGCATTTTTACACTCACTTTACACCATGGTAAACAATTACACACATTGCAAGGCAGTGAAAGTCAGGTTTGAAAGGCGTTACTTTTTACCTGTCCTTTGCCATTTCTCAGCAGAACACAAGTATAAAAATATTGCCAGCTAGCTCCAGTAAGAGTCACTTGGCTCCACCTGAGAATTTCAAAGCATTTTGCAAACAAATCAATTCCCCCCACATCCATACAAAACAAAACAAAAAATTCCTATATTATTACATAGGCAAGCAAATTGAGCCACAGAAAAGTTACCTGAGATCAAGGACAAGTCAATTGAAGATACTTGTATGTCTCCAGGAGACCCAATTCCCAATCCCCTGCCCTAACCCTTAAGCCACACCTGCACTTTGTAATAGCATTGTCAGTAAAGGCCCTCATTTCATTTTCTATGTATTGCAGGTGCTCCATCTCTCCTTTTCTTTTTCCTCAGGCCTTAGAAAAGAGACATTAATCCTTCTCTGATAAAAATGTCTGTTTTTCTCACATGCTGATGTTCATATAGGTGTGGTTCTGAACTTCTTCACTTTTCCTCCCAGTGGGTAAATCTTAAGGTGTCTTTATGTTGAACCAAAGGGTAAACATGAAAGCAGAAAGAAATAATAAAGATGAAAAAGAGCAAGGTAAGCAACAGCAAGTGGTTTCACAATCCTCCTCAACAGATGACACTGTGCTGTGACAAATCAGGCTTGTATAGATTCTGTCATAAGCTAACAAAAAGACAATACAACTTTCAAAGGTCATTCCTGTTTTCAAAATGCTGCATTAAAACAAGATGTTGTCCTTAATTTCTTTTTTTGGCCAACAACTATGTACTCCTTCCCTTTTTCAAATGTTGACATGAGACAAGCACTCGTGAAACATGGTTGCCACTCAAGGAATTCTTAGAGCAGCTAAATTCCATAGAAAATACAGTACCAGTAAGGATAGCAGCGGCACTGCTTTTATGAGATGGTGCCATTTATCTGATACAGGGGCCAATCACACTGCTTTTTCCTCCAAGAAACCAGCTGCAATCCTCAGTCTTCTTCAGAGAAAAGGTTAGGCTCAGCTTTCAGACATGCTTATATTCAGCTGCATGTGAATTAAGAACTTACCGATGCATAATTACCCCTCCAGTAGGTGCCTTCCCAGCAGGTACTTCTTTTTAAATCATATTAATTATTGGGGCAAGTGTGGCACTAGTTAATCATATCACAGGTTATATAATTCATCATAAAAGTCCTCTGTAAGAACATTGTACATATGCTTACAAATTATTTTAAAAGTGTAATTCCAATGGTGTAGCAGTAAATGCAGACTAAACCAGGTTTAAGTATTTCCATACGTCCCACAGGAACTCATCTTAGAATTCCCTCTTCTAAGAGACTTTAGCAGACAACCATTTTTCTTTCCTCAATGCCATTTGGTGCACTAAACTAGCACTTGTTTATCTGAACTGCTACATGTGCATAACGAAGCTGTGATTGCCTATATCCTTTAAGTCCCTTTCTCTCTCCCTCTTCCACCAACCTGCCAGCATCAGGAAATTCACAGCATAACAATTATGACATTTAACATCAGAAGCATGTTGCTATGGCCCCACTATTTTCTTCAGCTGGAGTGAACATTTGCGAGGCAACACTTTGCAAGACAGAAAGCTGAACTGGATCTCAACATGGCATAAAAAACCTACCACGTTGCGATGCGTGTGCAATCAGCCATACAGGGACTTAAACTAAAAGTGGTCTCATTATGCAAACAGTCGTCTCTGGTATGCAAATAAATACAAACAAAGCAAAACAAGAACTCTTGAATAATATCAGCTGCTGCTGGCAGTCAAGAAATCATTTCTTATAATCACCTAAAAACAAACAAGACCCCCCCTATTTTGAACATGATTGTCATATATATCCCTAAAGGAATCACAGATATGACAGGAATGCATTTAAAATCCAAATGTCTACACCCATTTCTTTAACAAATGGTGGCCCTCTACAAGCAGACGTTCTAATTAAGCTATCTTGCAACTGAGCCATCACCACCAGCACAGCTACATACTTGCACTAGGGTTACAGAATTTAATTGCATAAACCAGTTTACAAAAGCAGAGTAACCTACTGTACAGGAGAATCATTAAACCGGGGACAGGTGCAAGGGACAGACAAAGAACGGACGCTGCAGTTTTTGAAGCATTATTAGCAGCCTCCTCTTACTTTCCCCCCTGCCCACCTACTCAAATAAAGAAGAATAAAGGAGAAATGCACATAGTTTTGAGAACAGCCTGGAGTCAGTACTGCGGAATAGACTCTACGTCCCCTTTTGTGTCAGAGTCCTTGCAGCTGCTATACTGAATCTGCATTACAATGCTTTGCCTCTGGGCAGCAGCAATACCATAGCATACCACGGTTAACTATAAATGTTTAATCACTGCCTATGATCTCAGCACAGTCCACCAGTTTCATTTTGTGAGCATGGGCCAAGCTGTGCAGAAATATCCTAAATCAAGGTTTAACAGCATCAGTTAGAAATTACTCTGGCTGTGAATCCTCTTATCTCCTCTTATTCATACTACCCAGCTCTGAAGGCAGACTGCTTTTCCAGCGCAACTGTTAAACCTAAAGATGCACCCCACAATGCAGAGCACGTAGACAAGCAAATTAACTCCCAGTCACATTAATGTTATCTAGACCTCAGTGATATCCACACTCTTACAAGCTACAAAGCCAGCTGTCTGTTCTCTGTGAAGCTGAAAAGTCATAGTAGGACCCAGAAAAAGTGAGAAAATGAGATTGATCAGTTCATTTCAATAATACTGTTTTGCATAAAAAGAGTTTTTTTGATAAGTAAGTAAAGAAGAGATTTCCTTCTTCACTGAAAGAAAAAGAAAAAATCAGAAAACAAACAAGGCAGGATAAAATAGGAAGGTCCATTATATGGTATGTTAAACTGAATTTTCAGCCCCCCAGGGCATAAATAGTCTAAAGACGTAACCAACTGACAGTCAACATCCTGTAGGCTAATTATGAGCAACTGCACTAGTAATCCTGAGTGAACTATTCACCCTCTTCATTGACAGAAATGCACTGGCGTAACCTGACTTTAATAATGAACTGGTATCTCCAACATTGTGGTTTAATGAGTTCTGATTTGATATTAGTAACAGCTTGCCCCATATTAGTGTACTGGTGATGGCCTCCTACAGTTTCTCTTTGAAAAGAAACTAAATTAGGATCATAGAACAACAGAATTTGTTAACTCTAGTGAATAATCTAAAAACCAAACACTGATCTATAACGAGTATATAGGACATTAATACAAGGATAATTTTCTGGCTCAAAAGTTAAATAATCAGGTCTGTGCCTGGGGAATGTATGTCAGGTATTAACATGTGTCCATATTTTAGACAGTTAACTAGATGTGTAAACAAATAACTATTTCTTCATGCAAATACCTTCTCTTTGCAAACCTCCATAGTCCTTCACCAGGTAATGCTATTTCCTTGGTACTCCAGTGGGTAATTCTGCTGTGCACATGTACATTTTGTGCATTTCTTTTAGTAGCCATTTAGCTGTTTTACCCGAGTTTGGAGGAGACACCATTGAACAACCGTTGCACAATATTTAGAAAATTACTGCATCATAAAGCCCCACTGCTTCGACTGAGGTTAAAATGTATTTTTTCAGAAGTGTCTTTTTAAATATAAGGCCAGTGTTGCTCCCACAGACAAGTCCCACAGACAGTCATGCTCAGCTGCTCTGACAGGAAATTGCTTTTTTCTAAAGAATGTTTTGAGATTCCTTGGCTATATATTTTTTTCCACTCTAGCAAAATGGAGTTGCAAGAGGTTGTACTGGTAGAGGGCACAAGGATCCTCTTTCTAAACCAGAGTAAGCCACTCAGATATCCCATAAGATAAACTACTAACTTTAAATAAAGGTCTCTCCCACACTCTGCCAGCCTTGTATTGGTTTACTCCACTCATTTTTATCCGACATTCCACAAAATAGTTTTGAGATTTGTACACTTCCCATTGCCTATTGCTTTAGTAATGTGCATCTTCCCTTCAAAATTACAAAAAACTGCTTAGATATAGGCCTTCTCACATGTCTTTCATTTTCAAAGAGAGAAAAAAAAAAAAATCTTTGGGGAGCAAGAGGCCAGTAAGAAAACCCTGCAGTGTTAGCCCTCATTCAAACATTATGCATCCTGTGTAACAGGTCAAGTTTTTAACTTACTTGTGCTCTCTGCTCTCTGTAATAAGGCCAAAAGGTAGGGGCCAAGATCCCAGCTGCAAAAACACCAGACGCATTTTGGAAGCCCGCTCTTCTTACCTGTTCCCTCCAGTGAAAGCAAGGGGCATGCCTATTTTGATACTGTTGTCGTGAAGTGCTCATTAAATGATTGCTCATAGCAGGGGGCAAGGAGACTTTTGACTAAATCTGTTAGCCAGACTCCTGCAGTGACTCTCCTCTGGACACCCCAGCAGGCATCTGTTTGAAGTGCTTATAATAAATGGAATACAACTGGGAGAAATCAGAAAGGGCAATGTTGACAACTGTCATAGCAGGTTACAACTTGAATGGCAATTGAGCAGAAGGTCTCTGTCTCTCTCATACCTCAGATCTCCTTAGCATCATTTCTGGTAGACATCCAACCTCCATTAACAAGAGTTTCTGGAAAATTGCATTTCTCCCTAAATTCTCTCTCTCTGCTCTAAACGTAATGCACTGTTCCAGGCCACCAGGTCTTCTAGATGAAATGGTTTTGCAACTGTAACAGCATATCCACTATGATAGGCAAAATGCCAAGATATAATTGGTGATACATAATAGAAATTACAAGCAATATTAATGGAGAATATATTTCAAGGAAAGACCTATTTTCATTCCAGAAGCATTTTTATGCCATTATATAAAGGGCAAAAAAGTTAATGCTACTAAATATGGTATAATTCCTCAGCAACCTTTTTTATCTGATGAATGGTATATATTTATGCTGTACCACAAATTGCCTCATCAATTATCTCATTTCATCAGCACTAGAAAATTCAAAATACATGACAATTTTAAAATACCCACTAAGCAGCTGATAGCTTTACATACTACTTAATATAATGTGAAGGCACAAATGTTTTTTAAATAAAAAATTTTATGTACTGACATACACATGCATACTACTTTAGTTGGCAATAATAACTGTAAGTTCCCCTGAAGTCTGGAAAATTATATCTCAACACTGTTCTAAGGGTTCCAACATCTAATAATGTTTTCAGCTCTTGTTAATATGTTGCTTTGCAATAACAACCTCTAATGTGATGGCTTAAAATCCCAAGAAAAAGTTACGATACCTAACAAAAGCTCTTTGAAGGTTAAATGTAAGAATTGACAAAAGCAAAGAAACAAAGGTTAAAAAAACCAAGACAGATTTCCAACACAAAAAATCCCCATGGTCTAGGAAGGTGAAAGGCAAAAGCTGCATGATTTTGAGTTCTCACTCTTTCAAATCAGTCTAGAAAATTTCTATTTTAGCAGAGGCTGACACTACACAGTCCAATAGGCTTTTACAAATCCTAATTTCTAAGATTCTACCAAAAATGCTTACTGAGTTAGTGGGAATTAAAGTTCCTCCAACTGAAGGATGCTAAAATGTAAGTTAACACTAAGCAATAGCAACTCATTGTGTTCTTGTTCTGAATGATAATTTGATGCATGTGTGAGACAAGCCTGAGGCCTAACCAGGACTTTCCACGGAAAGAGGAGGAACAGGCAGCATGGTATGAGCCCCACAGCAACACTTTCAAGTGCTGCATTTCAAAAATAAATCTCAGACTATGCATGGTAGAGAGGACACAGGGAAAGAAGCATTAATTAACCCTCCAAAGAACAATTTAATGTTTTCATTTTTCAAAAACTTTCTGAAATCCATCATTTACAGTGTAACTGAAGAACGTGAATAAAGTACATCAGTAAACAAGAACGCAGTGATGAAAACAGCACTGCTAAACTGTGCAAGAGATCGTGCCACATTTGAAAAGAAATAGCAGTCTCAATAGTTTCCACGAGAATGAATAATGACAAGTTATCTGGGGACTCAAATTTTATTCAACATATGCAAACACAGAGAAGATGATCTTCTTGGACACTGAGGAAATTATTTGAAGTAAGATGTCACATACGCTTTGAAGTCACTCCTCCTAATACAGCATTGGGTTAATGTCACTGGCCTTAAAGTTAGCTGTCGTACTATTTAATTGCAAATTACAAGCTAACCTAAGTTTTCCTATCATGTTCCTGTCCATCAAACCAGCATAATAGCTATTTTAAGGTTGGCCATGTGTGGGAGATCACTGATGCTGAAAAAAGATCGCATCACTGAAATATTTGTCTAATTAATTCTCAAAACAGATTGAAACATAACACAAAACAAAAAGTGCAACTGTACAGTTGTAAAGCAATGTCACTTCTCATCTTGGCTAGGGACCAGGGACTATAACTTCTATGCCTGTATAGCTTCTCAGTATGCATCAACACATCTCTTCTCCATGCCCACAACTCCATTCTCCAGATGTCCATATTGTAGACAGATACTAACCTATACATTTGGTGGATCAGGACTTGGAGGCACATTCCAAAATTTCCCAACTTGCTTTTGACACAATGTTATGCTATCTCAAACATTGCCAGAGATAAAAGACTCAGTACTCAAATACATAGAAGTTACTATAAGAGAGAGAACTTGAAAGTTGAAAGGACTCTGACTTTGGCTGTAGGTGATATTGGACTCATACACAATTGTCTTTCCCAAATCTGATTCAACATAACTGCCTTCAGCTTCCCTTAAAGCAACAGAGACATGCTATTTCTCTACCTGCACAACAAAAAAATCCATAAACATCACTAAGAAAAATGGTTGAAAAAAGGCTCAGGTTATTTACCCCAGCAAGATGCCAGTCAGGCTAGACACTGACTATCCACGCTGTCTTGGCGTATGGTCGCAAAAGGATCTACAAGCAAACAGTTTGATGTAAAATCTGTTGACTATATTGATATTTGTTTTTTAAGCAGCTCCTTAAATCTCTTATTCCATTCCAAAACGTTTGCCCAAAGAGAACAAGAAAAATTACTAAAATATGCCTTCTATTTTTACCTACCATAAAAAGTAACATCACTTGAAGACTCAGCTGATTCCAAAGCTAGCCTTTCATTTTTGTCTTTTCCAGAAGAAAAAGGAAAAAAAACCCCAACCCATATTTTAGTAACAACTGTTCAGATATCATCATATGAAATTTAATTTTCCAAATTTGAAATTTTAGCGACTTTTTTACATTAACAATATATACCATTGAAGTAGAACCTAAAATCAGCAACCAGCCAAAACCTATCCAAAAAAGTAACATAAAATTGGTACAAAGGAAATCTAAATCGTCTTTACAAATAGCAAAAATACCTTAAAATAGACTCACATGATTATTTGTTTTCTTATATTTTAATCTTTTTACATTTCAAAGGTATAGTCAAAATCACTTTAGTAACAGCTTCGTAATGTTTTAAGATGTCAGCATTCCACAGAAGTGCTAGCAGAAGGAACTGTCTGAATAACCCTTAATGTATTTAAGTAGAAAACCTTCCAAAACACGTCCTCTGGTCTTTTCAATTGAGCTGGCTGGCTGTATACTGTAGCACTAAGAATCACAAAAATTTCTATACGTAAAGTAGCAACTCTCAACATGGGCATGGTAACAAAAAACACAAAAAAAAAGAATTTAAAAAAGAAAGATAGAAGAGAGAGCAGCGTAAGGTTGCTTTTACCACAGCAATGATTTGGAAGGCTGCAACATGCATGAAAATCAAAATAGTTGCTCTAATGCAAGCCAAGGATTGATCTTCTATAGCAAACAATAGGAATTTTGAGAAGCTGGCATTTACACAAATAAAACTCACCGAAAATTCCAAATGGCAAATCTAGCTCTAGTTTTCAAACCCTTGTCTAACTTTAGGGAATCTTTGTATCAGCATGCACCAACAAGTATTTCACTGCTTTTAGCTGAGTAGCTAAGTGATCTGGGCAACATAACCAGTTTGCTGTTGGATTTGTTCCCCTTTTCCAATTAGCTTGAAGTTGTTTGTACAATTTGGCCTTGCCAACAGGTAGCTACTGAAGATGCTGTGAATTTTGAGTTTGTAAGAAATTCATTGCTTGCAAGTACTATCTGCATATATATGATCTCTGTCATTTTATGAGTCTTTGCTTTTTAAATAAAGGTTTTACCTGCTTTAAGTATTTATCCAGTTTTCTCAGCATCAGCCTGAGTTATATCAGGGAGCTAAGTCCAACAGGCAGCTGGACTAGATGATCGCTGTAGGTCCCTTCCAGCTGAACTATTCTATTTTATAATGTTTATTTTAAAATAATAGTAGCATTCATAATCATTATTGCAGACACAGCAATAATAATGTTGATCACTGAGCATACAGAATAGGTTCTTGTCATACAAGATTTTCAAACTCCAATTTTGCATGGACCAAGATTTAGAAATTGAAGCATATATATACGATATTGCCGAATAGGATGAAATATTTTAGCAAATTTATCTCTGGCATTTTTATTTGGTTTTCAGACTATTATCCAGAAATCATATAATAATCTAAATCCTGCTTTTGGGTACTTCCAATAGTTGAAGTCACTAAATGCACTTGTGTTCCGACACATTGCATATTGAACGGCAAAATAAAATGTATGTTGGAAACAAAATGTTTATCTGCAGGCTATGCTGGAAACTGAAGTGATTTTTTTACCTTAATAGGTAAAGAAAATACATTTCTATGGTAAAAGGTATGTGCCTTGGTACAAAACTGTAATTTTAAAAATGTCTTCCTTGATGCTGTCAAACCCATGAAGTATCCATGTTACATAGCTGTGGCAGAACCACAGCTGTGATAACTAATGATTTTAGAGATCATTAGTTATTCCCAGATCTTACCCTAACATTTGATTATTTAGGGACTTACTTGCTAGGTTTTGGGACAACATATTAGAACTTTGTTTTTCTCTTACTTGTTACTAAGCTCCCTGAATACTCATTTTGGTAACAAAATGCACTGACTGAAATACAATGCACTATTTTCTATCAAGTCCTGTGAAGATAAACTTGAGATTTAAGGATAATACTGCTGTTCTGAAAGATACAACATCGTTGTTGATTGTGTTGTTACATGTTTATTTTCCTCACCACACTTTAGAGATTGAATCACTAACTGGATGAAACAGCATATGAGTTTCATGGTAAGGAGAGCTATAAAAAATAGTCTAAGCTAGAATTTGAATGCAAGACATTAAAAATGTATGTGTTGTTCTATATAATGCAAATACATATTAATCTTAGTGAACACTATCCTTTTATCTGTAAAAACCAAACTGATCAATGGGATACAAATGGAAAAGTAGTTTTGACTTTGGAAAATGGAAAAAAAACATAATATTTTTCCTCATTCCGATGCAAGAATAAAGCGTAATAACGATTTCTACTTTTATTATACTTAGAAACTCTGTATTTCTCCTTTCTGTTTCATAACAGTAAAAAAGGACTCATTCTTATTTTTAATATTCTCATTTGACTAAATTAGAGGATTATCTGAAAAAGCCAGATAAGATACAGCTTATTCAATTTGTTCAATAGAAACATGCTTTTAAAAAAAATCTTTCTCTCATAAATCTTAATAGTGAAATATATAAGGAAGAGAAAAAAAGTAAGAATCTCTTTTACATTGCAGATGTGAAATTAATTACAGAGATAAGTGAGTTACCAAGTGTTATTCAAAGCCTTTAAAGAAGTTAGAGACTGAACACCAGATCTCAGCCCAGTGTTTTATCAGCATATTGTTTTTATGAGTTGCACAACAGCAGATCTATTACACTATTAAAAATACACATATTTACAGCCTCCTCTAAATACACAACCTGTTCCATTAGGAAACAAACAACCCACAAGTAAATATCATGAGAAAGAAGAATAATTCTTCTTTATAAATTATGAATAAATAATCTTTCTTCTCTTCAGAAATTTGTATTCTATCAACACAATTTTGACCACAGAACCATGCATGGACATTCTTACAAATGAAGTACTATTTAATAAATCCTACTTGCTTATTCAAAATACTGGATGTAAGCTCCCACAGAGCTTATGGGATGCGTTTTAGACACATGGATAGAATCTGGGGGATTAAACACAAAACTTGCACTGGCATTGGAAGGAAGTACTATACTGGGCAAAAGTATACCGATTCAAAAAGGATGAGGCTCATAAAGGATGGCAACGCCCCTTTGTCACTCAAATATATGGGAGCTTTGAGGCATATTTAACTCCATATCACATCAGCAAGATGCAGCTCTTACTGATCCTCATCACTGGACACACATCCCCTTGGCTGTCCATGACAGGCCTTTTGCTTTCAGCACTGCTGTGCATTCGATCTCAGTTTCATAATGGATAACAAAGGATCATGCTAAAATAAGCAAACAAGGTCAGTGATGGCTTTTATTTGAACCTTTCTATTGCCTAAGCCCACCAGCCGTATAGTGGCAGGATTTGCTTCCAGATGGATAAAGGGTGAGAGTATCAACTGTGCTCCAGGATCCCTGTCCGTTGGGATCACATCCGTAGGTCAAGGAAAAGGAATCTTGGCTGTTTAGAGGCATCTGAGGGGAGTTTGTTGTTCCCGAGGGAACTATGTCTAGCAGGCTATAGCAAATAAAGCCTGGTGAAGTATTACTGTTCAGCTACAGTTAAGTTCTCTTTTCAAGTGAAAATACAATAAAAACAAACACCAAATCCAAACATAAAAATGTCTCACACAGCCAGCATTGGACCTGCATTCAGAAATAGTTTCACCTTGCACTTCTACACAGTTTCTATTAGCATGATGTCTTGCCATGGGACAGCAGATGGTTGGTGCAGGAACTCCTGGATAGGTTTCATCCTCTGAATACAGGTCCTGCACCCATTTTCACTTTACAAGAATTCAGTGTACGACAAGGGGAAAAATGGTTAAGAAATTATAGTACGTCTGCCTAATAACAGCTACTCCAAAACATAAAGAAAAAGCTGTAAATTTAAACTTAAGTCTTCCACATAGAAGCACACTGCTTTACCACTGAATCACTAGTTTAGTTTCCCTTTTAATGAATTCACTTCTGAGACTCTGAGAATAGATACACATACCAAACACACTGTTCTCCCTTTATTAAGAAAAAATGATTTTGCTTCAGCCTTAGCTGTATTTTCCTCAAACAGCAGGAAGAAATAATTCAAACTGAAGCAAATCCAAATATTCTTTAACCCCAAAATTAGCAGTTCAAAATCCAGGCAAAACATTTTAGTGTTGATTGGTGATCTACTGCAACTGCAACCACAAACTGCCTTCACAAAAACACAGGGAAGAAAATATCCAAATTAATATACAGCAGTTAAAACACACCTGAAGAATACCAAGTTAAATTAAAATAAAACACTAGGAAAAAACCTATTTGTTTATCCACTTCAGGCATTTTTAAATCAAACTTGTTCTTATTATGAAGAAGAATGCTTTCCAAGATAAACCATGCAGTACTTTCACTGGCACAATAGTACAGGTAAAGCATCAGAAATTAGTAGAAAGGAATTTTCTTCCTGAGAGGGACACAACAGGATACAGCTTTACACTTTAAGAATGGGTACGTCTTTGTTCTGAGGGAGAACGAAGCTGAAGGGAAAAGCAGAACAAAAGAAAGCAAAACAAAAAAAAAAAACCCAAAACACCAAAACCCTGCACAGCTCCCAGTGCATTTTGAGGCGCAAATACCCTGGAGACATATTACCACTGTGGTGTAAACTATACCACAGTTGCTACCGCTCACATTTTTACAGCACAGTGTATCCATTATAGCAGTCCTTTAAGGACTGCCCTATCTAGCGGATGCTGAGTAAGCATTTCAGCAAATAGCTCCCATGTGCTGCCCGTGGCTACACTGCTAGCAAAAGCAAAGCTGGCTTACTTCAAGCTAATTGGGAATGTCTGCTTAAGCTCAGCATCACCACAGAGGTGGCCTGCCACAAGCACACAGTTGCTAGACAAGCGCTAAGTGGACAGGCAGAGCTGGGATCTGACCCTGTTAGCAGAGAAAAGGAGTGAATGCTACCTTTGCTCTGAAGAGGACAGAGGGATGGTCACACCAGAAGATGCTCCAGATACCTAACACTGACATCTTATTTCCCCGATAATCCCTGAAAGCCACAAGTTTCACAGTCAACATTTTCTGCCACTAGCTGTGTGGAAGCTGCTCACAAATTAAGAATGTAGGCTGGAAAAACCTCCGCTGCATTTCCATGACTGAAGTATCCGCTGTCTCGCCTCACTCTCACCCTTTCTCATGAAAACAGCTGAAAAGAACAGGAGGGGAGAACTACAGTCCTCTCACCGAAAGGGTAAATGATGAATTCTTCAAGTTAGGTAGCACGAGCTTACCTGACCATGAGTAGTTGCTTTTACCAGTTCATACATGAGTAAATAGCTATAGGATGATTTTTCTCTGCTTATTTGAAGGAATATGTGCTTTAAAGAGCCTGCCAGGCTATCCAGCACTGTAAAAATCAATTAAGTTTCACTGAAGCCAATGAATATCCCACTTACTTAGCAGAAACTTCAGTTTCTACCACCTTCCTGGAACATTTTCATCCTCAGATGCCAAAATGTGGAGAACCCAGTCCCACCACTGAATCAGCTGAGGATGATAGACAGTGTCGGTACACATTCTGTAACAGATAGCTTCTGACTGCTTAAAAAAAATAAACAAGAGGATGCATCTATAGCTGTTTATCTTCTTTTCTCTCTCAGGTCTCATAGAGGTAAAAGCAGCATAAGAAAGTGGCAAGATGTCATCACTGTTTCAACACCATGCAGAAGGGAAGCAGAAAATACAACTTTTTGGTATACTCATCAGTTTGAATGAAAAGCCGCACATTATTTATGAGACGTGTGAGAAACAATCCATTGTACTGAACAACGCTAGTCAATCCTAGATATAAATTCTCCACTGGTCGATAACCACTATACCCATTCCCTTAGCCATGAAAATGACCTGACAGAGCCATAAATTCACACATTGTCCATTTTTCACAGACAAGCTCCCCCTCCACCCCCCGCCCAGACAGTCTGCAGTGCACCAGCCATGACATCGGTGTAAACATTTGCTCATTTATTATTTTATGCTGACTGCTTTTCAGCCGCCTGACAAAGGACAGGCAAGTAACAATGGTGATATAACCTGGGCCACGTTCAAGACCCAAGCGCAGGCTGATTGTAGGTTTCAGAGGTGGCACACTGTGCTAGCACTTCCTATCCCAGCAATACTGGTTCCCACTGGAACTCACTAAATACGGATTTTCTTTTAGCACAAAAGCTTCCCTAAACTCCTAAGATTTCAATTTACGCGTGCATAAAACAAATTCTCTACCTACAAGTTTCTTTCAGAGAACCAAACAGAAAACTCAGTCTAAACTTACTGAAAATCTTAATAATGCCTGGCATTGACCCAAAATCTTTCTGAAGACCCTGACTGATAATTAGTGCATATTCAATGATTTGCTCCTTCTGGGGCCAGTGTTCTAATGGGTTTTAGTGTTAGCAAATCAGTGCTAGGATTTGTTCTGTGCATTAACGTGCACAGAGTGTTAAGCTACTTATTTGTAATGATGCTGTTCCTGTAGGAAAGCCTGCCTTGATTGTTAATGATACTTGAGGCTCTTAATCTTAAAACTGAGGGGGAGAGAAACTGCAGGGTGTGGCATAGTCTGATACACAGCTTGTCATTTACTGAAAATAAAAACCTCACTTAATCCCATTGGTAGCACTCAGAATAATATAAAAGGCATTTAATTTCCTAAACAAATTGAGTTTTAAGAAGCTGGAGCAATCTCTTAAATTGCACTATTTTCATTGTTTATATTTGTTGTTGTTTTTTAAGCTAGGATCTACTCGAAATTGATTTATTCAAAAAGAATAATTTGAAGAAACTTGCTTTTCCTTTCCGCTACTCTCTGATAATTTTTTTTTAAATTAGCAGCAGAAATAAGAAGAGTAATATCTTATTCCACTTTCACATTAAAACTTAGAGACTGCTGTAGGATCAGTATTACTTGCACTGCTGCCTAGCAGTATATACTATTGATACACTAATTGGCTTATTGACTATTTTAAAGTTTTATAACTTTTCATTCAGCCCAATGAGCCCTTATTGTGAACTCACCCAAAGAATTTCCAGGTTCAATAACCTAAATTAAATTCATTAATACTATAATAGATGTATGCAATAAAAAAGAAAAAGAACATGGCCATTACCTTCACACAAGTAGTGCTATTGACTTCAGTAAGACTAATTCTACAGAGCAAAAAACTGCCCAGGCAATCACGACTCTGAATAACCAAAATAAAATCCATATATGCACAATGCCAGACTTCTGGGCATCACAAACTATAATAAAATTAAACTGGAAGAACGAGACCTATAATGTTTATTGACATGTAGTTATGCTCAAAAATGTTATGACATCCAGAAAACAAAGTATGAAATCAAGGCTGACTGGTAAAGTATCATAAAATAATGTCATGCCAGATTGCCCTGACGCTGTCAACCTTCTAAAAATTTCATTCCAATCTTCCCAAAATATTTTGAAAAGATAAATTTCAGGAAAAAAAAAAAGTTTCTGTATTATCTGTCCAGTTTGGAATTCAAAAAGAAAGTAAATTTGACAAATTCTCTGTAAAATACAAATGTCAAGTTTGTCACAATTCTGTTATAGAGTTGGGGCTGCACGGAGTTTGCAGGAAAGGTTCTGGATCCCTTGTAAGTATCAAGCAATTTAACATAAATATACACACACCGTAAGAGACATCTGTGTGACCTGAGCTTGGCTCTTTTGTGGGAAGCACCGTCTTTCCCTTCTAGAGACAAAATTTCAGTTGATATACAAAGTATTATGTCACAAGAGCAATAATTTGGTATTTGTAAATAGACACATGCATTTATAGACACACATATATAAAAGGAGTACTGTTGATTAAACAAAACCACAAAGTGGTAGAAAAGTCTCTAAGCATAAAAGAGCGATGCGAACTCAGCTGATGGTGTGAAAGATAAAAAGAACGGGGTTCAATAGTCAAATAAGACACTGAAAGGACATCAAGCGACATAGTGAATCAGCTGCTGACCTCATATCAAACTCATTCCTAATCACAGTGAATGAAAATTGCTGTTCGTAGACGGCTGGAAAAGGCTTTAAGCCACAAAGCCATTCTGGACTTAATATACTATGCACAAAAACTGGAGAACATGTTATCAGCTCCTACACAACTCCCTGAGTTGTCTAGCTGCAAATTATATAAAATCATCTTGCATTTTCATTCCCATTAATTGTCAGTCTATATCTAAATGAAGATATAATTACTTTTGTAATAAGATACATAAAATCCACTCTTAACTTACTACTTTAGAAATCATGTAAATACCTAAGGTAAATAACCCTGCTACCTCAAATACCTCTCAAAGAGTGGCCTGCCCTTTTGAACTGACTGCAGTGCACAGAGAGGTAAAAAGAGTTTGGTATTTTCTGTTCTGTTTCAATCTTTAAAAGGTCAGTTCCAGTGAGAGAATAACTGAGAAAATTTCCCTAAATCCAGCATTTATGGAAAGAGAGAAAGACCGACATCCACATGCATGCTGACTCTACAGTCCTATTCTTAGCATATTCATCTACCCATACACTGCCATATATTAAGATTTCTTCAGAAGCACTTTTGGACCCAGTAACTCACCTGTAGCTGTCATTACCCTAAATATTTCCTTTCTGAGTGGCTATACAGTCACTGTTCCCAAAGTGCATTATATATATGTTACTTAAAAACTCTTGCATGTATGCTGTCAAAATACCTGAACAACACATGCTGAAAACACCTTCCAAGTTATCGTGCCTGTTACTGTGGTTGTCAGACATGGGTGGTTGCTCCCATGCACTGTACATAGCACCAAACTAGCTAACATAGGATTTGGATTTTTGAGGATAAATACCAAGACAATTCTCTGACACCTTCCCAACCCACCATCCCAAAGTGTCAGTTATAAATCCATTTATGAAAGAAAAAAAATCCCTCAGTGGTCAGTTCCCCGGGGGGAATGCAATCCCCCCATGCAATCCCCCAGAACACTGCCACTGGCAGTAAGTCTGGCCCCATTCTCCACCTACGTCTACAACAAACCCATTTGATGGTAAGGGATAAAGAAAGTAACCAGATGTGGTGGTTGATGTCTTGGTAACTAACTATCAGAGTCACTTATCCACACTGCTTGTAATCAGGCTAAAAGTTCCTGAGGCTTTGCCATCTGGAATTTTTTGCATAGCATTTCTGACAAATTATTTTCTTTTTTTTTTTTTTTACGATGACTAGAGTTCAGTCAACAACAGTTTGGAAGGAAACCTGCCCATTCCTTCACCTTTAGGTAAGCTGCACAACCAATGCAAAATAAGGCTTTTTTTTCTCTCTCCTTTTTTTCTTTTCTCTAGAGCGAGCTGTATTAGAAAATAAGTTGGAAAAACAAATACATTAACATGGAAAAAAATCAAAACATAACGTGCCTGCTGTGTCTCTTCCTCTCGGATCAGCTATCTTTCAGTAGACTGCCATATTGCAAAAAACTCCATAAAAGTGACTGCCCCTTAGGGAACAAAACAAACACACGGACAAAAAAAACAGAGCAGCCTTTCCTTCCATCCCTCCTACAACTTGGCTTCATGTCCGTTCCCTGCTCTGCCCAGCAAACTCCAGGTCTCTGTTGTGTGGCAAGTCCCATCCTTCGTCTTCATTTTCCTCTTCCCTCTCTCCTCCTACACAATGTCCAGCTCCTCCCAGTGAAGGGGTAAACACTTTTTCTTTGCAGATGCTCCATCTGAGCCAAAGTTCAGAGGGCAGATCAATGCAAAACAAGAGTCTTTTTCTCAAATACCCAGTTATTATCTTTTTAAAGGAACATACTATGGTGAATTGCAACAAATACATAAAATAGAATTATTCTATTATAAGGACTTTTTCATGGAAATTTAGCCTAAGAACTTTTCTGTATTTTTATTTTCCTTTACTGTGCTTTTACATCACCATTTCTCATAGTGACTTCATCATATAACGTGTTCTAAAGCTCCTACTAAATATAGTATTAAATTCACAGATCTACAAGATCATAGTCTATTAATTTGTGGAGTCAATTAATTCCTTTTTTTTTTTTTTTGTTAACCTAATTTAATTCTTAGGAGTTTTTGACTTGTTCATCTGTTTTTCTCAGATGTCCTTAAGTGCTTGTGTAGCACCAGTTTTGTACTGGCTAATTAAATATTTTTTAATCAAGACAATCACAAAGCAATTAGTCCAAGCATCTAAGATTTTCCATACATATGTGAATGGTGCTGTTCCAAATTAATTGTTAGTATCTACAGTATCAAAAACTCTGTACCATACACAAAGTACAGCAGACCTGTTTCAGCTGTTGTCTTGTACAGTATAAACCACAGACAGAAATACATCCACAGACAGACTCTCGCTGCTGGGTACTAGCCAGGGCAGTTTGTACATCACCGTGCAGACCAGACAACTTCACGCTAGTGCAATGTACTAAGAAAAGGGAGTTTTAGTCTATAATAATGAGTATATTAACATATCTACGTAACAGTCAAGTTTACTGATTTAATCTCACTCTCCTTGGTGTAGTCAATTTGGTTCAATTAACCATTCTGACTGCACAGTATAAGTCCAAAAAGTGCCTTTTATTCGGCGATATCATAAAATAACTGTCGAGTGTTGCTCTTGTTGTTGATTTAATATATACCATTTTCTATTAGTTAAATACTATAACTAGCAAACAGATTAAAAAATTTAGATTTCTTATCCAAATTGTACTTTCGGATGTGTGAGCTCTTTAAGAAACTACGCAATTCATTCCCCAACTAATTTTTTCTAGTGATGAATGCAACTATCTGATAATGCAAGTAGCACTTTATAAAATTAGCCCATATCCCTCTGAAGTTCCTTCACACCTCTACTTCCCTAAATACTTAGATGAGTTTATCTGCTCTGGTGTACCCTCCTCAGGAATACTGAGCCAGTGAACATATGCACTACTACAGATGCTTAAAATGTTGCCTAAATTTATGTTATTCTTGCATGTGACAGTGTCCTGTGTCAAATTCTCGATTTAGCAGTTACTGCTATGAGATTCCTCATGACCAGAATTCCTTGCCCTGGTATTAAAAAATCGAACAAACAAACAAAACCCAAAAAACACTTCTCCCTCCCACCCCCCCCAAAAAAACCCAAACTGACCAGTTAAATATGAAGATATTTTAACCTGTTTGCCATAGGGATACTGTCTCTAATGTCAGTATACTTTAGCTCCAAACGTGAAACAGCTGATAACTGTTCCTCTGCAGTAAACCCAGTGTTTTCCTGGAAGGAGTAAATATAGTTTTCCAGCAAAACACCTCACAGAAATCTTTTGTTATTGTTGTTGTTTCAAAACAATTTACTTGAATGAATAAAGCAGCTCTCATTCACAATATGCTGTATTTGATCAGGAAAATAAGAACACAGGGTTTTGGAAAGACAACAAGCTTGATAAATTTTATTAGTCTCTCATAACAGTCAATTTCTGTATACGTTGCCTCGCAAAGATTTGATGGTACCTTAACTGAATTTGATAAACCTCAGAAAAAGAGACCCCAGAGGTTCTCAAAGCTAGGCAGGAAAAAAAAAAATCTAGAAATATCATAAAATATTTCTCAGCAAAATGTTCATTTTCATTCTTCTCTGAAGATAGGGAAACATTGATAAATTCAAATAAAACAGATTGAGCTTAGGGAATGAACACTAAACACTCATCCATGCTATCTTCTCTATCAGTTATCAGGAACTGCATTTTGAAAGATTAAAAAAGCCCTCCTTTCTCTCCTGCTCTCACATCTCACACACACACACACACACACGACATTGTCACGTACGCACCCCTCTAGTAACTGTTTCAAGCAAGTAAAAATCTCTAGCTAAAACCAGCAACACACAATTTCAAATGCTTTTGGAGTTGCAGTTACACTTCATTACTAACCTAAAATTTTCATAGTTTATTCAGACCTTTTCCATAAAAAGCTGATGTTCACTTGAAGTGTAATCTTAATCTGTAAATGACATTCATAAACAGCATAGAACAAGTTTGCATTTTCCATTTGCCACAAGATTCACTATCAGATTTTCTGAATTTACAAGTCAATAGACAGTCTTTCAATCTATCTGGTCCTTGCAGACTCAGCATGCTACTTGTAAGCCAAGCTGTTGTCCTTCTGGCTTTGTATATTGCTGCCAGCACTGAAGATTTGGCAGACAAAATTCCTCTCTCAGTAGACGCAGCACAGTGGACTGGGGTGTGCTGGAAATTCTCAGATTAACAGACACTTCAGACGGTAAATTAAGTGCAGCTCCATGCTGCAGTACAATGCAGCATCAAGTCAATTTACTAGCTGTAGTGCATTCGTATTGTGCTCCTCACGCTACCAGTTCTAGCTAGATAGGCCGTGTATATAGGTCCCATGGCCTTTACAAAACTTTGCTCTGAAAAGAGAACGTTATTAATAACCTGAAAGGAAGACCATCCACTTTGTTCTTCCACAACTTCCCCAGCTTTACAGAGTTAACAACAGCATTAAGGAAAAAAACCAAAACACAACAACAAAACACACACACACACACAAAAATCCAACCAAAAAACAAAACCACAGCAGCAAAGAAGAAAAAACACCACAAACAAAGAAACCCTACTTTTAATATATATTTTTTTATCTTCAAATGAAAGATGCAAAAGTGGTCATAAAAGAAACCAGAGGGCAGCATGTGATAAAAGTTCTATTCAATCTGTTTCTCAGAGTAAAGATGTGCTTAAAATATCGTTCTTCCTTGACTAACTACTTCTTTTCTAAGAAAAAAATTGAATGGGGTGATAAGATGTCATTGCTTGCAATAGTAGAAAGGAACTGAACACAGAAACTCCAGAAGGTCTTCTCCAGCCTTAAGTTCCCCACATACTGTAAATATGCACGTTGCCTTTTCTCTATATTCTGTTCTAAACTTGCCCCACGAACCAACTGTCATCCCTGACGCTTGCGGCTCTGTTACCAGGAGAAAACACCAACATTATCACTAAGGATTTGTAACTGGATCAATTCTGTCGGTGGTGTAAATCAGCACAGCTTCAGTAACTTCAGCTAAGTGACGATGATTTACAACGCCCTGAGGATCTGGCCCTCTGTCCTTATTGCTTCGTTAATCTGCATATTCCTGCAAGGTACACCCATCTTTTCTCTAAATTACTTTTACTTCAACCCACCTGTTATAAGTCTGATATGGATTTATACAGAGTTCATATCACACTTTCTTACTTACTTTTGAAGAAGCATTGCCCTGAATCTGCCCATGGTCCATAAATGATCTATATTGCTGACTGAATCAAGCCTGAGCTGTTAGCTGTCAGCAGGTATGAATTCAATTTCGCAAGACCAATCCATTAGTATCTAAATGCTATTAATAGAGTGGAGAGGCAGAAGCACATTTTTTCCATCCCAGGGTATAAGAGGCTGGCCACTTCTGATAGGAAGGTATTTGATCAGGTCTGTCAGAGCCAGAAGACCATGGTGAATACCTTCTCATAATAATGAGTACGTCATTCCCAAGAGAAGACGAAGCTGTTGTCAGGAAGCATGTTTTATCATATTCCTTCAAGACATCACTGAAGCTAAGAGCCCAGAGGATTCAAAAGAGGTTTAGATGTTTACATGAATAACAAGACCATCAACTGCTACACTGGACAGTATACATTCTTTTTTCTAAGAAAATAAAGTCTCATATTTCAGTGCATAACCCTGCTACTATCAATGCCGGATAGAAACAAGCTCAGTGGAAATGTTGCTAATTTTGCATTTTGGAGCTTTCTGTAGTTCTCTAATTTCCTTCCAACACTGTCTACTGTTAAAAAAAGTCCCTGAGGGAAGAAAACTCTCATCCTCCACAGCATGGCCTGCAAATCAAGGAACACAGTCAGTGAATGAAAACCTAACTGCCTGCTACATCTTATTTGCTAATTTATTTTTCAAAAACAAAGTTGTTGTGTGGATCCCAACTTTAAAGTGAGGCACCGATAACCCACATCAAATTTATTATGTAGGCATTTAAACACCCCCAGAGTTCTTTTAAAGTAGCACTAACATGGAAGAAATAATTTCGATAGAGTTAGAAGAATGATTTCTTCTGCCTAAAACCTGATGTTTTTCTAAAAGTAAATGTCCTCAATGCATTCTCTGCAGAAATATGCAATGGTTATCTTTAACAAGTCAGCATTTTTCAAATGTTACAATACTGTAGATCGGAAATGGTATTTTTCATAAACTTAAAATAGAATGAACTGAGACCTTGCATACCATATTTATTAACATGCCCAGGCTTTTAAATAGCACGTCCTACCATAGGAGATATTGAAGGTGGGACATAAGTTTCCATACCTTAAATGAATGAATATGAACATTGACTTGGAGAAGGTTACGATTATATCAGGCTGAGAGCACTAAGGGAAAGAAAAAACATACTTTGGATAGGCTGCAAGAAAGACTTTCAGTAGCAGCAAAGGTTTCCTGCACAGATCTAAGTGTTGGGCAGAATGCAAGGAATGGGATTTGTCACTCCCCAATTCGCTGAAATAACTAGCTCGAAGAGAAGAAGAGTTAAAGGTGACCATGCTGTAATTGAGCTAATTTTAATTGTACATATGAGTTACATACCTAGGGAACAGAAAGCAACTGAGTGTACAATTTAAATAAAATTCATACTTTGCTGATTTCTTAAGAGCTATTTCATCACAGTTCTAACAGGTAATGAAATACAACTTCTTAGTCATCCCCTCTTCAAAATTATCAGGCTACAAAAGGATATCTTACTCATCGATATTCAATAATAAGGAATACTGTGATAAATGCCTGCCTGCCTTCTGCAGGATCAGGATAAATTTTAAAGGGCCAGTAATTCATCCAACATTTTCACATACAATTCTGCATCTCTCAGTGTTATTGCTAACCTCATAAATTAACGTAAAAAAAGAAATACTAAACAAATTACTATGCCCTCTTATTTGCCTAGATGGAGTCATCAGTAAGATACTACTTTTAATAATTTTTCCTACAGTTTCTGGGAGAGATAATAGTTTCTAAATGTTCTGATTTTGAACTAAATATTTCTAACTTGATGTTTGCTGTTGCTATTCTTTCTATGCATTTATTGTACATCAAGGAGAAATCTCGTTATCATGTCTATTCCAAATGTTTACCTTCAGACAAGCCACCCACCATTGCTCCTTTAGAATATAGCATTTCTTGGGGTTTAGTGACTGTTCTATATACACACATGCACCCGTCTCCCACTGTGTTTCAGGAATAACTTCACTGAAATGGCATGGGTCTTCAGAGCATAAGTGGATTTCAGTCACAGCAATATCAAGACATTTGTCAGACTAAATGAGCGTGCACAAGGCAAACGAAGGGGTGAGACACTTAAAATTTCAGCCTAAGATTTCCGTGCTGTAATCCCTCTTCCTGCCTCCTGTCTTCTCTCCTCCTATTTCAAAATCTTAACTAGGTTGTTACATCTTCAGTCTTACAAACAAAAATATTGCTACCTGATTCCCTTCTAGCTACAATAATACAATTTTCCTACTACATTTCCTATCTCCTCAGGTCCAGGTTTCTCACCTGAAGTCACTATATACTCCACTGGTAAACTATCACTGCTCGTCACTCACTGTGAATCACAAAGTCACTGAGGAAACTTATTAGGGACCTATAGCTGGCAGGAAGCAGTAACTGCTTTTTGCAGCTCCTTGCCCCAAGATAAGAGCCTACACACAACGTACCCCGCTAGTGAGCTGCTATACAGCAAGTGCAATTTGCATTCACTGGTCAGTGCTGATTGCTTCTCAGTGATGATCATTCACCACTGGAAGAAAAAAGGTCACTGCCAGCCACTGACTGGAAACTGCTGTGTGCAGAAATGGGTCAGCAATGATCTCTTACATCAGGATAAGCAGTCATTGTGTGTCCAAATTTGAAAATGGCAAACACTGTAAAAATGGCAGGCAGCACTGATGAGTTATAACATGGCAAATCCTGTTTGCAGCACCTGATCAGCTTACAGTAGTGAAATATCTACTTTTCTCAGGATAGACATCATCATTGATAATATTAATCAGTTACTGCCAAAACTAGAAACAGGCTGGTACCAGTTAATAACAAGTAGTAACTGTTCTACATACATGGAGTCCCCACTAACCACAGCTAAATAATTAACTCTTTTATAGCAATGGAGGTTTACCAGCACTTCACCTCACTTTATCATGTTATGATACCCCCATACCCGAGTTTTTCTCTTGCATTTTGTTACAGTATCGTCCCACCCCCTTTCTACTCTTTAGTAGCCCAACATAATTTTCCAGCTGCATATCTTCTATCTGCAGTAACTTCAATAGCTACATTTCCCAAGCCCTTCTGTTCTTTTCCCCACCTATATATGTGTACCCAGCCTATGATCTCTAAAAATTGTTCAGCAGATAAACTGGAGCAGCAGCCACAGCTAACTGCTTCCCAGGCAATGATTACTTGCTACCTTGATGTCTTTTCCTTCCCTGCAAGCTTGAAAGGTGGTAGCCTTGGTTTATGGCAAGAACAAGGAAGGCTAAAGAAACGCCTTGACGTGTTACATGAAGTATTGGTTGCCAGGGGGTGGTTTAGATATGTAGTCTTTCCTAAGGTTGATTTCTTTAGAATCTAGGTAATAATAGATGTGGTGGTGTTGTGTTCTTTCTCCCTTGCTTTTCAGGTTATATTACAGGTTTTTTGGCAAGGTTCTGTCTAAGCAGACTTACTTTAGAAAAAGAACTGATAAAAAAAGATCTTCAGTCCTATCTTAAAGTTCTGGAAAAGTGAATGCCCCAATTTCCCACTGTTTTGCATCTCACGTAATATGCTCTTATCCAACATTTTTAATCCAAACGTTTTACTGAGGTCATCAGCTTCATTCATATTTTACAGATGTAGAAAATGGATAATGAAGTGAATGGATGCTCAGTAAGATAGTTTTGGAGCCAGGAATGAATAACAGTGCTTTGAATTCCTTTCCAGTGTGCTGTATGTGCAATAATAAAGAGCTGTGGAGATGGCTGTGAAATGACAGAATCACCCCAGTTGAAGTGATCACATAGAAAAGTTTGAAAAGAAGTAGAAAATCAGGCCCTGGATGACACATAAAGCAAGCAGATAAACCAAATGTACCTTCCTCCTTTATCAACTTTTTTAATGAGGTTATATCTGACTATCAGGAACTCTGACGAGACCAACAACCACCTATTTTAAATGCCAAGCAAACGCCTGTTAAGCAACAGACTCCCTCTTCGTAGGGCTGATGCTCTTGAATCCTAATAGTAACTGACAAGACTTCCCCATCTGGACTCTTTTTTTTTTAACTTTGCATTTTGAGTATGTGACAAAGCGCCGTGCAAGGGATTGCCTTTACAAGCAGAGCTGTATGTTTTTTTTAAATGGGTGAACAGCATTGTAATAACATATGTGGAAAGATCAAAATGCAATTTCTTTTTATTATTCCTATTATTGCATTCCCCTACACAATGGTAACCTCTTCAGAGACATGTCTGCAACATAATATTGATTTAATGCGCCACTTCATATGCCTGCCACGTCCTCAGATTAAAGATTTAAATTAATATGACAAGTGAAATGCTAAGATATTCAACAAATCACCAGATAGGCTTATCCACACAAGGTACATTTTAAAGTAAAAAAACAAACAAACAAACAAACAAAAAAACCACCCCAGCAGCCACAGCTTAGGCATAGGCCAGATTTAATTTTCTTGCTTGATCTTGAGATCTTTGAGCGCAAATTCATTATTCTCTTATTAACTATTATCATTACTGGAATTTATAAGGAACCTATAAACCTATTAAACTGGTCTTCAATGTTGCAATCTATTTATCGAACACAACAGCAATGAAAAATTAATTATTAAACTACCACCACAGGAAAACATCAGTGGCCTTGTCACCTCAGAGCTAGATTGATAGCATGTTACCTTCTGGAGAGTGGGGCCCTGCAACACTCAAATATAAACCTTGGAAGGGTAATGCTGAGTATGTCACAGCATAAGTCACATTTTTAATTTAATGTTTTATTAAATGCTAGATAGAATAAATTTATCCAGGACTCACAGACTCTGTCTTAATAAATGAATTGGCACTCTTTCAGATGTAAAAAATGGTCACAGCTTCTCAAGGGCATCAGAAACCCTGAAGCATAAGACACCAGTAAATACAAAAAGCAAAGGCAGCATGGACAGTGATATATTTGCAAGCACTGCGGGTGAGCCAACACTTTCAAAATGCTGAGGCTAACAAAACAAGGGCAGTGAACTCCCAAAATGGGAAAAGCACCTGCAGTAAGAAGCTGTGCTTGAGTGCTGCTGCACAAACATGTCCACTACTGAAAAAAAGTGGAAAGGGTGTGGGTTTATCACCCTCCTGCTACTATATTTCAGGACATGTTTGTATGTTTAAAATTTCATGAGCACTATTAATAATTTATTTTTCTCCTGTCCTTTAATTTTCTAAGGCTAGACTTTGAAAACAAAAGGCAGGGAGATGATATATTCTCTCCCTCCTCTGCAGTTATCTACAGCACGTTCACTTGTGTTTCCCTGTAGAACTGCTGTCATTAGTAATATATAATTTGGCTAGGAAAAAATGGTTACAAGTTCCTTAGTCAAAACCAATATGCCCCTGCCCTGGCACATCTCTCCAGAGACATCCTAATATTTCTGCAAGCAGCTCCATTTTGCAAACATTTGGCTTACATAAGGCAGGACAGCTCAACACTACCGCTCAAGCAATGAAAGGCTTTCACAGCATAATCGAGCTGTACTATATATTTCCACAGACACTAAACTAAACGATTGTAAATGACTGTTAAAACTGCCAGAAAAGTTCTCTTCCCTTGATTGTCGAATATATAAAAAATAAAATACTTAGAATGCTTTTTTTCCAGAACTCTAAAGTGTTTGTGTTCAATAGTTACCCATCTCATGTTGCCACACGTTACGCTGCTAGCCAGCATAAGAACAACAGGTTCCAGTAAGCAACACATAAAACCACAGAGAGCAGTGAGTTATGTTAAAAACGTCTTCTCCTGTGGTCTGTGCTTCTTGAATTCATGCAGCTGGCATCCTCCTGCTGAATGCACAAGAGCATTTGAATGAGAAGGTAAAAAGTAAAGGGGACCCTGAAAGCTCCTTTGAGCCTGGCATTCTTCCAGAAAGTCGGGAAGCAAAATCCCAGCATGTAAACAATGTAAAGGAAAGTGATTAACAAAACAAAGCACACAATTGTGTCGAAGTCCTAAATACACGATATTCTCAATCTAACTACATGACACTTGCCACCCCGCTTATGTGTGAGTCCAACAGTTGATGTGAGAGGGAATTAGAAGGACTTTATTCATCAAAAAATTACACGTGACTTCACATAGACATAGGGTCTCATGGAAACGTAAGCAGTGAGATGAACTTGCTACCAGTAAAAATGAAAAAAACCCAAAGTTGAGCTATACTGTATTTAATTCTGTCTTCAGCTGACCCAAGGAAATATTTTATAAACTCAGATAAGTAGTCACAATTTATAACAGAAAATGCATATTTATATAGAAATCTTACTTTTGTATTCAAAATGTGAAGGAAAAGGTATGAAACAAAGATATCTTTTTTTCTCTTTTATTCCGTGAGGATAATAACTTTAACATTAGTGGGCTTTTCTGAAGGGGACAGAACTGCATCCAAGAACAGAAGTTGGTCCAGAGATTTTGAAACTATGATGCAGTATGTATTTTTATATAATGAATATGCAATGTTCAAAAAATAAATGAGATTAATAATATCTTGAAGTTTAATTTTGTATTGATTTTCACTGGGATAGTGTTAATTTTCTTCATAGTAGTTTATATGGTGCTATGTTTTGGATTTGCAACTAAAACAGTGTTGACAACACACCCATGTTTTAATTATTGTTGAGCAGTGCTTACACAGCATCAAGGTTTTTTTTGCTCCTCACGCTGTCCCATCAGTGAGTAGGCTGGAGCTGTGCAAGAATTTGGGAGGGGACACAGCTGGGACAGCAGGACCCCAACTGACCAAAGGGACATCCCACACCATATGACAGTGTTTTTATATGCTCAGCATATAAAGCTGGGGGAAGAAGAAGGAAGGAGGGACACTGGGAGTTATGGGGTTTGTCTTCCCAAGTAACATGATGGACCCCTGGAAACGGCTGAACACCTGCTGCCAATGGGAAGTGGTGAATGATTTCCTTAATTTGCTTTGCTTGTGTGCAGTGCTTTGTTTTACCTACTAAATTGTCTTTATCTCAACCCACGACTTTTCTCACTGTTACCTTCCCAATTTTCTCCCCATCCCACTGTGGGGGAGCAAGCAAACAGCTGTGTGGGGCCGAGCTGCCTGCCGGTGTTTTTTAATAATTCTGGTAGCAGGAAAAACACTTTTTAATTTTTTTTTTTAAGTTTTAAAGAAAGTTCTTTCAACAGTAATTCATTTAACCATGTTTTCAGCTACTACAGGAAACCAGTTGCTTTAGTATTTTCTAAGAAACTAGTGCATTTTGACTGCATTTTTGAGGTACACTGCTTTGTTACTCAGGCATATAAAAATGTTAACGCTTTTAAGCTACTACTTTTTAAGCAGTGTGTACATAAACAAGCAAATAAATATGTTTAGTATGCATGTTATAGGAGAGCAGAAAATCAAGTGCAACGTAAGTAGCTCAAAATGTTCAGGATACATCTAAACATACCCTCTTGGAACATGACTCCGTCTTCTGCCCAGTCCATGTGCCCTGATTTCCTTTCCAGAATTATCAGAACACTGAGAAGATGATGTGGCAGATGTCCTTCTGTTGCCCAAATATGAAATTTGGATCCTGTTGGGGACTGTGCTCCCTGACTTGGACATGTGCAGGGCTGTTACGTCCAGTACTACAGTTATATTCATAGTGTCTGGCTCCTGCTCCAGAGTAAAGACAAATCTGATAGTGGTGAAATGAAAGAGCTTATCTTTTTACTCCAGAACAAAGAAAATAGTGACTGATTGCAGCAGTTGTCACCCAAGGATACACTCTCAATCCAAAGTATCTGAATACTCTCTCTATTAAAATGACAAAAAACATGGGAAGTTAGGCAGGGGAAGTACCATAAAGTGGTAATTACAATAATAAGTAAATCATAATCTTTTTCTAGTGCTTTAACATTAAGCATTTTTTTTTAGAACTATAAAAATCTCAATATTCAGGAGTATAAAGCTCACATTGCTAAATACGTGACAGTGCAACACGTGGTAGATCACGTTCTCTATATTGGGGCAAAATTTATGAGCATGTCTAAAGAAAACTATCATATCAAAGACAGGCTGTGCCTTTCTTGTAGCCAACCAAAAGATCACATGTTCTTGTTGAACAGGATAAATGGCCATATAAATTCATTTCAATATTTTCAGGCAATATATAATTTCCCTAAATATTTTTTCTTGCCTGTTACCAAATAAAAGAATGCAAGCTGCAATTTGCACTTCTCTGCTAGGAAACAGGTATCCAGCTGAAGTCTTCTGTCCAGTAAGATCGAACAGACTTACAATAACTAATATAGGATGTTCAATTTCACCTACAATATAATATACACAGTACTATTATGTCTACAATAGCTGGCCCAGGCCAAATCTAAACCCAAATGTAAAATATGATGCAATTTCAGAAATCCACATACTGTCAAGAATGCATTGCTCTACTCCAATATAGTTACTTCTGTAAAAGTAGCCACTGGATAGAGATTGACATCAGGCTATCTGTACTATCAGTACTTAAAAAAGGGAAACCCTGAATCTACAACCTATGACATAAGATTTACCAGCACTAAGGATATGAACTTTCAAAACTTTATCAACTGGGCCCATTTAAAATGGGTCAGCAAAGTGAAAGTCTATCAAAGAGAACAGCAAGTGAAGTAATGGCTCTACAAATTTTAACAGAATAATTTGTGCTTTCTTCCCATTTCTCCCCAAACCACAATACTTTTTTTATAAGGTGCACAATAATGACAGCATCTAATAGAAAATTTCTCAGAGATCTGTGGGTCTCAATAGATGATTACATGTCAATTGTTTTTATCCAACAACATAAGACAACAGATTGATAGGTAGATAGGTAAATGCATAGATACAAAGAATTAGTATGTGTGTACTTATATCCGTTCACAACTAGAAAGCTCCTTGGCAATACATTAAATGCCAAAAAGAATTCTGAATGGATGTTAAATACAAATTAAAAAATCAAAAGTCTGTGACATGTAGGATGTCTGTCCTTTAGTAACCTTTGGTTTTGAGGATGAAAAATTAAGATTTGCTATCCAATTGTACAGTGACTAATGAGCTAATAAATTTACAGAAAGATGAATGCAAAATTCTTGATTTCTCTTTAAAAAGGTGCCTACAATCCCAATGAATTATTTTAATCAAAAATAGAAGAGCCATAAATACTGTGAAAGGATGTTTTCATGAGCTTTTCCCAACCCTTTTGAACATAAATGAGACTGTTTACTGTGGTACCATTGCTTGTGAGTAGAAATACTTGCTCTTCTCTAAAGGCAAACATTTTTTAAACAAATTAATTCCCAAAAGTTGTGTGTATTATAAATGCTTTCACACATGGAAATAGTGAGGATTATAGATTACAGTCCGTGTTACAGTAAGAAAGAATTATTATCCTTGGTGACTTCAGGCGGGTCATTTCATTCTTCTTTCTCCCCTTTGCCTTCCTATTCTTTGCCTATGAATCCTATTTTTCTTGTAAGCTCTTTGAAGCAGGAATTATTTGTATATGTACTTTCGTCCTCCAGTATTGACTAGGGACTCCAGAAACACTTGTAATACAGATATAATAAATGTATCTATGTATATTCACAGCTGAAGGTGTCATAACTACACGATCGTTATGGTTACCTATGAAGATGCTACTCGGTTTGGAGTATGTGTTATACCAAGCAAAGTGATCTCCATTTTGTCAAAAAACTTCTACTCATTTCTAAGAGTTTCTAAAGTTCACTATAGACTTATTTAATTTATAGTCCTTATCACTCCATTCCTCCCTTTCTCCCTTCACTTGTCTCCTTTCTGTCCCTCTGCAACATATTGCTACTGTGGGAGGTATTCACACTGTCTAACTTTAGTCAACTAATTTAGGGCTCTGAATCATCCTCTAGGAGTGCCTACCTCATAGAATATGGCTATATATGGAATAAACATTTTTCAACTTAGGTGTACTAATATGTACGTTCTTCAAATACCCAATGGCTTGGCCTAGGTGGTGTTAATTCTTCCGCTGTATAAAACACTGCCTGTCAACAGTAAGCAAGTTTATGTAGTGTTCAGGTTGCAGATATTCTTTCACTAACTTAGCACCTCACTTTCATTTTCTCTCACCTAGATTTAACACAGTAAGCACACTATCTGTAGGAAAGCATAAAGGAAAAAAAAGAAAATAACGAGATGAAATGCATACAGTATTTACGCATGGAATTTATTAAAACATTCGTAGAATTTGAAATGCACATGGCTGCTCAATAAATTGCAGCATTCAGCCAAGGAGGCTGCAGCTGTGAGTGAGGCAGTACACCAGTCCCATGCCTAGCCAGTCCTGACCTTTCTTCCGAGACTGTCAACAAAGGTGCCAATTAGAGCAATGATTAGAGTAACACATTTTGTGTTGTGCTAAATGCAACTGTTACCAAGGGGACAAAGATCATACATTTTGCTTAACGCTGGATTCCTTATTGGCTGAACATAGATCTTCCACTGACTACTACTTCGGTAAGTCTCAAGATGAGAGGCAGGTAAGTGCACCACGCATACTTTTTCCTTTTGATCTCTTGGGACACAGAAAAGCTTATACCGTAAATGTCTGAATGATTTCCTGGTACATCGTGGATTTTGGTTAGATTACGATCTCTCTCACACAAATTAAGTGATCAACGATTTTACTAAGTTCATTTTATACCCAGATTTAATGCTTAAAAATATTTGTTCCCACATATCACAACTAATTATGTCAGCCATAAATTATGCATCCTAATTCAACATATTGAGAGCTGCAAGCCAGGTATTCATGATCAGCTTCTGAAAACCTCCCCTTCAAACAATCCATAAGAAATGGCTTGATCAACATATGTATCAAGCATCAATTTATTCAGTCAAAGAATGTTAAATGTGTTAAGGTGATGAAAATAAATCTTTTTTTTCTGTCTCAGTTGCAAAAGGAATGCATGTAATTTAGGTAAAACTTGTAGAGGCAAGACGAAAAGAATGTATAGAGTTGAATGTGGACTGCGCACAGTAAAGAAAAAGCAATGTGCTGTGTACTAATGGTAGGGAAAAGACTATGGGATTATATTATAACATTAAGTCTTATCTTGGAGTTCCATTGGTAGGAGACATGTTGGTGATCTCATGGACAATATAATATAAAGACCACAAATCTATTTTAAATGTACAGGAAAATGTTTAGCTGTACAGCAGACAAAGAATGATTTTGAAAGAAATAAGGCATTTCTATCCATGGTTCTTTGAATTTACAAAAAATGTACATCTAGCAATTACTATTAATTTCTGTTTCTCAAAAGTTTAATTAAAATGAGTGGAATTAGGTTTACTCAACACAACATTATTTTTTTTTCCTAATCAGATCTGCTTTCCACCACAGTAATTACTAGGAATTGACCATCTAGGGAGAACCACAAGGATATGAAAAGATGCAAGATCTGTCCAAGCAGGTTTTAAGTACAAGAAGTATATTATATTATATTGAATCTGTATAAAGGCATAGAGGCTGACAGTTATGATAGGGCTACTTACTTGGATTTACCAATTCCTTGGAGGTGGGAAGAACTTATATAACAAACCCTATTTTAAACCTCACATTTCTCAGTTATTGTTATGGACAAATTTCAAACATTTGGCTAAAACCTACAAGGCAGTTCAGAGATGTTTGCATGCAAACTAACTACTGCTTCATTAAAATTCTTCTTTTACACTTAGGCACAGGATTAGAATCTTCCTTTACCCGACGCCCCCTTTGTAAATTAAGTACTATGGCTTTTTTTTTCTCTTTTGGTGAGAAAAATATATTGCACAATAGCAAGCTATGATATAACATTGACACTGTTATCAACACTTCTGGCTGCACTTTCTTTAAATTTTTTTCCTAAAATAAGTCTGGGACAAAAAATTCCACTGCCTTGATTATATGCATACTTCTGAAGTTATAAAAAGAAGTGAATTGAATTGATATAGTTTTACATTTTAAGGAAAAAGACAGTACAAACTTTATAACTTTTCTATTTTGGATTGTTGGGTTTTTTTCCACCTCCTGTAGCCCTAACTTAGTATTGTATGAGTGGCACTGTGTTGTACTGGCTCTGGGGAATAGGAAATGAAACCTAAAGGTTAAAGGTAATTTGATGTCACTGTTCAACATCAGTGAGATCTGAAATTAAACAAAAAACATATGAACAATGAAAAACAAATTAGAGAGTGGAGCTATTACAGTTACCGCTGCTATTAAATGACAAGGCAGTTAACTTCTATTGAGTTAAAGACTCACCTTTAAATAAAGATATTATTCACAGGGCAGCATCTTTTTTGCAAAACTACAAAGATAAATACAACATTTAAATCTTCAGACTAGAACATACTGAATTTTAATGGTGGTCTTGTTTGATATGCTTTTACAGTGAATGGTCAGTAAGAGCTTGGGAATATATCATAATAATTTGCAATACTATATTTAATTTTGGTAGGAAAAGATTAAATATTTCCACTGATTCAGACCTGGGTTACATACCAGTTAGGAAAATTCAAAGGAAGCACTCCTATAATTATGTTGTCAAAAGGTAATCCACTCTAGAGATGGACAACATTCACACCTGCTGATGTTGACTTGTTGCTAACGATACACTAATATACTTAAAAAAATACTTAATATGGATGAACCACAGGCAAGACCTAGGTACCTTGTGAAATCTGTGTTTTGGTACGAAGACACAGATGTTTCTTTTAGCAAGATGCAGCTAGGAGAGTATTTTCTTCTCTAACAGATAAATGGCATGATATTTTGTACATTACCTGTCAAATACTTGATTTGATAGATTCTCCATTTCTCAAAGTGGAATTGGTATGGAAAAAAATATTTGAAGTTAATGTAATAATTAATGTATCTGTCCATCTAGCTTTATTGTTTTCAGCTGTTTCCTTCTGGGAACCATATATAATTTTGCTCTGAGAGTTTTGACTGGATGGTTTGAGGATCACAGTTCATCTCACATAGACAAGTATAATTAAAAGTGTCAGGAAGAAATCAATGTCTCTGAAAAATAGAGTGCCATCACCAAAAAAAAAAAAAAAAAGTGAAATCACAAGTGATTTGAGAGTGTTCATAAAAAAAAGCTTTTCAACTATATCTTTGTCACATATGGATGAAATCTGAGTTCCACTGAGGTAGAAAACAAAATTCTATTGATTTTCACTGATACAATTTTTACCTTTAAGTGAATTTGTAAGAACTGAATAGAACAATGGCTTATGTTTATGTCTCTATGATTGCACATATGTGGAAAATCCCCAGTAAGGGCAACAACAATACATTGTCCCAGTTCTTAAGTGTAGGATAGCTGAGTAAGGATCTTACACAGAAACCTTTTTATAGCTGAGAATCTCAGGGGGAAAAAAAAAAGGTAGCTGATGTTCAGAAAGGTTACCTTTTGTGCCTCATAATTCTATTAGTTTGCTTAGCCAAAAAAAAAAAAAAAAGAAATCATAATGATTTCAGGGTTTATATGAACATGAAATGCAGAGGTACTAAAAACGCCACCCAAACCTGCTCCCAGTACTTACAGAAAGTCCCGTGACCTGAAGCTGATGGGTTTCTTTTCACAAATTTAAGGATATGAAACAGGACCTTCCAAAAAAATGGGTATGTTAGCTAATACAATCCTTCACAGCTTATTCCCACTTTCTTGCTTCACTTATTATCTTGTACATTAAAATGATAACCATTGATACCACTCCCCAAGAGGAAGTCATCACTAGAGGGAGGGAAGGTATTAAAACATTTCATTTGAAAAATGCAGCATCTGTCATGGGTTCTGATAACCTGCTAAAGCCTGGAGAACACAGGTGGGTACACAGCCTTCTAAGGAAAGGAGAGAGCCAAGAAGCTGGCCTGAAAAACACTAATAAATCTTTTCTATGTTCGCATTAATGTTGATATGGGTTCTAGAGAAAAAGGAAAGAAAAAAAAGAAAATCCTGCAAAAAAATGGGCCAATTCTGTACTGGAATATTATCAGGATACAGATTTATTTCCAACAGCATTTTAATGCTTACTTATTGATACATTTTATCACGATGAGTTTACATGAAAAATAGTGAGCTACAGGTTTCTTTTAATGACTGACAGCCTCCCAGAGATATTAAAAAGTATTATGTGATATTCTCCCAAATGGCAATGCACCATTAAAAAGGCATATCTTTATCTCTTTAATACTATCTGCATACACATATATTTCAAGAGATATATTAACGCACAGCAAATGCAAAGCATGGATATTTTTGGTATGAAGCCAGCAGCAGGCACAATATTATCACTGTTTTCCATATGCATTGTTTCTGCAAAACTCAGCCTTCAGTCACTTAACATTAAGTCATTTTCTTAGGTTTGGCTGACAAACTGTAAAAACTTACATAACTTTTTGTTAGGTTGCTGCTTATTTTGCAAATATATGGTGAGAAGCATTCATTGCAGTGAGCTCATATTTTTGGTACGCTTTTTTTTTCCCCTCTAAATTAACTAAATGGCACACAGTACAGTTTTTGTTCCTATAGTTGATGCAAAAGCATCATTAATGTAACTTTATGCTCATTAATAGGTGTGACTGTACAATTTATGTTCTATCCCTGTCACTTTCTTATGCTGCACAAGCACTGTGGTATTTTAGAACCTTCAAAAATTAAGAGCACCAAATTTTCTTCCGATTCTTCCTTCAAATAAGAACCTCTATTTATATTTTTGATTGTGCTATATTATACCGATAAATTTTGTCTTGCTGTGCATGAAAAAAGAGGTCAGGGTGGCAAGTTTTACCCTCTTATAATTCAGCATCCTATATTTGACTATATCAAAATAGCTTGCTCTAGGAAAAAGAATATATGTAGTATATAAACTCATATACACACACAGATATATATGTATGCATAATTGGTCCACAGATAGGCATAGATTATGTTCCATGTTCTGCCCTCAAATCTTATTAGGCTCTAGTACTAGTTGTAGAGAGGTTAACAGCTTTTTAATAGTGTTGTTCAGAAAAGAGAGGCTTGATATCTGTTGTCAACCTCCACTCCACCCAAAATAGTTTGGTTTAGGGTTGGGTGGACTATGATATGGAAAATACTGTATTTCCTTCAGAAAGAACTTTGGCAATATCACGAGAAATTCTAGTTGTCCTTATAGCTCTTTTACCAAACAGGTAGGGTCTGAGTTGCGGGTGACTGATCACATTTCCATCAATATGTTCAGGATCTCTTTTAGTGTCCGTCCTGAATTCAAGGCAGTGGCATGCATCTGTGCAAGGTGTCCCAAGCAGTCTGAGGAGCCTTCCTCTGTGCAAGCAATCTTCCTGAGGAAAGGTGGTGGAGTCTGTTGCATGCCGTAGGCGGTCGGGGTTGATGAAGCAGACATAGACTCTCTCAGGGAGAGGATGGGGAACACTTGAGAGAAAGAGAGAGAGATACCAGGAAATAAGCAGGCCTAGGGGATGTCAGGACATATAAAGCCTCAAAATAGGTTTGCCTTTCCCCTTTTCCACAAGAACTATGTGGATTCCAAATCTTAAAATATCTTGGTTCATATCAGATTTTGAAAGAAAATCTGGAAAATTATCAGCTGCCTAGACCTTACCACTAGTTTCCTTTTCTTCCTTATTTTCACACAGTCTTGAGTGTAAGAAGTAGACTTTTATACCCCTGCCTGTTTAGACTGATTATATTCCTGTTTTCTAGGATTATCAGCAAGAGAGTTTTAAGAATTGCTATGTTAAAAGCTTGGTCCCATTTTAATTTTGAACGTGAATGCCAAACATACTGAACCAATTCACTACTCTGTCCTTAATTTCCGTGCTTGTGGTCACGAAGAGCATAGTTGTCTCTCAAACATGTAGCTTTAATGGTGAAGGTATCTGGTCTTTAACCTTGTTAGAGCCACTTAATAAATGTGACAAGTACAATGTTCCTCTCGAGACTAACTCAGTCTCCATCTCAGTCAGAGACTAAGTCATTTTGGGATAGGATGAAAAATTTGTCTCAAAGACAAAAAAATGCATATATATCCAATTTTTGTTATAGCAAAAAGTTAACAGCAGGGTGCTTCAAGGCGCTATACAAGGACCAGGTGTTCAAAATATATTAATTAATGTGAAAAAATGAGTGAACAGCAATGTGGCAAAATCTTCAGATAGCACAAAAAAATGTTGTTAATCTGAAGAAGACAGGAAACTTCAGAGGGAACTGACCAAGCTAGATGGATGGGCTGTCTTAAAAGAGGTGAAAATTGTTTATTTAAATGCAAAGTAATGCATATTGGTGAAAAAAAACCAACCAAACAAAAAAATCCTACCAAACAAACAAACAAAACCTGTAACAAATCATTCCCTTTACCAGAGATCTCAATTAAGAGTGCCAACTTAGGAAAAACACCTGGGCCTCACTGCAGACAGCTCAGTGAAGAGCCCTGCTCGATGTGCAATTGCAGTCAAAAAAGCAAGTAAAATGTTAAGGTTCATAAGAAATGAGCTGGGGAATAAGAAAGAAAATATAATGTCATTATATGAATCAATAATATTCCTTCCTCTGGAATAGTGGGAAGCACTGGTTACACCATCACAAAAAAAGATATTACTGAATTAGAAGGTATTCAGAGAAGAGTGATTGTGATAATTAGGTATATAGAGAAGCCTTCATATGAAAAGACTGAAAAAAAATTGGAATTGTTAACCTTAGGAAAAAAGATGAATAAGGAGGGGTATGATGAAAGTATAAAAATGGTAAGAGGCAAAGAGAAAATAGATCAGGAGCTTCTGTAGTCCTGCATCTCATAATTCAAGAACAAAAGGACAGTAAGTGAAAGTGAAAAGCAGCAGTTCCAAATCTGATAAAAGGACATACTTTTTAATGCAGCACATAATTAGATTATGGTTCTCAATGCCACAGGATGTCACTGATGCCAAGACCTTACCAAGATTCAAAGACGGACTTGGCACTTACAACTCTCGATATTCTCGGGAATCTTACACAGACTAACTGTTAAAAAGTTTTGAAAGAGAGGTTATGTGCCATGTTTCATGATTTAAAAGACAAGAGTTTTAAAAATAATTTGGAGAAAATTTCCCTGGAAGTGGATTTTCCCATCTCTGGGTATCTGATTATTTTGTTCTTTGTTTTGCTTGTTTTGTTTGCATTTTCTCTTGAGATATCTGGGCAGTCTTGGAGGGAGACTGTGTAATAAGGATTTACTATTCTGATCCATTTATTATTATCCTAGTACTACTCTAGTCTCTTAGTATCCTCTATGAATCCTAGTATTAGGACTCGGGTCTTCCCTTTTGCAGGATAATTGTCCTATGCTCTATTGTATTCCTATGCTCTATTGTATCCCACTCCACTCCACCCCATTACAGTTACTTGACTAGATTTGTCACCTGTTGTTAATTAGTATAACCATTGCCATAAGATATAGAGCGCTGCGAATGTGCTTGGAGCAACTGTGAAATTTCTAGATGCAGAACCAAGTACATTTTTGCTATGGCAGCTATACAAATGATTTCATGTGTCCCAATTGTCTTCAAGCCCTACTTTAACCTCCAACAATGCTACTGACATCTTGCTGCACATCCTGCAGCTGGAAGACATATGCAATGCCTCCAAACAAGAGATATTTTGCTTCTTATGCTTCCTATTCTCCACAGTTTCCCTACCACATCTTTTTCTCCTTTCTGCCTGTCTTGCTGCTCAGAGAGATAAGGTATTCTTCTTCCCCTTTTTGTCCTTAAACTATTTCTTTTCTAATTCATTAGCTTTTTTTTCCCTAGTTCTTTCCTATATAAAAGAGTTTGAGTGCAAGTAAATAATGACAGGCACAAGCATAAAGGATCTTTTCCTCAAATCAGATCTGTTAACTGAAAACTAAATCAAAAAGAGTGTGTGAAAGATACTTGGTAGAAGCAGGAACATTGATTTTTAACAGTATTCTCAAATAATTCTTCCTTCCACTGTTACTAATTTCATTACATTCTTAAAGCCAGGGGGAGGGGAGAAAACCTTTCAGTATTCTAAGTGTCTGTTAGAGGTTTTGGAGGAAAATGGTAGTAGTCTATTTATTATTTTTGGTAACATACTAAAAGCCAATTTAATTATACAGCAGTAAAACCACCTACAATTTTCAAGGATTCATTTTCAACCAACTTGTCACGGGTCTCATTGAACAGAAGGTATTAAACTAGATAGCAGGGAGATCATAAATAAGCCTTACTGGTATCTTTATAGAGGTTCAATTAGCTGCTACTGTTGCTTTCATCTGACACCTACCCAGGACAAAACCTGGTAAGCTCTGTGAGGGTTTGAGGGTACTTAGAAAGTAGAGTGAAGATACATGGGGGCACAGCGCAGCTGCATTTGTAGGGCTACCTGTGTGAACAAAATGCTGGAGGCATATATTGCCTTGAAGAGAAGCTGAATTCAGAGGGTGGTCACAAAATGGACACTGCAGAGAGACTGTGGAGATACCTGACCCAGGGATAGTATTTGAGAGAAGATGGGCAGCCCCAATTGATCTAAGATGTGACTAGCTACTGTAAAGAAAGATGCTTTGTGTCCTCTCCTTTCCCAAAAACCTTCAAGGTGCAATTGGACAGGGTGCTAGATAATCTCATTGAGGATCCCTCTCCCACAAAAGGTTGGACTAGATGATCTGTTGAAGTGCGTTCCAACATGGGCTGTTCTATGGTTGTATGAATTGCCTCCGCTTTGGTACTGTTCATTTTTCTCAACTTTCAGATGCATGCCTCACTAATCAGACATGGTCCTACGATTATTTTCTCCTTTTTCCCCAGAAAAAATACTGAAGTATAATACCTTTCCTATCTTGAGCTGGTATGTCCTGCCCAATGCTACAAAGCACCATGTGGATTACATATTTGCCTCTGTGCTGTCTTTTGAGACATCCACATTGCACTCACCATACAATTTAGATATGTCTGAGGGCTTACAGTTAGTCTGCAAGATTGGTTTTAGGCTGAATCCAGTCCACAGGACATGCACTGAACACACTCTGGCATAAATATGCTATTGTAGTACAATGTTCAATAGAAAAAGAGGAGGAGCTGGTTAGCAACAGCAAGGAATTTAATTTTAAAAGCCTAGAAGAAATGGATGCTATATTATGTTGTATAATAAAAAGTATGAATACTGCTTGTGTCACAGGAATATGAGAGGTATTTCCAGCCTGTAAGTATTTACAAACATGAGCTCAAGATAATTGGTATGTGTATTGTTCTTCACCTTTTAAATTTTTATTAAGACTTAATTCTCATTGATAACAATTCCACAGTCATGAAATGATGAAATACCTTTAATTTGAAAGCCACTTACTCGGAAAAGTGTGTATTGTATTTTTTCTTAAGTACTACACAAACACAAAAAATATACCCTAATGCTGCATAAATAACATATTTCCAGCCATATTTTGGCCATTTTATTTTTACTACCAACAACATAGTTTTAAATCAGCTTCTTTCTCGATATTTCATGTTCTGAAAGAAGTAGCAAAATATCTTGTCAGGAAGAGCAGATTTAGCTAAGTGATCACTATTTTGCAACAAAAAGTTTTCACCTAGATGCCTACACTACCTTTTCAAGTCTGCCAGCCTACCTTTTCAAGTCAAGTCCTCTGTTTAAAATTTGTCATCAGTTAAAAAGCATGGCCTGAAGTCAAATATTATTTTCATATGAAAAATCTACACAATTACGGAAAACTATTCCAACTAATTTACTTTCCCTTTCTTGGCAAAGAAGCATAAATATCAGCCGACTATTAAAGGCAAAATATTCAATTACAGTTATGCAAAATTAGGTTTCTCACAATAGCATTACCTCGTTCATGTTACAGAAATGCACGCTATCGTCTTCTTTTGCATATTAAGCCTAAAGAATATATTGTGCTTTTTTTCCTATACTTCATATTCGTTGTGTGTTATTTTGTTATACATTGTGCCTGGTATGGACAAATAAATCCAATTCTCTTACCATTAAAACAATCTGCTCATGTTAGAAATTCAGATCCAGTTAGATTAGGTAGAAATGTGCACAGAATGAAATATGGATGGCATAGATTTCAGCACGTCAAATGAAGAAAGGGTGCACGGTTTTATTTCGTGTCACTGTATACTTGAAAATGAGTTTTGGAAGAAGTACCAATGTGAAACATATCACATCTGCTTCCATTATGGCAAATGTCTTTTCAAAACAGAAAAGAGAATTCATGCCTATTTTAAATGATAAAAAAGTGAACGTGCAGAACGTTACAAGACCCCACTCAGCATTTCCAAAAAGTGAACCTTCCAAACCTGGAAGAGTCACTTACCCAATTACAAGTTAGGCTTCAGTGCCAAAGGTGAAACTTAGGGATGCTCTTGAGCGCACTGAAACAAAGGACTGCTGAGTTTTATGTTCTCCAGTGTATTACAGCTTTATATAATATAGACAACTGTATTCAGTTCTCTGCAGCACTCTTTCATTTGCTTGTAGCTGTCTCTACACATTATTCGGGGTTTGGCATACACTATGCTTTATCCTCAACCCAAAAGTGATATTTTTTGTCCCCTCAGAACAGGAGATTGAGCTATACTTAATGGTTCTGAATTGGTTTTCTGGAGGCTGAAAAGCTCCTTTTTCTCAGAGATTTCAATCAGGAATGGTGTGATTGGAAGACACTAATGGTAAAGGACAGCTTTTTTATTTTGTAGTTTTCATCAGGACATAGCTACATTTCCTTGAAAATACTTAAACAATTGGAAAAGCTTAACCAGGATTAATATAAATCTAAACATAACTAACACTTAAGTAAACTTTAAAATATAACTTAGATTTAATATAAATGCTTTATGCATATATAACATTTTTTTATAATCCTGAAATAAAGACCCAGCAATAACAAAGGTAATAACAAATTCTCTGCTTCTACTGTCCCAGCATAAACTTAACTCTGGGTATTACTGCATAGAATATAATCTGTTACTATTTCCTTTGTTCACATCTAAAGTCTGATATGGAATAAACATTAAAATTTTCCAATATTAAAATGTAGGTAATAACAGATTTGTAATGGCTTCCACAAAACTACTCATATCTCAAAATCTGCCTCTAGTCAGGACTCTAAAGTGTCTAAGGGCCCAGATGTACAACCCATATCCATATAATTAATCCCCTGGTATTTACTATTTACATGTGTAAGGTGTTCGTAGGATGAGGCCTGAAATCATAATCTTGCTCTTAGACAGTAGTTATTTAACCAGGAAGGTAATCTTTCTGAGTTCTAATTTATAAGGGGCATTACAGAGTGGTCATCTTACGCTACGCAGTGGACAGTTACTACATAGGATTTTTGTTTGGTTGTTTTTTGTTTGTTTGTTTGTTTTCCTTGATATTATGATTTCCAGTAAGAGCAATTATGAAGGAACAAAGCAATCTCTGGGTCAATAAGACTTTGTGGAACCCTAGCTGAGGCAGACACTCTGGAACATTCTTTTACTCAGTGTATGAAATTCATTGGGTTTTCAGTTCATGGTAACCAGACCTATCTCTTCAACTATTCTTACTCATTTCCCTTCTCCTAATCTCCAAAACTATCAGTGTACAGACATAAGAACGGTCTTTTTTTAGCTCGTTTATTCCAAAAGATCTCAAAGTAGGAAGCAGCCAGTTATCTCACCAGACGAGTATGCAAGTGGACACCGTTATCACAAGAGGCTTCTGTGACTTCCCAGCGTAACTCTTGACATGGCATGAAGGAGTAGAGATGGGGAAAGTTCTAAACAGTTTGAGTTTTTCAAAATTGGAATGACTGGGTAAGGTACATTTGGGCTACGGATAGTCTGTCCTCTACCCAAGCTCATCAAGAACTGAGATTCACAATGACATAGTCATAAATTCTCCAAGGGAACGAGTCCGCTACAACTGTAGTTATTTGTATGGAATTATTTAATTCTCACTAGTTATTAAGCTCTGCAATGCCCAAGTGGCAAGATTTAGTGCTAACACAGGCTGCAATTGCAATGTAGCATGTCAAAAGCCAAAGGATAAACTCTCCATTGTAAATGAGATGATGATGCTGAAGAACTGAGAGCAGGCATTTGGCCAAATCAAAGGACAAACGGGATGAAGAAATAATCTTATTCAGCACTGGATAATTTTTGAAAGAGATGACAAAAAGATGTTATTGTTCTTGTCAACCTTATCTCTCATTGTCCTTAATTTCTCTGGCCAAATTAGAAGTAGTATCTGTTCCTAAACTGTCCATGTCAGCCAGCTTCCAACACAGTTAACTCCAAATAATGAATAATCTATAAAGCAATTTGGATGTTTTAGCACACTTTTTCTAAAGCAGTGGTTATGATTGTGACTCTTTGCCTTACCAGAGATTGTTAGCACATGTATAGTGTCTGAAAGAAAACTAGTATTTAGTTGATTTGTTATTTTATTGTGTGCTACTTCTCTACCTAATATCTTGGGCAATTTAAAGATTTAGTCTTCACAAAAGTGAGGTATTTGAAATTGTAAGCTGGTCTAAACATTCTGCGAACAATTACATGTCAGCTTCCTCCTATAGCTCTTCCAAGCTACTTCTCACATGTCCAAATGGACAGTACTTTGGGCTTTGCAGCAGCAATTAGCCAGTTTAGACTATAATTAGCAATTCCCTGAAAAAGATAAGGCTTTACTAAGGACCCAGTGAGGCGCCTATAACTACTGCTTGTTCAATAGGACTAATACAACATTATAGCATTTCTACAAGAAAACTTTTTCATGGTTCACAACAACATGTTCACAACATGGTTGCACATTTTCACCAACTTCTAATTTGGACAATTCTGTCTTTTTGTTATATTGGAAATTTAATTTAGCTTATTGGTAAGGAGAAATTAACCACAGCAGTTTCCCAAGGATCTGAAGTAGACAGAACAAGTCTCTGAGTGAAAGGATAGAAAGGTTAATGAAATACATATATCAGAGAATGCAGTTTGCAGGAAGGCAAACCCTGTTAGAAATTCACTCTGTAGCTTGAAAAAGATTTATATTTTTTTCTACTAACCTGTAAGCAAGTTATTACTGTTACAGAAACCCACTGATACTTACCACCTTAAAAAAAGTAATAATACAAGAACACTTAATTATAAGGAGGGATTTCATGGAACAGAATTACAATTTGGACATTGTTTGGGAAGGTCAATATTTGCCACTTTTAAGAGCAGCTTAACTATACCCACATACCTATGACATTATATTAAACAACCCCGAAGTGACACTGTATGCATTCAATCTGTCATTCTCAAGGTACTCTGCTGCCCTCAAAGGAAGTAATAGATAGCATTTTAATAAATGAGTGAGCTACAAAACCACGTTTCACTTTGAAGAGACTTTCCTACTACTTTACTCTCAACATAGAAGTGGCAGGTAACTTCACCTAGGGGCCATTTTATATGTGCTTATAGACCAAAGGCCTCTATTTGAAATCACAGCAATTCTCCCTCTGCCCCTTCTCATTTAACAGAAAGTTTGTACTGTGTAACCTTCCACAGGGTAGAGCAGAGGATTCACAAGAGTGAATCCTCTCAGCTTGAGTATGTAAAACTCTTTATTATTACCATGACACAAATCTCATTTTCCAAGTATACTCTGTCTCTTGCAGAATATACAAGGTTTAAATGCAGATGCAGTTAAAATCTCATTAATGGCTCAGATCAACAGCTGCCATTGATCGTTAAAACGTAAATGCAGTGACTTCTAAATCTTACAATGACACAGCAGCTGTGCATTTTGGGAAATGAGAGAAACTGTGACTATAAGGTAACAATCCATTAATATTTTCTTCCTGCTAGCTAGATATTGCTGAGAATTTTCTAGTTAAAATAAAAAGAACAGTATAGCCTTCATTTGACATTTTCAAACTATCTGATGAAAAAAAAAAGTTCCAGGTTTTTTTGATGTCTGTCATACGCCACTTTCTTGATGTGTATGTACTTTGCTTTCACTCTGCAAAGAGTTCCTTGAAAAGAAACTTGGAAAGCTTCTCCCTTTATTTTTAAAGCATCAGATTTTGTAAATCCCTATATTCTCTGAAGTATCTTACTGTACTACAAATTTTGAAATACAATGATATTTTTATCTAAATGAACCTAAAACATCACTTGTTAGTAATGGATTAGAATGCAAACTGGGCATGAGTTGCAGGTAATTGCCACTAGTGTGGCCCACTGCCTTCATCATTTATCATTGCAAATAAAGTTATCTGGCAATTAGAGATATAGAGTAACCTAAAATAAAAATAATGTAACGTAAAAAAATCAGATGGCCATCACTGACATCCCTAACATTCATAAACAAGTAGCTCATCTCTATTTCTCAATTTATGTTTAAAACCTATGTATTCAATGGGAATTGAGAAAGATACCATCAAGGCAAATAAAAAAAAAAAAAGTCCCGTTAAGAAACAACAAGAAGAAAACCAACCACAGATAAAAAAAATTCAGAGTAAAAAATACTTTCTCTCTAAATTTAACTCATAAAACCACAATTTGGAACAGGTGTTTATGAAATCTTTTCAATTTGCTGCTACATGCAATATGTGATCTGATTGAAACAAAATAATAACCAATCAAATCGAGTACCTAAAATGACTGTGTGTTGCAAATGAGTTCTTGGGGAAGTCAATGAGCATTACCAGGTAAATCCATCCCAAAATGTCTGTGACAAAGAAAGTGCAACTGGAGTTTAGCACAGTAGTAATACTAGCTGTCTAGGGTGAAGAATTTAGAGGAAAGCTAACAGCTGCAGCCATTCCCAAATCCCAAAAATGGGAGAAAGCAAACACATCCCTCTCACAGGTGTAAGCTCTCCACCTCAGAAACCTCACTAATTCACCTGCCAGGCATGCTGATGTTATTCCTTAGGTAAACCCCCACAAGCGCCACATATCCCAGTCTCTGCAAGAACTGATGTAGCTCTTACTGTTGAGGAGGGTTAATGAGCAAACTCCTAATAAATTACTGTTTGCATCTATTTTTTACTCTTTGGCCATTTAAATACCATTTTGATCTGTTAGTGTTTTAATATTACTCTGTGTTAAAGAAAGCCAGTAGCAAATCAGTCCTCAGAAGTTGTTACTCATAAACTCCCTGCGATGTAAATGGCTCTATCTGGTTCAAAGTGAAAAACAGCACATGCGGGTAAGATCTTGGGGAAAAAAAATAATCTTAGCAAAGAGCAAGTAAATGCAAGCTCATGAACAGTACTTATCTAGTCATTGCAAATTAGTACCTCCTTTTTCCATTCACCTCAGCCTGAATCACAATCATTATTTCAATATACTTACAAGAACAAGTAATGTGGGTGTTCTCCAAGGCTCTGTACTGGAAGACTAAGGAAACAATGAAAATAAGCTGCAGATTTATGGTGTATGAATGAAGCAAATGTTCATCACATGCAGAAAAAGCGTGTCACCTCTTACTGTTAGACTTACTTTGCTGTTATTGATTATTTATCCTTTCCCTCACAATCAAGAAACATAGAAATATCCTTGAATAGCCTCTCAATTTCTTCTTGACTTGTAGGTCTTTACTTACCTATCAAAAAGCCACAGCCTCAGAAAGCTGTCTGTCTTTGTACACCAAAGAATATTTGCATGACCAGCATAGTAATTCTGTTTCAGGCATTTGGCTTTTACAGAACTGTCTTCATCACAAACAAATTGCTTAATGACTTTGGGTAGCAAACACAGAACTGGCAAACTGATCAAGAAATAGCTGAGTAGGTATGACCTGTGATCATATTTATTGGCATTTCATTTAAAACCTCTTCTGAATCATCATTTGCAGCAGCATCTAAGTCTGATCTCTTTTGTTCAGTAAGTCAATGTTTCTTGTCTGCTTGTTCTAAAAACAACAAGAAATCAAAACTTTATTCCTCCACTCAAAAGCTTGAGAGTCAATAAAGATGTGTAGGAAGAGATTCCTCACCTTCATTAACACCACAGCTGAAAGGAGCAAAGCTTCCTGAAATTAGAGGGAGACAGAGAACATCCTGTCCACCAAGAACATAGGTGTAGTAAAGCAATAAAAGCTGGCAGCACACACTGGCACCACAACCAAATCTCTTTTGGCTAAAGTGCCTTAAAGATGTCTATAAATTAACAGAGATTTGACAGGAACTTGGGCAAACCTTCCTGTGTACAGCAAATGCTGCATATCCATGGCATTCTAACAAAATTACGTTTTTAAAATGATGTAAGAAAAGATCATGGTTTTAAAGGCATGACACAAGAACTACAATCCATCTAGTTTTTAATATACTGAAATAATTAATGCTGTTGTGCCTATCTTATCTTGAATGTTTTGCCATTACTGGAGAACTTGTTAGGAGAAACAAAGGAGTCATCAAAAATTTCCTTCACACAATCTTGTTTACTTATAGTAAATGTCAGGACACCTGACTGTCTAAAAACTGGAAAGAAAATAATAGAAACATAGAATCTATGAATCACAGATTCATAGAATCATAGAATCACTGAAACATAGAATAGTTTGGGTTGGAAGGGGCCTTTAGAAGTCATCTAGTCCAAGCCCCTCACAATAAGCAGAGACATCTTCAACTAGACCGGGTTGCTCAGAGTCCTGTCCAACCTGACCTTGAATGTTTCCAGGGATGGGGCATCTACCACACCTCTGGGCAACCTTGCCAGTGTTTCACCACCCTGGTGAAAAATACAGTTTTCATACTCAGAAATAAACATTACCAGCAAAAAAACTTAATACCTAGAACACAGAAAGAGCATCTTCACAGCCAAATGACCGTGACTACTTCTCCTGCTTTTAGTCACTTACCTTCACAGTTGCAGCCAATAAATCCACTGGCCTCTGAATTTCTAATTTAGAAATACCTTTTATTTCTTCAGGTGGGTAGTTACAAGTTCTACCATGCAGCCAGACACTTTGCAGCACAGTTTCTACTGTTTCCAGCAGTGACTACATAAAAGAGTGTTTAATTGTTCCTTCTGTGTAGCCTGAAGGAAGTATGGTGAGCCAGGGTACCCACCAACTAGGTCTGTGAACAAAGTTAGAGATCAAGGATAAAGAACTTGATTTAATCCAGTTTAACAGACTGTCTAGACTCACTGTGAAAGGTCTTTCCCCTCCCTGCCCCCCCTTTTTTTTGGACTTCTTTCTGGATTTCATCCACCACTGAAAACCAAGCTGCTTTTATTTTCCCCTCACAAATGCAGAGGATCCAGTAAATCCAAATAGTTACATATGACCTTTAAACTATATTGCTTTGCACGGAAATACAAATTTCTAAGACTAATTTTCCATAATATTTTGGGTATTTTTGAGACTATTAACCTACAATGTGAAAGTCGTACATTAGGTGCAGAGCAAAACTACTTGTCTTTAAAAATTTAGCCCAGAATACTCAGTGATATATATTCCAAATTGATAATATACTTCTGACAACAGACCGTCACTCCTATCTATAGTAGGGAGTCCTTCTTTCAGTCAGTCATCAAAAACTGAGCATCATTTTCATCCTGACACCAAACTTCCCTCCAGTGTAAAGGAATTATCTACTGAAGAAGGCTATAGCAGCTCAATGTATTTTAAGTTCACATGGTGAAAACACTTGTCACCAAGAATATATAGAATTGCGTTTCCTTTACATGTGTAGTAACTGCTGATATTTCAGTCTTGGAATTTGCATGGACCATTAACAATAATTTAAAAAGATGCTCGTGTTCACTCTGTTTTAATATTGGTTTAAGTGTCCAGAGAAAAATGGCAATATTTAATATTTAAATATCAAACACTTTGATTAAACATTAGAGCGTTAAACTAATATTAAGGCTGAAAATGAGTTTATAGAACTGTCCATAGGTCTTTGAGTTGCAACTGCCAAAAACACTTTTTGAAATTTGCCATGTAGGCATTTTTTTCAAAAAGTAGCCTGACCTCAAGCTCACAAATGTGAACTGTAATTAATAAGCAACATTTCAAAGTTTGTACTTCATGCTGGGCTGTGCAAAAAGATGCAAGTTTACCATAAGAAACAGAATCTGCAGGATTCTGACTAAAATCAGCTATGAGTGTAACAGCTTAAAGAGTCAGGCCAAAAGGTACTTAGCATTGACTTACCCTACTTACTATCTCAAACAAATAATTAATTTACACTCTTTCTATTCTCCTAGAAATAAATGGAATTCCCTAATAGAAAATATTAAGCTGATAGGCCTCTCAGTCAGGTCTGCAACTTTATAAACACCTGAGGAATTCCCCTAAAATCTATGAGGGTCGGTCCAAATAAGATTCTACACCTTGGAGCCATTATACCTCCTCTTAAGATTCATCCTTCCCCATTCTCCAGGAATATTATTCTACATCAATCATTTATAAGAGTTCAGTCCTGTTTCTCCTGAAAACTCCATTACAGCAGTTTGAACTCAAACTTCCAAACAAACCTGCAGGGAGTTTTCCAAACTCAAAAAAGACCCCCAAAAAATTGAGAGTTCAGAGTTTGAATGAATTGCTCATTGCAAAACATATCCAAAGAGGTTTGAGACAGAAAAAGAAAAAAAGAAACAAAACAAAAAAAAACCAAGAAAAGCACGCCCTAGAAACCAGACATTCTCAATCCTGAAAAGCTACAGGGATTGCAGACAGGGATAAGCATCAATTGCCTGGGTGTAAATGTAAAAGCCTTCCTATTTACCCTTTTTACATCATAACTGCAAATTATCAAAGTGCAATTTCCACTGTATTAAGGAGACAGCACATTATGCCTCTAGCTTTCAGTCACGTTTAATAAAGAGAAAACATTCTATTGAATGAACAGTACCCCTTGGCTACTTTTAAAACAATCCATTGAGAACACTACAATATTTCACACATTTATAAAAAGTATTGTGTTTCTTTAAGGAAATACCCCAAAGAAACATTACTCTCTTTTTTCACGTATATAGAATAAAAACACAAATACGGTAAGTTTAGTGGTAGTGTTTTTTGGTGGGGTGTTTTAGGGGTTTTTTTGGCTTTAATTATTGAAAACAGTAAAAAGATTGTTTAAGACTTGCTGTGTCAGAGTTTTGGATACCAAGTGTGACAGGCTCTGCAGGTGTACAGTGCTTTGCCTATTGATACAAATTGAATCTGAACACTGCAATTTATTCAGCAAATCAAACCAATCACTGCACTGCAGTTTTCTCTTTCAGCTCTCATTTCCCAACCAACTACTCTTAAGCACTTTGCTACTTCTGCTTTACAGCAAGTTTTCAACTGCTATTAGGGGTTATTTTATGGTGAGGGTATGGGGGTTTAAAAAATTTTAAAGACCTTTACACCTTTCCACTGCTGCCATTAGGTGTTGCATCATTCACATCTGTTCCATACTAGTTGCCTGTCTCCAAACACGCTATCGTGAAATATATTTCTCTCCCCCTTACCCTAATAAAAAACTAACCATTGTTACACCACGCAAAGCATTTAAACACTTTGCGAGTGAAATTTGTTCTAATAAACTGTGAATATTTGTCCAAAGAGCGAGAATAATTCAAATCCTTTTTCATTAAGAATCATACTGCAAAGGAAGTTCTTGAATGCAATCACGTTGCATGTTATTTTTGCTAAAAGATGTTTCAGCTAACCAGTCCTCCAAAATAACCAACACAAAAAGATCAAAGAATGAAAATTAACACCAGATTGCCCAATAGATATGTAAGGAAAGAAAAGTAACCAACTCAGGAAAAGCAAAGTGTCAGCCAGCTAAAAGGGGAAAAAATAGAGCAATCTTACAGTGTTGAGCCAATATATAACCCCGGATTAATAGCTAGCCTTGGCAAGGCTCAAATGTGAAGATGCTCACATCGGGCATCCCAGACTTGCTGCTACCAGAGGTTGTTGCTATGGCAACTGGTGACAGTCAGCCAACAGTAAAATGAATTTAGAGAAGATAGTTAGGAAGTACTGAAAGGAAGAAACAAAAAAGAAAAGAAGGAAAGAAATTTGATGCCTGTAAGTAGATGCACAGTTCCACCATCTGCCTTTTTCTCTATGGCAGCAGAGGAATCCATCACTGAAAGGGAGCAGAATTTCTATTTTGCCTCCACGATATTTGAAGGATATTCCTGCCTGTATGAGTTTCTAATTGAAGGAAATTATTGTCTCGTTCACGCAACAGCTTGTCAGTGACTCAGCAATCCAGCAAATTCAGCTCTCTCTGAAAACTGCATGGAACTGTTAGCACATTGTTCTCATCTAAACTGTTTACAGGAAGCCTGGAGTGGCCCATTTCTGTCCTTTGCCTTTAAATCAGCCTGGGGATGGTTCCACCCTGACATGTAAAAGGGCTCAATGGAAGAAGTATTTGTCACTGAAACAAAAGGATTTGGAACTTTACAAATCTGGTGGAAAACTCGGCTGATTTTTTTTTTTTTTTCCAAACAAAGAACAAAGCAGAGACTGGTTGTTTTAAAAGCAAAATTTGGTTCAAAGGAGACTAGCTGGAACTGCAGTCAGTGGGCCATAAATCACAGTGCCCATGCCCAGCTGTGCAGCACTGCATGGAAGAAAAGGTTTTGGATGGCAGTGTCCCTTAGCAATAGCTGTGGATGTGTATGCCAGGGAGGTAGTTATTGTTGTTTATTTGCTGTACTATCAACGTGGTATGCTAGAAAGCACACTTTTTAGGAATCAGTGTGTGCGCACTGTGTTATCTTATCTCTCTCAGAACATCATCCCAGCCCCCCTGGAAAACTCCTGCTGGAGTACTGGCAGAAAGAGATAAAAATGAAGTGCTACTTCTGGTAAAACTGAAGTGCTGAACTAGACTTCCTTACAAGTACCTTTTCCTAAGATTGACTGTATGCCATGATCAAGAGGATGAACAAGAAGACCTCATATTCAGTCCTAAAAATATTCACTGGTTGATTTGTGTGCAGGCGTTTTTTAAGCCTAGAAATGGCACAAAGATGGGTAGAGACAAAAAAGTTGTGAGATGGAGCAAGCATGGAAGAAGCTGTTATTTTTAGAGAATAAATATCTAGAGAGGCATTTACATAAGAATGTGCTTTTGCGGAACTAGCAGGCACAACCATGGCTGCAGAAATTGGCCAAGCTTGTCTCCCCTTCCAAGCCCTAGGAACATGAGGGCTCAAGTCACTTCACTCGCCCTTCTGAGGTTGTGACCTGGGGAAGTCACTTAGCTCGGCTTTGTTTTCTCCATAAGTAAAATGGAAAAATACAGACCAAATCCGCCTTTTAAAAGTGCTTTCATGTTTAAAGAAATGAAAAGGGCTAAGCAAGTGGTAGATATTGTTTGAGCAGATTAATACTTGGGTGATCAATATACATTATGAGACTGCTCTTACTCATCATGTTTCCCACAGCTAAGGGAATGCAAGAAATATTAATAATATGATGATTATAGTTGGTAGAAATGCCCCTAGTGAAGGCTGCCAAGTTTCCTAGAATGTAGGGAAAGCTGTGTGCTCATTTACTGACACTTTAATGTAACTTTTACTGTATGAAAGCAAAAATAATGCCTGTCATCTGAATCAGACTGGCTCAGGGTTTTTATTAATTAATGTTTTGTGTTGACTTGATCTTACCAAATTTCAGTTAAATACTTTTTCATTGGTTTTGAAAACAAAACAAATTAGAACAAAGTCATTTAGCTAATACTCATAATAAGAATTCTTCTAGTACTTTCTTTGAAGAACTTTATGAAGGCTTTGAACTACAACCTGATACTAAGCAAAGAGTACTGAGATCACAGACCTCTCTCTTGCTACATCCATGAGAACAAGTCCAAACAGATTTCGTCAAGTTAGAAGTTTCAAAAGGTTATATGCATTCAAAAAAAGTATATCTCTTTTCTGTTAAGGAAGTAGACTTCAGCTATGAGTATATGAAACATTCCTACAAGCAGAACCAAGAAAAATAATGTTCTAAATATTTGGAGAGTAACCTTGACAGTGCCAAAATATTTGTGAATTTTAGATTTAAGGCATTGGGTAGTAACTTCGTCCACAAATACTAATCAGAGATCAGAAGTATGATTATCTAGCTGATTTTTATAGCAAGTAGGCATATAGTAGAAATTCCTGTATTTCCTTCATATTCAGAAAGGATACCAGATATTTTTTAACAGATAAGAGCAACCTGTTCTTTTTCAGTAGGTGACTCATAACACTCATCTAGTGTTTATTATTATCCCTATAAAAAGCTAGATCATCCAAAGTACAGTAAAAGGCAAAAAGTAAACAGACATCTCTCATGCAAAATCCCTTGTTCATTTAATTCTAATGTATTTGAACCCATAAGAATAAGCTCAGTAGTCTGCAAGAATGATACCAGAAGCAGGGTCTTGCGGAATTCTACTGGCTCCTCCAAAGCTTTTCAAACCCCATGGTCTACCTGCCACCCTCCTCTTGTATTGTAGAACGCAAGGGTGGACAAAGATGAAACTATGGAAATTTTCACACTGGAAGAAGCAGTTCCTCCTTTCACAGATGGTGGCTCCACAGTATTTTTGCCATTCTCATCCTCTTTTGAGTGCTTCTGGAGAATCATAAAAGTGTAACTCTTGCACATGCAGAATCACTCACTTATAAAAAATTAGGAAAGGAAAAAAACCCTGCAGCTTAGAATATAAAGTTGTCCTGAAAGGACAGGTAGATTTTTGAACATCAATGTATCTTTGCTTGTCTGACCCTCCCTGATGTAAATTGTTGTTTAAGTTATTAAAAAACTTGGTGCAAGCCAACATAACAAAAGTATTTCTATTTAGACAAAGCTAGCCTGACATAGAAATACACAAAGGTGCATTAATCTGCTAAAAAAAGGGAAGATAAGCCAAGAGCTGAAAAAAACAAGCACTTTTAACTCAAAAGCGAAATAAAATCACTGTGATAATATGTACACCTACAAAGGTAAGATAAGAACTTGCTAGTTAGCCATCTGATCTAAAACCAATGTTAAATTAAATAGTAAGAAGAAATCCAGAAGAAACTTTCATGCAATACCCACTGTTGTTAGTTCTAGGGATAAACATCACTTCTCAAGAAGAAAATATTTCTTTTCTCCTTAATTTCATTAAACAATGAAAACACTTGTGCTTCTTTTAAGTACCTTTGAAGTGTTTGGCACTAGTTCTAATGTTTTACAGAAAAAAAAAATCCCCTTTTTAGCTTTTAAAGCAAGAACAGTTAGATGCCAGTCTTCTAGGAAAATTGGGGTTTGCCTTTTCCGAATTCATTAATCATTGAAATACACCTAACACTGAAATAGTTCATGTATGCACGAAATATGAAAATGGAAATACTTTTTTCCTGCAGTAGATCTGGTTTTGTCTTTATCTTTATCCATTTAAGGAACAAGTATGTTTGAATTATCTAAATACAGGTTATGGGCCAAAAACTTTTGCTTATGGACCTTACCTCTCTGTAGGGGCAAACCATTGAATCTGAAGTTTGCCAACAGGTTGTGGATTCAAAGTACTATATTTTGAGTACTCCTTCTGTGGGAACTAAATCCTAATACAAGAGATGCTGGGAAACTCAGAAAGATTCTCTTTGCCTTCAGTGGGAGCTAGGTGTAACTTCTGTATACCAGTTATCTCAAGATATGTATTCAGACAGTAAGGAAAATAAGAAAGGATTATCACTTTGGAAAATTTAGCTCAAGTTCACCTTTTTAATATATTTTCTAGTTAATCCAGAATAAGCATTTCCTAAATATTTCCTATATATTTAAAAAGTAATTAATTTTGTGATGTTCTTTTCTCTAATTTCTTCTTAATTGTAACTGAAAAGAAAACCATACATACACAAGCAAAATATTAATAAAGAAGAATCCTGGTAAAATCACAAGCAGGCCAGTCTCCTTTCATTTGATCCTTTGCTAACAACAAACCAAAAGGCTTTGGCCAATAAATGGCTTAGCTTTTTTTTTTTTTTTTTAAATTTAAACTTCTTAATTATCTTACCTGCAGAATATTCTGCTTAATCATCTGCCTGCCGGTTTCTATCTGCATTGGTGCTAGGAAGCGCAAATGGCCTAGCCTCTAAACCTACTAATCTGACAGTCTGACCCTTGATAAATCAGTGTTATAATCTATAGCTTGCTGCCTTTTGCTTTAGCTGTCTGTGGCATGCTTTGATGAGTATCTGCCTTGCAGGAGAAACATATGAATATTACATCATGTGCAACTGGTTTGAACTGTTGTGCAACCATGGGACACTGAGTCACTCTGGGGAAAAAGTTAAAATGAACTACAGTAGATAAATGTCGATTTCAAGGGGTTTGACATTATATTATATTTAAATTAAAGGGAATTTTATTCTGGTTCCTTCCTGCTCCGAACCTGCTGGTTTTTTCCTTTCAGAAGATTCTGATAAAATATGTGATCATCGTCTGCTAAGGCTCTCAATTCCTCTTCAGTGCAGACTGCAGGGTTTATATGATAAAATTTTAATGACCATGGACCTGCATAGCAATGTGAGGTACCAGCACATTTTCAATAATGCCAGGCATCTGCAAGGACTGGCATCAGGTGATATTCCTACTGCTGAATCCTGCGTGTCCTAAGAGGCAGGCTTTGTGGAGATAGAGGCAGCACCTGAGAAAACTCCATTATCATGCAGCAGTCGTACAGATGAAATGGAGATTTACGAATCCCTGCCAAAGAAACTATATTATGGACTGTAAATTAAAATGGGGGCTTAACACATAGTGAACTACATGCTAGAGAGGCTGATTTCCAGATTGCCCTGTGTATTCAGGCCCAGGCAGCTCTAGAGACCATCCCTTGTTAAGTGGTCCTGAGCTCTCCATGAAACTCAGACATTCTAGGTTTGAAAAGGCAACTGCCAAAGCTTTCATAGTCACGGCAAAAAAAAGGAACCCTCAGTTGCTTCAGCAGGCATTTTACTTGCAGCATACTATTGTAGTATGGTGACTGGGACGTAGTAGCTTCGTCCTCAGATGTAGTCCCAACGCATTCCATGGAGAGACTTCAGTTTTACTCTTCTGCAAGTCATAGCGTGTTGCAAGCTCAAAGGACCAGATTTTGGTCTCTGAATTACTGCTGCTGTTCATGAATCACAGTCTTCTCAGATCTGCTACTGCACACTGGTGATACTTCCACCCGAATCACTAAATCCAAATAATTCAAATTGTTTACTACGTTTTGGTGAGTATCTTTAAGAAAGCTCCTCAGGAAAAAATGCAATTTTGACTGAAAAGGACTAGATCATAAAATGTGAAAAAGTTTTAAAAAACTCTCAGAAACAGCAGGCCTGCCCAAAAAACTGTAAGGTAAAGGGATAAATACCATACCGCACCGCTCCTCTGAATATGCCAGTGTTTCAAGTAGGATGTAAGTGATACAACCTGTAAGATTCATCTTGAAATTTATTCAGATATGCAACTGGTATGTCCAATGGCTAGGGTTTTCCCAGGGAAAAAGAAATGCATAGCACTTTTTCCAATAGACCATGAAGCCAACACAATTATTTCCACCCATCTAAACAAAAAGCTCCACATAATAAAATGCAAAATAAATTTATTCATCACACCTGTCAAGTCAGCTTTGAGGGTCTTACTCTCCCACATTCTTTATTACATTTTATATTCCTTTGGAAATTGTCTTACAGCCTTAAGAAAAGGTTAATCTGTCTTAGTGCCGCTAAACTTGCCCAAAAAATGAAAAAAAGCTGAAGCAGAGAAAAAGGGAAAACCTTCCCCTCGGTTGTCCTGAAACAGGAAAAAGAATACAAATTAACTTTCTTTTCTGCTTATTTGCACAATTTAAAATGATAAAATTCGCTTCACACTTCAAAACTCTACAAGGACACTTTGCTTCAAGTGAATGTAGCCCCACATGGACCATTTTGTGCTTGTCTAATGTGTAAATGTGCTGTTTTATGTTGAAGTGTGTATAAGCAACTATACAGTGCGTATACGGTAACTCAGATATCACTTGAGCCCCACAAGTGCCATGCCCTAAGGCATGCTACAAGCCATGCTTCATAAGGCAAGCAAAGTATTTCCAGTGGGCTATCTGTAGTGGCATAGCCTATAGCAGAACATATTCTAGACCTGGTGAAGCAACATGTTCCAGAAAATACAATGTTTTTTCTGGAAGGCACAAGGATAACACATCGTGAGGCCATTTTTCGGAGTGTATCAGTTGTGTTTTAAAGCACACAAAGTTCTACTACAAAGTTCTGAGTAAAAGAGATCTGTTCCTTGATTTATTCTCACTTTTCCATGAACATAATTCTGTTGGCTTTCCCAGAACAGGAATCTTAAAGACACCCAACACACCACTATCTACCCATCAGTGGTGAAGCAGTGCTAGCAAAGCACAAATGGGTATGACCCTATGAATAAGGGTCGTTGTAGTAAAGATCTTCCTAGCTCCACAATGACTAGTACCAGGCAGTGCACAGCACTGCTAATATGCAGCGTGACAGACAGTGATAGTGTGAACTGCATCTTCTCAAGCAAAGGCAAGGAATAATGACTTTCTAACTTCAGGATGTTTCAAAATGTAAAACAGACCATTTTACAGCACCTGGAATGAGTCATCCCAACGCCTTTTGATTTTGATTGCACCTACAACTGCAATTTCAATGGCGTGCGTCACTGCACACACAGGAAAGGTAAAGTACAACATGTTGTAAAGAGGAGGTGCTACCACTCATCATCACCATTAGCATCAACAGCCCTGCCTGCATCCAGCTCTCCTCCCGTTGGTCCAGACCTTGGCCTGACTCCCAGCCTGGCCTCAGCCAGTCCTCAGGGAGGTGCCCAATGCCCGGGGCTCAGGGAGCTCCCTGGGCAAGAGCTACTCTGCTCCTGGCTGGGGGCCCACCCTGCCACACCCATGGGGAGATCCCTAGCTGCCAGTCCCAGCCCACAGGGAGCCACTGTCCCACGTAGTGCTCAGGCAGCAACCATTCCCAAGGTATGAGAGACGGGGTAACAACAAATACCTATTTAACAAAGAAAAGAAAAAGTCATTTTGGCAATAAACCCTAAAGCTCTTCTTAGTTTATGCCAGATTTTTCCTATGTAGTTTCACAAGCCAAACTCTTCACCTTGTAAATGCCCACAGTGATGTTAGGTAAATCTGAGTGTGATTTTCTTCTTTTCTTTTTTAATTGTTCTGGTTGATTTGTTTCGCACAGCAAGGCTCCTCACTGAGATGAAGGCTCCTTGTACACAAGCACCTACACCACGCATCTGTAATCATACCCTGTAAAATGGCATCAGCAAAAGAAAGGAATGACATTTTTTCCTCTTGATCACAACAGAATAAACAACATTTTAAAGGTTAAATTATTCAAATTCTACAGTTACCTGTAAAAAAAAAATGACGTCTCTGCTGTACCTTCAGATTTCTTACATCCAATTATTTTGATTTTTTTCATCCTGTTCCAGGCTTCCTGACTACTGCTGCTTAAGGGGCAAAAAAAATTGTTGTAACTAGTGGCAACTCATTTACTTCCACTGATAGCTACAGCTCCTGATACAAGGTTTTCAGCTCAACTCAGAGAAGTTAGATGAACTATACAGCAAGTTAATCAAACAGAAACAGACAACACCTAAATGCATATCATAATGCCTTGTGCTCTAAGAAAATTCTATCTGAGTATCAGCTTTAACTTTGTTAAGGTCAGACAAATGTGACAGTCATGGGGAAGAAATATGCAGTGGTACTTAAAACAGTCTCTGTATAGATTAAGGCAAAATAAAATAAAACAAGACTAGGGAACTCAGTGTGAAATCCAGTTTTAATTGGTGTAAATCCCTGGAATCCCACTGTGGCTGATGCTACCAGTTACTTCATAAGGTTGATGGAACCATACTGGTTCACACCAGTAAAAAATCTGTCTCTTCAATGACAGAAGAGACTATATAGTATCCAGAAAACATCATATGATTTGTAAAGGATTACTGATTTTTCATTTTCTGATCCTGTGGTTATCTACTAAAAAAAGTAAAATAAAATGAAACAAGGGGTTCTGCAAAGTACTTATGTGTGATCATGCAAAGAGAATTTAACACAAATACCCCCCCTTCCTTAGTACCTTTCCTGTCAATCCCTTACAGCCCACTTCCTTTGCCTCGCAGGAACACTCCTGCTGCTGATCCCCCCGCCTCTCCTTTGGTTTTTCATAGATTATCCAAGATGCAGGTTTATGCATGAAGATCCACTGTTCTTTAACTTAAAAAATGCAGCAGTTTGAGAACTGAAAAACAATAGAGTATGACAATCCTGATAATTTTGTCTATTCCTTATCAATCCATGAAAGCTACACCTTTACATCCAGACCTTTTGATTGAGAGTGTTCTTTTACCCCATTATCTGATGCTGTTCCATTTCTCAGGGTATAACACCATTAATTCTTTCACATAGTTATGAAAAATAACTAAAAGGAATCAAGGAAAACAGCCATACCACACTGTGTAAAGTAACATTATGACTGAGCTCATAAAAAGAGATGCTGACTGAGGAATTTAAAGTTTTTCAAAACTTTTGATCTTGTTTATACATGTGAAGGTTTGATGTGAAAGCTTGATGTCAACTGTAAAGAGAAACACCTCTCAAGACAAAAATAAAAAACAGACCTCCTGTTGCAACGTACCCAATGATAACCAACAAGTTTCTGATCTTGAAGAGAACATCATGTGAATGTCTTGCATTTAATATTATCTTATGCCAAGCAGCCCTACTTTTTCTTCTCATTATATTTTCTTCATAGTTAAGTGTTTGGTTTCACACATGGGATAAGAAAGTAAGTTGCTGGAGTAGATGTTCAGTAAGTCTTATTAGAATATCTGCCTTGTTATATTTGCTTGGGTCCTGAGATAACATGCTGTTTTGTGAGGACCCATGTGCAAAGTAAATGTAACAATTATTCTTTTTGTTTGTGATAATCACAATTATTAGTAAGCAGATGCATAATAATCCCTTTGTATTTAACTCTGAGCTCTATCTCAGCTGAGGACAATCTGAGCCTGCCATTTCAAATATTTCTATATCTAATTTGTTGTCTGTTTTTATTACTTTTAACTTTGGTTGCAAAATATCAGTAGAAAGAAGTCATTTAACACTTAAGCATTATATGCACAAAAGTATCTTAGTGCAAATTAGAGTTTTTCCCCTCTTGTGATGGTATTACTAGGTATAAAGCAATATCTAGCATCTAACTGGATTTGTTAAAAACTGAATTAATTTGTTTAATGATATTATTCTGGTGATAATAGAGAAGTGGTATTTGAAACCTTTTAGCATTAAAAGGATGCTAGTTGTCTTTGATTTATTTTTTGTTTATACATGTGAAGGTTTGATGTGAAAGCTTTATGTTAACTGTAATCAAAATAATCTTTACATGTCCACAAAATTCTTGCAAGTAAGATACAGTATTGATTCCATATAACAAAAGAGTGACTTATATATTTGATTCTAATGGCAACCCAATGGGCTTTGAAAATGGCATAATTATGGAATTGTTTTGGGTTTGGGGGTTTGGCCGGAGGGAGAGGTAGTTCTTATTTTTAAAGAGAAACCCAGAGACAGCCTAGATATGCCACACGTGAACAAAAATCGCTGTTCAAATGTCACTCATGACCTGACACAGACAGGGAAAAGATGACAGAAATTTTACAGTAAACAGAAAGGCTAGAGAAACATTTTACTTTCAACTAGTTTATTCATCTTTTGTATATTCAGAGAGAGAGATTTAAAATGCATTCCTATCCACTTGTCAGTGTTCTTCTAATGAACCCTTCGGCAATATCCGTACAAAGTAATGGAAAAGTTTCATTATAATTGCATGGAGCAACATAAAACAAATGTTCAAAAATCAGAAAAGATTACAGGACAATTTATTAGTGTTTGCAATGTTAACATGTATGTTACTTCTGATCTCAGTCAGACTCAGGTATATTTGTAATACATGTTTTTAAAATATGATTGATAAGAGTGAAGTGTGGCAGTACATCGGCAGCAGAGTATTTTTAAGCATAAGATCTAATGAGTTTCTATATACATAAATATATTAACCCCATGTGTGAATCACACATAGTATAAGGAAAAAAGGTCAGGAGCCTTGTGTAAAAATTTTTAAATGTTAGTGGTAATAAACCAAATGCAGAAGTTCTTCAATGACAATGAACAAAAAACTAGTGGGTAATGAAAAAAAAGTGGCGTATGGAAAAGACACAAAAGCAATAAGAATATTCCCAAGTATGCTGGAAAACCACAGTTTTCCAATGAAAGTGATTAACTCTATTGTATATTTGCCAAGTATATTATTTGCATTTCAGATTTTTTTGAGTCAATGGGTACTCTCTAAAGACTCCATAAAAGAGATGAGTTTTGAAGAGTTATTTGAATGAAGGCAAAAGACAGTGATTTAACTCATGAACAGAAGTCTACAAAAGTTAATAGTGAGATCCAGAATAAAAGCCCAGAAGGAGAAATGTATTAGGACAAAATAGAGAACAAGAGATCAGTAAGAGACACTCTGCAGTAAAGAGAATTAGGAAAAAAGCAATCTATAAAAATAAGCGACTGAAGAGCTGGGAAGGGCTTTGAAGGAGAGGGTTTCGGTCTAATATGAAGTCCATTTGCATTAACAGGAGTCTTTTCACTGACTACAGGGGATTTCTGATCAGACCATATACATTTCACCTTGATGATCTGAAGGCATTTTCTTTTTCATTAAGCCATGCTAACAGGAATACAGCCGGTGTCAAAATATCATCATAACTCTAAATAATGGAAATCTGTATCTGTGACTTCATTGTCCAACCTATGGTCCATACCTTCCATCAAAGGTTACACAAAGCGATACGTGAAAGCCCTGGCAACTTTAAAATTAATATGAACTAACGTACAGAACTATTCTGTTCTTTTCCAAACACAGGTCAGCAAGCAGAGCTTGCTAAAAGTTACTGGGGATGTTGCTATTTCAATCTGCTAAAGTTGCCTCACTAGAATTCAGTGAATCACGATTTAACACAAAGAGCAAGGACTCTCCACATACTCCAACCTGTATTTTCTGTCTATATGTACAGTTAAATCCTACATAAACTTACAGCATTTGAGATTAAGACACACAATATCTTAGAGTCAAATGAAATGCCTATATACTAAAAAGTAAATGTAATTCTTTTTCCTGAAATTGAGAGTTGTGTAGGCAGTATCCCATCCAAATTTAGGTTGGGTGTACTAGAATTCTAATAGCAGGTAATCTGAAGTGCTCATTAGAGGCATGCAAGTAATTCTTTACCTAAATGTATCTAATTTAACCATATTTTCCCTTTGAATGAAGCCTGCCCTAGTGGAAATTAGTGATCCAGCCCACACACTTCCAATCCTGTCGGCACTTTCAGTTTACATTTGCAATTTTTTTTAGAATTCTAAAAATTACTTTCTCTGTCTTCTCTTCTGATCTCCGCTGGGTATTTATATGCAGCAAGTATAATTATGCTTTTGGCAAGCTAGTGAAAATTAAACCCTTACAAGCAAAGGGAAAAAAGAAAGGAGAGCGAGGAAGCATGGAAGAGGAAGAAAATCTGGTTTAAAGTGAACTTGTCACAAGCTTACTTGTGTATAAGCAGAAGGCAGCTACGTATTTTAATCTTACAGCACAGTTCTAGGAGATGATGACATTTGGCTCACACTTAATGAAAGCTGAGGATGGATATTTTATTGATTTGAACAGGGAGTATACACTTCACTACTGGAAGATACTAAAGTAATGACTTTGGCAAGTCATCTTGTTTTAAATATCAGATCATCTGCTCCTAAAAATCCAGTCTCACTGACAAGCAGAGATGTATCTTGTATGGTACGTCTTGCAGTACTACATACACTATATGATCTGATAGCTGATTTTCATATACATCACGTTGCATTTTTTTTTCTCAGTAACAAAATAAAAACTCCTGCTAGTATACCACCTTGCTGTCTATTTTAACTGAAAGCTTTAACAGGTTTTGTTATTTCCAGAGCTATAAAAACTTAACTCAAAGGGAAGCAAAGAGTAGATGAGGTATTTGGGGGTATTCAGCAATGTAACATTTTTCCCTCCTTTTTCATACAGTCCAGCATGTTCACTTTACCCAGGAGCCTGAGAGCTAGCAAATCCCACCATGTGGTGTACAGATGCACTGCTTCAGAGAAGGAAGGGGCTGTGAAGAGCCTTTTCCCTCAATCCTCAGAAAAGCACCAAAAAGAAGCCTACTCCGTACAATGACTAAATACAATCTACAAAGTGTATCCTGCCAGTGGTCATGAAAGTCTCCACAGCACCACCAAAGGCAGCCATGACGGTTGTACTTGCAGGATAAGCTTGGGATGTATATGATTAATTTTTTAAGAAGACTTTGTGAAACTACCCTGCCTTTACTGGCTGGGCAGAACACCACCAACCATCCATCCTGCGCCAGTGTGTCTTTAACAGCAACCCTCACACGCTCAAACACAACCTGAACAGTTTCCACAATGGCAAGATTTTCTACTCAGATGTGTCTTTCACAGCTAATTCCTCTTGAAGAAGAAGCCACCATAAATTTAATAAAAATCTCAGTCCATACAAAAAGCTGACAGTCTCAGCTGCCTAATTAGAGAAAAGAAAGGCCACTTTCAGTGGTTGAAAAGTCAAAACCATAATTGCACAATAGCTTTAGCAGACAAAACTATTCTGTATGAGTGAAACCATCTGAAACTGTTCTGTAGTGTGTATGAGCTATGAGTTTGTTTGGCAGAATATATATTGAAATCTGCACCATAGCTGAGAAAAATCACAACCACAAACTGTTAATGGATTCTTTCATATATCAATACTCTTTTGTCATTATAGTATACTTCTGCCTACAATAGCGGTCAAAGATAATTTGCGACCTGCTGTAAGAGAAACTCTGAAGAGAATTAGGCATCATCATACTTCTCTTCAAATCTGCTTGCCCCTGAAATGGAATAAACAAAATTTGGATTACTGCAAGAGTGTGTGTTTTGCACACAGAAGCCACAGAAAACAGCATTACTGCAAGCCTGCTGGGAAAGTACAGTAAAAAATAAATCAGAATGAAAGAAAACACTGCAGTTAATACCTAAAGATGGAAAGCCAGAATGAAAGGTTAAGAGGTGGGAGCTTAATGGTTATTGTCCTATCATATTTTAAGAACCTGATCTTCATTTTGCCAAGGTAAATGTAGTGCCAAGTAAACGCAGGTCCATATTTCTAACCTTAATAATTACTTATGAAGATGTTGGGTATTATTCACTTGGCAGAACAATCCTTAAAATAACAAAACATATTTTGTAAGAACATTGTGTAAAGTGAAGGTTAAACTGAGTTACTTACTTATTTAGAGGGTTCTTGGCTGTCAGCAAATGACACAACACACATCTAAGTGGAAGCAGGGGGAGGGAAACTGTTACATAGACATGATCGCATCTTGTGATAAGGAATGGATAAACCACTTAATTGAAGGGGGAGAAATATGGTCTTTCAGCAGTAAATCAGTATCTGAGCTGTGAGTCTTTAATCACCATTTTGAGAAACAGCAAAAGTTGCAGGCAGAAAAGCTGTCCTGCCAAGAGAAAAAAAAAAAAAAAAGGAAAAAAAAGGGGGAAAAAAAAGGAAGAGATAACATATCATGGCCAGAAAATATTTGTTTTACTGAATAAACTCTGTATTTGGCAGTTAAAAAGGTTTCAGTGTAAATTAAAGTTTGAATAGTCTTGGACTAGATGGGAAGCTTTGTCAAGGCAAGTTAAGAAGACACTAACGTAAAACAGAAAAAAATGACAGGGAAGTCACTGGAAAGTGACATTTTCCTTATTACTGCAAGTTCTATTCAGCTTCCCCCAGGAGTTCCTCTGACTGTGTATTCATTGACCCCAAAAAATATTTGGGTCCATGCTCTCTGCAATAGTTGAACTGCTGATGAATCCAAAAGAGAGTTTTAAGGGCTCCCATCAGGGCAGTTAGTCATGCCAGGGGTGCTCCGTGAAGGAGCCTGGAGACTGAAAGTGCTGAGAGGTCCGATTCTTGCTGTATTTATCTCCCATTCTGCAACGGGGACAGCCTCAAGAATCCCAATTCTTATCAGAGCCACAGATCCTAAAACCCAAAGTAGCTGATCACTAAACTGAAGTTGCTGGTCTGTCAAGAATGCCAGCTCCACTGAGCAACTGCAGGGAGCCTGTTTAAATTCAAAACACTATGTGCCAGCACTCTTGAATTTTTTTTTTTATTATTATTTTTTTGGATTCAGCAAATTGCAAAAGGGTTTATTTTTCATCCAGTTCGCACTGAACTTTTCCTCAAACCATGATTCCCAAACCTGGATTCTTTTCTTTAATAGGCTCCAGTGTTACAGGCTATATAAATCAAACAACAGAGGTTTCAGCTCTCCCTTTCTTATGGTTTTCTTCATACGTTTAGTCCATCCTTTGTGTGCACTATTTGCATTATTAGCTGCTAGTTATTCCCCATTTACCATAACAAAGCAATCAATCATGTCATTTGAAAGTGAAAGTCAGAATACCAGTTGGTTGCTTTGCTAGTTTTTATACAGCACATGCGGCTCTGTGAGAGGCTTAACCGATGAAACCTGGTTTAATATGGCTTTATGTCTGGCATTTCAATTATCCCATGCGAGCTCTGTTTTTCAAGGCTTAGTTCAACAGCTCTCTCTTGTGAGGACTTGGATGGCTAAAAGTATAGTTTATATACTGTATAAAGTACATACAACTAATCTCTGACAGATTTGTCATATTTATCAGAAGACAGACAAAACATGTTCAATGTCTAGGAGATTAGTGCATTACTAATTATAGAAGTTACAAAGAGCTTATAGATAATGGCAGCTAGATGTTTTTTCTCATTAATAAATTCTTACCATAAACTCTATTCCTGCAAACTCAGTTCTCTGCAGATTCCCAAATCTGCTCCCGTGACTGTTTCCCTGTACAGTACCATGTTTTATCCTAAGTCTGGTTTCTGCTTTCTGTCTCAGTGAAGGTTTCACCTTTCCTTCACAGCAAGAAACAACCACCTCTGATTCTATTAAAATGTATTTTATGTATTTTTCAGGCAGGATTATTTGCTGTAAAATTAAAATGCACCTCTAGTTTCAGAGGTCACGCGGGCTCTTTAAAAAGAAGCACTTTCCCTTTTGGTCATTTGAATTTATCAAGAATTATGCAAGGTAATACACCTAACCTGGAATAAAAAGCAATAAGAAAATCTATAAGACTGTAGCTATCTATTACTATAGCTTTACCTTTGCAAACAATCTTTGCTTTGATTTTTTTCTGAATTTAATATTATTAATAACTTCATTGGCCATGTAATCTTGAATATGCAAAGCATTAAAAAATATACAAGAATCCCAAACAATGTTAAGAAAAAAAAAGGAAAGAAAGAACAAGCGCCTTCTGTTATGTGAGTTCTGATATCCTGAGCAATGTAATCATTTTTCATAGGACATTTTGTATCTTTTATTTGTCTAAAAGTATACAAAAATCCATTTTCCGCTGTGTTGGAAGTGACAACTCTAATAAATAAATATTTACTACAAGTAAATATTTTTGTATGACCATAAAAAAGAGAAAATTCATGCAGACTTGGGTTTTTTTTCAGATTGAAAAGATGGGCATCTGTCGTACAGCACACATATACCAGACAGCGAAAATCTGCAGCGGGGCAGCAAGCCGATGTGTTTCTTACACACTAAACATGAGCGTTCCCTGTCTTACTGCAATGACCTTCTGATCCCTGGTGCCAAGTGTTCAAGTCCCAGCTGTGGATTTAAACTCAATCTCGTTTTGAGTTTCCATTCTGTTGGCAGCAGAGTCATTCCTCACTGCACTGCTCAAGCCCGAAAAGGCTTCCTGACTCGGAGGCAGGCTCAGATAAGCAATGGCTATACGAGAAGTTGTAATTGCACAGGCTCTTTCTTTCCCCCAACAGGTATTACTACAAATGAGCGTCATTGAAAATTCTTCTGAGCTTTAACAGGGTAGATAACCTCATAGGCAATTGTGAATCTGACAGGGTGTGCAGATTAGCAAAGCAGACAGAAAAAAGTCTTGCGCCATTTAACCCCTTCACAGCAAGCATGGATTTTTGTGGGAGGTTTTTTGTTTGTTTCTTTTTTAAGAAAGCCTCCTGAAGTAAGGAAGATGAGCAGGTAGGCCTTAGCCTGAGCATTAGTGAAAGCTGCACTGCTGTTTGCAGTGCAGACTGTTAACAACAAAATCAGGTAACCAGAATAACAACTGCTCTGTTTTCTTTTCCCCACTCTGTATATAAACGTTGTAAATGACATCTGCTGTTTCTTCTCACTGAGTGCACAGATCAGGCAGTGCTTGTAAAATAGCAGCTATTCTGTGCGTATTTCATCCTCACTATTCAGTGAATATACCATACACACTTTCCAGCATGCTGTTCAAATCATGACTCGATACCAAAATATTAACTTCCACGCGGGTTCTTGATTCTCCCACCATAGCTTTTTAATCCTTTCTAAAGCTGACGTCCATCTGTTGAAACCAAAAATAGAGAGGTGTGAAATAAACTTCAGAGCTCCAGGGAACCTACATTTTCCAGCGGCTGGCACTGAGCAGCCTCCTCCGGGCTCTGAACAGATACCCCACCGGCCTCGGCTGCAGGGGCAAGGGCAAGGCATTCTGCACATCGGTCAGTGCATCGGAGGCTGGTGCACAGACAATATGAAACACACGGCGAGGAAGCCTTTGCTGAAAAGAAAGCTTCGTTGAAGTCACGTGTCGCCAGCCCAACTTCAGGCATAAAAAAATTCTCTTTCCTAGATTTTCTTCCCAGCCAATGAAGAGAGCGACTCAGCATATCTGGCACAAGCAGCTGAGCTGGCTTTCTCACCGTCAATATCAAAGCGATCCTTCAGAAGCAAGCTTCTAGCCTTCCAATTAGTCCTCATGAATATTTTCTAACTCTGAGCTTCTCATCGACCTGTCTACCTACATTTTCCCCAGTGACCATTCCTGTCCAGTCTCCCCTACTGCTCTCCCAGATCCATAAGCCCTGTTTACCTTCCCAGTATCATTCGTCACCTTTGCTCTTATCTCCACTTTTCACATTCTTGCCTAGCCGCAGCGGCACTCGGCACCACCCATGGGCCACCCTATGCCTCTCAGGTGGCTCCTGCCATCTCCTTCTCCTGCTGACGGAGGTATCTCTTCCCTCCACCTCCCCTGTTTCCTACTCCATGCCTGCTCCTCACCTCACTGCAACCAAGCCAGACTGCCATTCTTAGTTCTGTTTGGACATCAAATGGACAAATACTGAAAACACAGAAGAGAATTTCCCTGTGGAGACCAAGAGCCTTCTGCGAGTACCATATTGGAAGAAAAGAGCTGCCCACCCTGGTATACTTGGATATAGCTCTTTAGGGGTGGTTCATGTGCAGGCAGGTCACACCAGTGATTTCTGAGAGATAAAACAAGCTCAATTCAGACACAAATCACAGGCGTTAGCTGCTAAATGCTAGTGTTGCTACTGAGCCAGGGCTAACTGAGGTATTTTTAAATGTGTATGAGTGGACTAAATATGGGTGGTTTTCCCAAAGAAAGAGGAAAAGATACATTCTTACTAATTCCAGGTTCATTTTTCAAAGCACAGAGGCACTGAGTTTCCTCTAATAAACAGTTACGAGTGGGTTGTTTAGGTTCTTTTTAAATTTTATTTTAATAATATATTCTGCCTCTAGACATTTTCAAAAATCTGAGCCTGGGCAGATCTTGGCAAGGGAAAATGTCAGATAACTTAATTTTGGCAAAGTTATAAGGAACTGAAAACAGTCTCCTAGTGAAAGGTTCTTTGTTCAAGAAATTATGTTTCCACTTCACCTACGAGAGTTTGCTCATATGGGTAAATTTTCTGGATTTGCTTAACAGTAATGAATCCCTGTGCTGATACACTAACACATTCTGGAACATTTCAAACAGCCTTTACAGGCAAAACTATTGTACTTGCTGGCCTTAACTCAGGATTCCTGATATATACAGATTTCTGTTTCACTTCAGTGGAGTTTAGCCAAGTAAAGCATAAACTCTTGTTCATTGTTCTGTCAGAGGATTAGTTAGACCTCCCAAGCTAGCAGTCCATCTGCTTTGCCAGCTAATGCTATTGTCCCGGAGACACCACCTCCTTCATTGTTCCACCAAACAATCCATGCCAGCTCTTTTCTCAGCTGACACTGACAAGTACATGTCAACCCGTTTGCATTCTCCCGCACACATCTGTGACATTGAATATAGCCTTTCACTGTTTCAGGCAGTTCAAACCTGGTAAGAGCTAGGAAATCTAATACTATAGAAATAAGAAGATACTGAAGCTTTTAATTGCACCAGATTAGTTTACCTCATCAATGCAATGTCCAAATTCGCGTGTTTACTTTGCTCCCTTCTACCCTTCTCTTCCTAAAGACATACTAATTAGCATTGCAATGTGGAAAAAAAATGTTCTAAAGCATTCAGCAAATGTAAAACACACTTGCATATAAAGAAAATTTGATTCCCTAACATAACATGTTCTGGTAATTTTTTAAATAGGTATAAGAGTAGAACCTCTTTCACTGAAGACTGCTTTTTGGGTTGAATCCACAAAATGGAAGGGCAAAAATAAGGAAATCAATTCTTGCCAGTAGGTCCCTGAAAAGCTCTTGCTAAATGAACTGATGCAATCTCAGTACAGGGCTTATAGTCAGCAATGACAACAAAATTCTCATTACTCCCAGCATCTCAAGGAAAGAGCAAGAGATAGAATGAAACTACAGTTGTTGCAGGTGGTAGAAATCCAAGATTATTGATAAGGCACGGACCAAACCCAATGTTCTGTCCGTTACCATGTCTAACACTGCTTCATTCAAACCTCATGTGATCCAAAACAATACAGCCTTATTTGCCCATGCCAATTTGTCAATGACAGAAAAGAAAACAATGCAGATGGATAAAGGCATTATACTTTAAAACAAACTAAAATTGCAATTGTTGCCTACAACACACAAGTATTTAAGGACAGAAAGAAACAATATATCTACTTATTGGCACAGTGTCTGTGTAAGATACTAAAATATAAAACATCTACTTTTGCTGATTCATCAGGCTCTCGGGGATCATTGTTTACTGCATATTCCAAAAAGGAGCCAAGCCTCCAAATCAGAAAAGGAAACAGTGTTGTTCTGTCATGCCAGACCACATTCTCAATGTGTCCTTCAAATGGCTCCTGTGGTGGCTCTCAGCCTCTCATGAGGAACCACAATGACCACAGCTCTTGGACCAGGACAATAGGTTATAGGTATTAGCTTTAAAATAGTATAATAAGCATGAAACCCAATGCATTCTCTACAGATAGTGTGCACTCTTTTAAAATTCTAAATTTCATTTACGTCAACGTAAACTTGTCCCTAGAGATTTCTTTAGAGTGAATTCTGCCTCCAAATAGGAGGCATCTGACAATTATCCACCAGTGTCCCAGTTTAACTAAATTGGTTTTAAATTGGAACAACTTGTTATACAGAAGGGGGAGTTGAAGGGGGATGTAGTTTTGTCTGAGACACATGATTAGATTTAAGCATTGAAATGGAAGGTCCCATCCTCTGGACGCAGGCTCTCAGACCCACACAGCTGCTCCCCCCCCCCTCCTTCTTTTTTTTGCCTTTTGCTGAAAAGCATTTCAGCAAATGAAAAATCTTAATTATATTTTTTTACAAAGAGGGCAAAAGCACTTGTAATTTGTTTTAACAAAAGCAAGTGCAGCAAGGTGACATACAATCAAGCATTCCCAGACTGATGTATTAAAATCCTTTTCTGCCAACTCCTGCCCTATATCTATGATGTGAGAATTCTCCTTCATTATTTCTTTTTATTATTTTCCCATGCAGATGACCATGACCCATGCCGATCTTTGTGAATGTATGGTAATAGGTAGTCCCTTCCATCACAGCAAATCTTTTCCTTCCACATATAAAAGGTTTGTTTATTAAACATCCAAACAGAAAACATCCCTCAATGAGGAAACTAGCTCTCTGATTTATCTATAACAACCCGAAGAACAGTGCTTAAAAGGTGCAAGGAAGCTACTGAACCACTAGTATTTCCTTATTCCAACAAGAGGCTTCTAATAATCATATGTCAGGGAAGAGAGAAAGAAATAAGAATATTTCCACATAAATTATTCTGTGAGAAAAAGAAACCTGTGTATGTGTATATATATTTATATACATCAGCTGAACTTTGTCTGCATGGATGGCTTTCCGAACTCTGGTGTTAACCTAAGAAAAAAAATCCCTCTGGTGCTGACTGCTAAAGTGTAGGAGACCTGTCTTCAACAGCAACCAACTTCTTCCAAATTGCAAAGCATTCCAGCTCCCCTAGATTAGAAAACAGTAGACTGGAAAATTGCGGGAGATTGGTTTCTACAGACTCTCTGTTTACAACCGCAGTCTGTAACAAGACAGCTACAACTCGTTCTGCAAAGGAGCTTGCCTGCAGCAAGTGCCCTGGAGGTGAGCGAGGATCTTCTGTTTGTTCCAACAGTAGATCTCCAGCAAAACTCGGTGTGGTAAGTCTGGAATTCCATCTTCCTCTTTTTCCTCTGCCAATTTTCAGTATTATTATTATTATTTTCGCTCAGGCAATCAGCCTAAATATCATTAAGGAGACTAGAATCTTGGCTGGATTTAATACAAATATTATGTGGAGAAAAAAATATATCCAAGAAGTAATGAAATAACAAGGAATTACTATAAAAAACCCTCTCATAATCAGATACTGCTTTTATCACATCATATGTATTAAACTTCTCTAAACTGATGTCCTTTTCATCCTAATGTACTAAATTAAATATCTGTTCCTTGTAGAATTTGATTCATCTAAACTAGATTAAAATCAAATCATGAACAAAATCAATTTCACTTAAAGTACAATAATCCCAGCCCACTGAGGCCACCTTCTAGTAATCACAATAAATGCTGTCTCTACCACCATTGCCATCCCTTATTTTTCCCCCTAGTCTTTCACTGGATGCATAATTTTCATATCATATTATAAATTATGACCTTGTATATCTTATTCATATCTTATTAGAGCAAGTTGGCCAAGAAGCCAGAGGCAAGACAACCTTATTCAAACATTCCTCCAGGGTTTTCAGGTCAAGTCATTTTTTAAATTGGGATTGGTATAAATCTCAAGGGATTTCTTGATTTAAGAAAGAACTACAAATATTTAAGCTGTCTTGGGGGGATTATGCTGACATTGGATCGTGGGATTACCTCTCGCATAAGACTCAAGGGATTTGGACTGGTTCGGCATCTCGTCAGAAAACTGGGCAAAAACGCTTCTTATGTGATGTTAATCAGATATTCAATCATTCCTCACTCTAAGCGTGTCAAAAGGTAGCAAACAAAGGGAGAGAGAAGCAGTTGCTTCGAGTTGTGTAGGAAACAAAAGCAATCCTTTGACATACTGTAGCATTTTGGCTTTTTCATAAGGCAGCATAATTCCTGGTGACAATGGGCCAAAATCCTGAAAAAAAACTTCAAATCGCTTACATACCAACCATCTCAGAGCTTGCCCCTTGGATCTGCCAATGGTTACTACCAGCAAGGTGGTATGTAACTAAATACTTTTACTAATAATTAATAACACTTGGAACTTCTAAGAGCACCATTTGTCTCAGAGCACTTTAATCTAATAACCAAGTCTGACAACAATCTTCAAAAACAGGAAACTGTGACTGTAGCTGATGTAGTTGGAACTGTGAGAAGGTTTTAGGCAAAACTCCCTCTGTCCTAGTCAGATCTAGACTCTGACTCAGATCTGAGGCCAGGCTTGAATTGCAATTGAAACCATCCTGTCAAGAACAGCACTTCAATAAATTCTCTGACCATCAAAAGGAAGTGTGAAAAATGTCATTCTCCTTCAGTAATTTCTTTCTCTCTTTTCTCTTTTTTTTCTCCAGCAACAGAAGTTAGAGGGGAATAATGACAGGAGTTAAAGTCATTCACCACTGGAACAATAAAAGGAACAATAGCCAGCAACATCCAGAAATAAAATGGAACTGTAGAACTGTATCTGCTTGGCTCTGCCAAATGTAAAGGGTCAATGCCAGACCATCATACTGAGAAAAATATTGCAAAGAAAAATGGATTTTTTACAGAAGGAATGTCAAAAGAAAATTAGAAGTCACTCTCAGAAAGGGGTAATATGTCTTGTCAAACATGGATCCAATCCCCTCAATGACAGTATATCTTTTTGTAAACTTATCCAACAAAATTAAAAAAAAAAAGCAAATCATAACCCTAAACTCACATTTATTAATTGTAAACTATATACATGTCCAGTGTGGAAAACTGAAGGGGTTTTTTGTTTGTGGTTTTGGGTTTTTTTGTTTGTTTTTTTTTTTTTTCTTCAGCTGCTTCACTAGACAATGAAGAAAGTGCCCTCCTTCAAAGGCATGTTCTTTATTCCTTCATTCAAACACAGCATCATCAGACACATCTCTACTCTCTACCTGTGTAGCCTCACATATCACCAGTACAACATATTGTGCAAAGACACAATCGAGGTTAGTTTCAAACTGCAGAGACAGAAGATAAAGGAGACTGGATTGTGATGATAGGAAACTCAATCATAAGTCTGTACTTTTTAAGGGTCCCTGACAGGACTCACTGTTGGAGAAATCTATCTCTCGATGCATAGAAAGCTCTTATGTGACAACTCCATTGAACCAAAATTTAGCTGTAATAGTCTATTTCAAACACAGGTTTTCTTCTTTGTATCTTTAAGGCAGCACAGGAATCACACTGTACATAACAACAAAGATTGTCTATGCTGGAGAAAAAAAAAAAAAAGAAAAGAAAAAACCCCAATCCTAACTAAACTTGACAGGAAACTACTTTCCACTCACTCATGAAGAGATTCCAGCATCACTGACAACAAGCCCTGCTGATTGGGGTCAGTCACTTTTCAAGCCCAAGGGGACCGTCTTTTCCAACTTCAATCACAGTCTCATAACTCCTCTATAAATAAACATACCAAGGAACAAAAAAAGCAGGGACAACCAGCAGTCACAATCCGCATACAACAGTGGCATCCATTAAACTGCAGTAATAACATTTGTGTTCTAGGAAGTCTGGAGAGGAAGGAACCAGTCTCCTTTACACAGATGAAACAGGCTTTATTTGAACTATGTTTATAACTTTGAACAGTTTGGTAATTTTACAAGCACATCTGCCCAGACAAATGCATTATAAACACTAAACACCATCTGAGAAGCTTCTCACTTTTTATGCTCACGAAAGAAAAACTGCAATAGAATCTGTCAGATGTTTAACTAACACAGAAATGAAAGTTCATTTTTAATGTTGATTTTGGGTAAGATTTTGGTTCTTAGGATTCCAAGGACCCATTTTTTTTGCATTTAATCCACAACTGAGTTTTTCCTGTAAAACAGGAAAACATAAATCATGATGGTTAACCAAAAAGTATAACTTGTTTCATTTTAGTTGTATCCCAAAATACTAATAATTTTACAGGGGAGAGCAACACTGTTTCAACTCCTAGTATTGTGTATCCTGAGACAATCCTATGTAAAAGCCTATGTGTGCATGGAGGGTGGGGAAGCAGGAAGAGGAGATAAGAGATTGAGACATTTGAATTTATGGATCAGAAAGAGGTATATAGAATATGTATGAACTCAAAAGTTTATATGGCTTTTTCTTGTAATAATTTTTTATCTATTTAAGGATTTTATGTGAATAGGAAATACTCCTTTGGGCAGCCTTAAGCCATCAAAGAAAAATGCGCACATGTATTTCTAAATTTCTTTTTTGTTATTTAAAAATTAATCTGCATCCATGACTATAGATCAGTTTCTAGATATAGAGCAAGTCTCAGTATCAAAATACCCAAAGGAATCTCTTATAACATCAGTATTTCTGAGAAAAAAAAAAAAAATCACTGTTTTGGAAGTCCATGCAAATGAGCACAAAAAAACTAGGAGCTGTTTACTCAGTACAAGAAAGACTTGCAAAGTTTTTCCCACACATGCCATAACTGCCAGCAAAGAAGTCTCCTAACATCAGAGCATTATAGAAAGCTACAGCTGATAGTCCCTCAGGATGTCAGCTTGTCCATCTCCCTAATATGAGGCAGGATTAAGTACGCCTAGTAGACATCTGCCTAACCTATACTTAAAAACTTGCAGAGGTGGGCATTTCACAGCTTCCAAGTAACCCAACTCCATGATTGGAGAATCTTTTCAGTTAAAAGTATGGTAAAATGCTATATTTTGTCTACCATCTATGTGGGCAACTAGTAAATTAAATTGTGTGTTCAGCACAAGTGCTTAACTACTCCTACAGTATCAGCCCTGTGTGCTGGTCTCATGCCAGAACCTGCCACAGGCTGTCTCTGTAGTTTTAATATAAAACACGTGGGGGTCAAGCACTGGCACGCAATTATCAATACTCACTCCTTCAGTCATGCTAAATAGCATCTCCCAGGTAGCGTCTCAGTATTGCATGTGAAATATGAGGAACCAGTAGCAATTTCCACCTGGTGGTACAAAACAGGCCATCCTCTTTTTGGAGGAAGGTTAAAGAACAGGGGAGAATTTAGCCATATGGATGCAAACTCTGTTGCATTATCTGAGGGCCAAAGAATGGGCCTGAATTTTTTTTTTTTACTAATATAGTCCTAGCCAAAGGTAAAGAATGCTTCTGTTAGAAAATAATTCAGACTAATTAATGCAATCCTGCTTTTCTGCCAACATATAAGCATAAAATTAGCATTCTGTAAATATTTAAGATGAGATTACACTTCTATGTGAAACCACATTTCTAATCTGTTCCAAACAAAAGTACACACCAACTCCTTGAAAGAAGAAAAACCTTCACCCTACTGAGCACCTAATTTATTAATAAAAAAAGCAATCCAAAATTAATACTGCTGTATATGAAACGTGAGCCTTTTTCCTAGTGCTGTCTGCTTCTGGGAATCCTGTGCACCAGACTTGAAAGGTTTAACCATTTCCCTTATACCGGAGTAGCTGTATAAGGCAGCTGCCCCAACAAATCCCATTCAGCGCTTTCTCAGCAGGTTCACTACCTGATCTAACCTTGCCAGAACAACACACAGTGCTGTTCCATGAAAAGGGACACCGCTTTTTTTATCACACGCCAATAAAAGTTGCCTTTTTCACAGGTGGCTTAATGGTGAAAGATATACTTTCTCTTCTTATGTTGGTCTAACTCCACCACTCAGTGTGAGGCTTGGCCAGCAGCCACTCTTCTAATGATAGCGCTAATTAGCTCTAGATAAAAGAAAGAAGGACTAGGCCTTTGCAGTGCTCAGTGGTGACACATCTCTCTGGCACCCAGCTGCAGGATTGGGTAGATCTGTGTTACGTTGTCAGGTTCCCCTTGCGTTTTAAGTGCTTGAGAATAGCTTTGCAAAAGCCAGTAGCCTGCACAAGGAGATGCAGCAAGTAATCAGAAGGAAGGGGAAGAGAAGGGAATGCATGAATCCCACCTCCCAGAGAGTATGGCGCTTAGCGTCAGGTTGTAGGGTTGTAGTGCCTCCTAAGCACACTCCCTCGCCCTTCGGGAGTCAAGTGCTCCAACAGGAGTGGGAGTCGTGCCATGTCTTTAATTCCTGAGCAAAACTCATGAACAGGGAATGTCATCTTCCCTTGCTACTTCTCCCTCTCCATGCAAGCATGCATACCGTGGCCTGGGTACGGGCTCTAGTGTCAGGCTCTCTGGACACATGAGTAGAGGTTTAGTCTGTCTTCTTATCCTGAGCAAGCTGGCAGGAAGCGGGGCCAGGAGGAAGAATACCTGCTTTGAAAATACCACATGAAAAAGGCAGGGCTTTTAGCAAGCCAGAAGCTTCGGTGCATGAACAGCTGTATGCATATATCGATGTAGCAGTGTTGCAGGTTTTAACAGCAGATATTTTGGCACATGAGGACTTCAACACAATGGCAGTTATCAAGAGATTGCAGGATTTCATTCCCATCTAAATGCTGAACATAATCTGTGATTTAAGTGATTAAAGTCCTTTAGCCCAAAATGCTCTATGAATTTGTGGGGTATTTAAACTATGGCTTAGAGTATTGCCAAAGCCAGAGGAACTCAGCGGTATGGTAAAAGCTTATAAAAATATTCAGAAATTCACTTGTGTATGGCATGATTCAAACTACTCTGATGACATTTAGAAACACAGCAATCACTTCCCAGCGTTGGCAAAGTAACAGATTAGTAGCTAGTCTGAAATTCCACTGGGTGTGTTTGAAAGGTGATATTTTCTATCATGTTGGAGCATCTAACATTTCATGTTTTTTTACCAACTGATCCCAATTTATTAAAGCCACCAAAGCAAGTGTTTTCATTAAAATTGAGTCAGAACATCTCTTTTAAAGAATTTTCAAATTAATTCTAATCACCTACAGTACAACTTTAAGTTAATTTTCCAAATATTTTGTTAACATTTTCTAGTTGTGGATTTCTTTGATGTCTTCTTTTTGTGAACTTACATTATATGAAGCTGCTGGTTTCACACTTTATACTCACTTTTTAATGCACATAATCATGTTAACTGGTAGTTAATTTGTTTTTGATTGTGAGAATTACATTTTCAAAGATGTTTTAATCATTTTGAGAATGTTTTCTCCAGCCTGTTTACAAGGCAAAGGGTTTGATCTCTGCAATAGGAGATTTTTTAATGAAATCATTATCCCATTTAAAGGTGCCGACTTCCTCTGTCACAAGCAGTGGCACAAGAACACAAGTCACAAAAATATAACATGATGCATATGGAAGAACATAAACATATTAAACATAAATTTGTAAACAGAAACCCAAATGGATTCTCTTACAGTAATAACGTTGTGGAAGTATAAGAATTTAATACAATCCCTTGCTTGTAATTCCTTGCAAAACTCACTTACATGCACATGATTTGTTGTTTTTTCAAGATGAGACTTCAGTTTTGAAGATCTGGCTTGAGTTTTGAAGGAATGTGGGTAGGGGCAACTCAAGCCTCTTCCCATATAACTGCGTTAGGTCATGTACGAGTCATTAGGGCAGTCATTACCGAACCATACACCCACTCTTCCTGACCGTCATCTGGACAGAGGTTCTTTATCGAACCAAACGGTTGATTCTTTTGTAACCAGCCTAGCTGGAAATTACAGAAAGGCCACAATGACCTGTTTTCATTTGCAATATTAAGATACGTTTTTAACTTGGCATTTTTAACCACAGCAGCAAACATCCAGCGGCATCCGCTCTCGCTGCTGTTACTGCCTGGGTTGTCCTCTGCCCTCGCTGCCCTCCTCCAACCAGGCATAGCTGCCATGTGGATGACAGCTGCAACTTTAACAAACAGAAAAAGGGAAAGTGGAAGCAGGCAGGCAAAGAAACATCAGCTTGCAGCCTTGCCAGGCTTGCTCCTTTGCCTTTTGCTTTTCTCAGGCTGGATGAAGCTAGTAACCAATGGAGCCTGCAAGGAGAAGAGGAGTGCTGGGAAAGGGGGCCACACTGGTCACTGAGGCCACCAGCTACTGCTCTGTATAAAAATAATTCTCCACTGATGTTAAAATACATCATAACTTATAAATTAGAGCCCAAAATTAACTGCTTTGCTGCAGTCTACTGGTACTGTATGAGCCATCAAGATATTGAAGCAATTATGTGCTCAGAGGAAATAAGATACAAGCTGTAGATTTATTGCTAAGTCAAATTTGTTCCTACTCTAGGACTGTCACATCTGAAGTTAAGAATCTCCTCAAAGTCCCTGTAAAGAATAACCCCAGCATCTGACCTAGACAATGTCTCCCCAGAAAAAGCTGTCTCCAAAATGCAGGGCTGTCCATAGGATGCCATTAAGCATAAGGCAGTGTCTTCATTTGCCTTCATGCATCAGCAGTTAACTCATTATTCTATACAGCTTTTGAGAAATTCATCACATAGAAAAAAAAAAGAAAAAAGTATAAAGTGTAAATCCACCTTACTGTGCAGCTGTGTTAGCAGTTCTCCGTGGCTTAAAAAGAAGCGTCATTGACAGGCTTTTAGAGGCAGCTGCATCCTGTCCTCTCAGCCTTAACACATTGTCCCTGGTAGGGCTAGCTTGTGAGAAGGAGAGAAGGCTACTGCTGCTGAAAAAGATGGGCATATGAAGTAACCAAATTATGCAAGAGGTTCAGGAAAAACCTAGGGTGAAAGAGCATGAAAATTTAGGCACCTGGAGACCTACTGAGAAAACAAAACCTTCTTAATAAAGGAAAGCAGATGTAGTATGTGGGAAAAGCAGAATGGGACAAAAGTATTTTGGAGCAGTGTGTTAAGTCTCGAAATCGGACTTCCCAAAGAAACTTGGTTTATTATCTAATGAACGCCCTGATTATTTCAAATGGCAAAAAAAAATTATGCTTCATTTTAAGTTACAGTTTAGCTCATCTATCATTTCTTTGTAAATCCAGCTTTTTATAGGAGTGCCTGTAAATAGAAATAAAAGCCTACCAATTAATATATTTAACCTCTACCTGCTGCTAAGTGTTTCTGTGTGTACAGTAACTTGTGAACATTTATGCTGGGAAAAAGAATCTATTTTAACCATCAGCTAAAAGTTGTCATTAAGCTCTTGAAATTTGTAACCTTGCTACTGATATACTCATAGAAGGATGGCCTTTTATTTTTAGGTGAGTCTGGCATCAAATCATTGAATTATGGATAAATGTGTCTGACATTTCCAACCTTTTTCCAACCTTTTTAGGCTAGATTTATTTCAGTGACTATTATAACATTACATTATTTGTTTACAGTAATTGAACTGAGCAATCAACACAAAAACAACGTGTTTGAGAGCTTCTCCACTTGTGTAACAACAGTCATTTATTAAATTACACACAGATGTCATTCAACTCTTTGAAAAGACTGCCCTCAGGTTCAAGCCTGGGTTACATATGTACATTGACATTCTATTATTAATCTTTCAGCCCTTTTTATTTCCTCTTACAATATCAAAATGAATTTTCAGTTTTCCATATTACAACAGAATGAATATGGTATTTCGGGTGAGGACTGGGGTGGTGGAACTGAATCATGATTATAAAGCAAAGCATATTTCTGTCTCTAATTCAAAATCTGTTGGGGAATTTGACATCATAACCTCTTGTTTTTCTGCTTTCGCCCTTTCGTTTGGTACTGCTTAAGTCCATCTCAGCATGGCATAGTTACAACACTGAATTTACTTTCTGAAAAGTGCAAGCATCTCCTCTTAACAATATTGCCCACTAACACAGGAAACTAAACCGAGCAAAGATTGCTCAGATTGTAGCAACTTTAACTCAGAAGGAACTTGAGGAAATCAAACTCAAAAACACTCCTTTTTTTCAGCTACCAACAGCCTGTGTCAGTGAATTTGCAATCTGGTGTGTATTATAAGGAATCCCTTGCTCAAGAAGCTCTGTAAGTGTGAAGAAATAGTTCTAGTAAAACCGCGACTAGAATTTGCAAAAGGTTCTAGAAAGATTCCTGTTGTATTGTTCAAGGAGTTCACCAATGATCACATGCACAGATGGAGGACTTCAAAGGTATGTCTTTCCCTTCTGAGTTCTACTACCTTTGGAAGATTAATTCTGTGACAGAAGTGATAGCTAATATTAAAACCTGACATACCCTGTCTTAGACCAGTGGTCTCCATCTACAAGCTGGTACATGCCAGTAGCAGAACCCCTGCAAAGCAAACTGACAAGTCCAATCACTTTTATGGTAATGTTGGATGGGCAAACTGTCTCTGATGGTAGAATGACTCCACTTTTTCCCTCTGTAAGTCCGTTGTGAAGTCCTGGCTATACCCTGAATTGCAAATAGAATTTAAACATAACCTGACCCATACTGAGTAATGGGACTCTACTAACCCTGGATAACTCCGCTAGCTGCATACTAGAGCTTTTTAAGAGAGGTTTCACATCTTTGGATGTTCCTTCTGCTAGCTGGAGGTAGTAAGACATAGCCTAACAACATATAACTGGCCAGCTGGAACATCAAACCAGCCACCAGCAGAGAATACACCTCTGAAAACAATAATGAACAGCTTTCTGCTGCTTGTCAGACTTAGAAAAATAAAAAAGCCTCACAAAAGCAGAGGATGAACTTCACCTGGGAGAAGGGAGAGAAGGTAAGATTGGAATCCATTTCTGGGAGCTGACAGAGGAGCTCTCTCTGTGTGATGGAGCCACTCTCCATCAGTTATCAGAAGTCCTGGTTAACAGGGGAGGTCCCAGACAACTGGAGACTTGCCAGTGTGATGCCCATCTACAGGAAGGGCCAGAAGGAGGATCCCAGGAACTACAGGCCTGTCAGTCTGACCTCGGTACCGGGGAAGATCATGGAGCAGTTCATCTTGAGGGTGCTCACAAGGCATGTGCAGGACAACCAAGGGATCAGGCCCAGCCAGCACGGGTTCATGAAAGGCAGGTCCTGCTTGACCAACCTGATCTCCTTCTATGACCAGGTGAGCCACTTAGTGGATGAGGGACAGGTTGTGGATGTTGTCTACCTGGACTTTAGTAAAGCCTTTGACAGCGTCTCCCACAGCATTCTCCTGGAGAAACTAGCAGCTTGTGGCTTAGATAACTGGCCTCTTTGCTGGGTAAAGAACTGGCTGGACAGTCGAGCCCAGAGAATTGTGGTGAATGGAGTTAAAACCAGTTGGTGGCCGGTCACAAGTGGTGTCCCCCAGGGATCAATTTTGGGGCTGGTCTTGTTCAATATCTTTATCGATGATCTGGATGAGGGGATCGAGTGTTCCCTCAGTAAGTTTGCAGATGACACCAAGTTAGATGGAAGTGTTGATCTGCTGGAGGGTAGGAGGGCTCTGCAGAGGGATCTGGACAGGCTGGATCAATGGACGGAGGTCAACTGTATGAGGTTTAATAAAGCCAAGTGCTGGGTCCTGCACTTGGGTCACAACAACCCCATGCAACGCTACAGGCTTGGGGAAGAGTGGCTGGAGAGCTGCCTGGCAGACAAGGATCTGGGGCTGCTGGCTGACAGCCAGCTGAACATGAGCCAGCAGTGTGCCCAGGTGGCCAAGAAGGCCAACAGCATCCTGGCCTGTATCAGAAAGAGTGTGGCCAGCAGGAGTAAGGAAGTGGTCTTGGCCCTGTACTTGGCACTGGTGAGTCCCCACCTCAAATACTGCATTGTTTTGGGCCCCGCACTACAAGAAAGACATTGAGTTGCTGGAGCATGTCCAGAGAAGGGCAAGAAACCTGCTGAGGGGTCTGGAGCACAAGTCTTATGAGGAGAGACTAAGGGAACTGAGATTGTTTAGTGTGGAGAAGAGGAGGCTGAGGGGAGACCTTATCGCTCTCTACAACTACCTGAAAGGGGGTTGTGGTGAGGTGGGTATTAGTCTCTTCTTCCAAGTAACTAGCGATAGGACGAGGGGAAATGGCCTCAAGTTGCACCAGGGGAGGTTTAGATTGGATATGTGGAAAAATTTACTTACTAAAAGAGTGGTCAAACATTGGAACAGGCTGCCTACGGAAGGGGTGGAGTCACCATCACTGGAGGTGTTCAAAAAATGTGTAGACATGGCACTTCAGGACATGGTTTAGCGGGCATGATGGTGTTGGGTTGACAGTTGGATTTGATGATCTTAGAGGTCTCTTCCAAACCATTCTATGATTCTATGATTCTATGTCTCAGAAATCAGTGGCTTCCAGGACTCTGAAACACTAGCCATGGATCAATGCTAGCCTCAGTAATTAAATCCCTGATGACTTTTAATGGCTAAAAAGATCAAATAACTTTATTTTATCCAGTTTTTAGGAAAAAAAAGTCTTTCGTTGCCCCCTTATGCTCTAGAAGAAAGAGCTATTTCTACAGGGTTACTGGGTAAAGACAAAAGGAAGAAAGAGAGCACCTCATGTTTCCCTAGGTTTTGAGTGACCCAAGGAGTTTGTACCTCCTTGGGTGGCAACATCACCACAGCCCTGTGCTGGGGATTAGTAAACAGCCTGAGTTACTGCAGGACCATGCAAATACCTTCCAGAATAAAAAGAGAAAGCACTGTGAGGGCATAAGGACCATCCCCACCCCCCCATGCTTGGATATTATGCCTATTCCAAGCTTAAGTAATCAAAATGCCTTCAGCAACCATTGCTCAAACAGTGCATGTCCTCCTTTCTCCCTCCCAGAAGGCTTTAAGAGACATTAATTGAGTCATTTGTTTGTAAACCAAAGTGTATGGACAGCATGGGATTAGGATGTATACTTAATGGTGGGTAAATGTCAAGATATATTCTCTTTAGGTAGATTAAATTTCATTCCTTTTTTTCACTGCAGTAAGTTATGCAGCTTTAGAGAAGTAACAATTGTTATGGATGCTGCACCAGGTATTCAGCCATTTAAAAATAATGCAACATTTCCAATTTGCAGTCCCAATATACATTGGCTTAGCACTATGATTTAAAAGCTAAGTCTTAATTGTCTTCTAGCCATTGCTCTTAAAAGGCAGAAACCCTTTCTTTCTCACACCCATTTACAGTCTTTCTTTTTGCTTTCTTAGCAACACTGTCCTAGTGCCTGAGGTAATAATTTATTCAGTGCAGAGCTGCTACTCTGGAAAATAAAACCAAAAGTTACTGTACATAAAAAAACAGGGCTTCAAAGAGAAAACATTTAAAAGTATATATTAGACAGCTTTTAATAGTAACAAAACTGGGAGACAGAATTCCTAAGCTCAAATGGCTGTTCTGTGTTCCATACCAAGGGGTATACACAGTACCAGTCTGACTGGTCTGAGCTTTTATGGCTGTCACATACCTCAGGAGTTTATGCTATGGCAGGTCTTGCCAAATGGAAACGGTTTTACCTTTTCAGCCCCACCAGGAAATCCATACCTGCACACAGCCACCACCTTGATCTTGGGGAAATCAATATAAGGAAGACCTATCTCTAATTTACTTGGTTTGAGTTGAGAGAAGGCAACAGGCAGAACTGTACAGGCCACTGTGACAGTCTCTTCAAGGAGCACTGGAAAGATTGTGTACCTCAGCAGGCTCTAGTATACACCTTTTCACAAGGAATCAGCCTGCGCTTCACTGTCACATGCACTTCAGCTCTTCCAAGTCGGGATCCTTGTCTCAAACTACGACTAGTGACACTATTAATACCACATTCTTCACGGGCTTTTTCAGTCCTTGCATTTAAGGCATGCACTGAATCTGCCCCAGGGCATATGGAAAGTAAGAAAACTAGATTTCTGGTATTTCCCAACTGGCACACTAGTCTAACGTTAAACCATGTTATTCCTGAGTCTACCTATGCCACACAGGGGGAGTATAAAGCTTAATTAATTTATGTTTGTGGAGTGAGAGCTTCTCAGAAGGAAGATACAGTGTAAGTAGAAAGTACTCCTATTAAATCATGTATTGGGGGAAATGATCACACATTGTGGACTGAAGCTTGCTCCTCTCTTCTTTAAATAGCGAGAACGCAGGCAGCAACGTCAATGGAGACTGCCTTCCTCATCGTACATTAGTTCATTTGTAAAGTTCAAGCCAAAACGAATTCTTCTGGCACCTCTTCTGGCACTTCGTGTTGCAAACCTGAGCTGGGGGACGGGATCCGCTCTTTGTAAGTGCAGACATTTCCTAGCTACTCTGTGGTCTCTGTGGGGGATGAATCAGTTGTTATGGGTACTTTCTGTTTCCAATCCCACCGACTGGAACTGGCGTCTGCTACAAAAAGACAGTCTCTTGTAGAAAACAAAGTACTTAGGAGCAGATCCTGGATAAAGGGATGCAAGAACTTTGAGGGGAAAAAAACAGACCAAAGGGAATGAAGAGAAGGAATGAGAAAAAGAAAACTCAGTATTAGCAGAAAAAGACTTAAATAAAACTTTTATACGGCTGAGTGAATTGCTTATGTACCTAATTCTGAAATTAGTTATCACAGTCTGGTAATTTGCCTCAATTGCCAAATATGCAGTTATTTTTCATGTTTGTTAATGTGATAATGTTATTTCAAGTAAACTGAGTACCAAAAGAAGTATATGAATTCCCGATGATAATCACTGACTTCTTGTTTGACCTGAAACAAGTCACTTAACCTTCCTACACGATGGGAAATAATAAGATGTGTCTGTTTAGCTTGATGTTATGAGAATTACTGAATATTTTGTGGTGCTTTAGCAGTGCCGTCACTCTTCAAGTATCGCACTACTGCAGAAAGCACAAAGGTGAGATCCTAAGTGTAGGTCTTATTAGTTACACCATTAACGGTGTGAAAGAGCAGTGAGGATAAGTGAGGGCAATGATCACTTTGTGCTTTGTCACAGTGCTACATCATGTATCACCGCTTCCTTTATCAGAGCATATCTCACTCATAAAGAGGGGTTCCAAGCAAACATAGAAGATAATAAGCAAGAACAGAAAATGAAAGAGGAATATTACACCATTGCTTCCTTTCTCAGCTGCCACCACCTCTCAGAATAATATTCAGCTCTCTTCAGTGTTATATTGTCGTTTTTTCCCCCTTCCTTTTTCACTCCAGACTTACTTGTATCTTGGGTTTGAGTTGCAATGCCTTGGCATACTGTCAAAGCATTAGTATGAAGAAACCGCAAAGCAGTAGCTTCATTTGTACAGCATTTTTATTTTACCATTAGGGCGACTGGACAACTCTTCTGTGGCTGCTAGGCACAGAGAGTGTGTGCGTGTGTGTCTGCATGTGTGTTTGTACACGTAATGATGATGCTCAGCCAAAAATATCTGTGACCTTACCAGCCACATAAAACCTAGAAGCCACAGATGTTCTTAAGACAGACCACTAACTGGCTGCAAAGGCAGGGAGGGCAGGAACCATACCAGGAACCAAATCCTCAGGAAACCATACTCCTTAAGTTACGTCCCGTACATGACCACCACCTAACCTTTAACACCTGAAACTTATGTTGCTGCTCTATATTATAAAACAAGTAGCATATAATTCAGACCAGTGCATAAGGTAAGAAGCTTGTCAAAGGCCAGTTGACCTTTCTCTAGCTTCACAAAGAATTTTTAATTAGGGTATCTAGACCCTACAGATTACTTTGTAGACTGTTCCTTTCAGCACAGTCATCTGAGCAAATTTTAAAGAGATGACACAGAACTTCCCCTCAAAGTAGATTTTATCAAAGCTGTGCTGTCTTGAGCTACAACTGGAACATTTTCTATTTGGAATTAAAGAGAAGTTTCAAGTTTGCTCGAGACACATATTGTTTTCCATTGCTCATTTCCCCACACTTTAAAATGCCTGTACATATAGAGAGCAATTCTTGGTGATTGCTCCAGAGAAATTCTCTAATTGAAAGAAATTTATGGATTTCTGGAACTAAAACCAGAACTATAACACTATAACACTATAGGGGTCTTATAAAGCCCCAGGGAAATGGCTCCAACTTCCTTTCCCCCACCAATAAATCCCCTAGAAGGGTCAGGGGTTTTTTCTTTACGGGTCACCAATGTTGATGGATGAGTGCAGCATAATTAACAACTTACAGAAAAACTGGGAGGGGCTTTAATTAAAAATATAAACATGACCAAAGTAAGCAAACCAAAGTAAAGGGTTAGTTTAAACAAGGAAAATATCTATGTAGCAGTGTGGCAATTAAGGGATAACTCCTCTGATACTGTTTCATTTTTTGTACTCTGTCAGCTACAACACCATTAGTGTACTTGGAGAAGTTAAGAAAACCTAGTGCTTTAAACAGAAGGATTTGCATGCATTTATGAAAATACAGCACTGCCAAAGCACCCCTCTAAACTAATTGAATGAATGCACTGTTGCTATGTAGGATTAGCAAACAGCAGGACATGATTCTTTCAGATATGCTATGGTATCACATTTTTGGATCATGATAATTTATGTCTTGGCCTTCCAAAAAAAAAAAAAAAAAGGAGAGGAAGAGAATAAAGAAGGAAAAAAAAAAAAAAATCCAAACAGCTAATGTAAAACCACTTCTACCGAAGTGCCCTAAAGCAGCCAAAGCATTCAGCAGCCAGCCAGATCATTTCATTTCCTCTCACAGAAATCACTCTAGGCTTTTTACAAAACAAAGCAAACAATGAATATATAATTGTGCAACATTGTTTTAAAACTAGGGAAATTCAACAGTACAACAGCTGAATGGTTACAACATCAATGTGTGGGTTTTTTCAGCTTGCTTTTTTCTTGTTTATGAGCTGGTATTCACCAGTACTCATGTGTTTTCATCTCTCTTACTAGAGGGGTCTACACTGTAATGGACAGTGCTTTTAGAAGGAAAGAAGATAACCACACTTTCAAGGAAAGATACTAAGATGTTTCCTGAGTGTTTTAATGAAAGTGATGGAAAGGGTTGCAAATAGTGGTTAAAGAAGGAAGATATCCACTCTTTGGTATACACGATAGTCAAGTTTTTCCTTAAGGTCATCAACAATTTTCAAATACATCAACAGTTGCTATAAAAGAGAAGGCAATGGATTTGGAAAGAAGAGAGCCATCTGTGAAGAGGACACTATGGACTCAAAGCAAAGGAAATGTAGGTTAGACACTAACGAAAAAAACAACTGTCTGGGAGTAAGGATAATGATGGACTCAAAAGATTACATAAAAAGAGACTATTTTTTTCCACCACTGGAAGTTTCTTAAAAAATGTGTATAAAATATTTATCAGGAAGGGTTTATAGATAGGTGAATCTGTCTTTTGGCAGACAGCTTTCTTGACTGGGTGATCTTCTTTGTCTTCTGTCAGAGAAAACTAAGAAAATATGAAAATACAAGAAAGGAGAGACAGGAAGAGAGAAAGCCATTTTAGCTTATTAAACATTCACATATTGTTCTGAATCACTACCCTTAAAGATGACTTGTCCATGTTACATGACTCAGAACCTTTTTCATAATTTATCTTGGAAAAATTTAAAGCTATGTGCCAAACCATGGGTGCTGTAACAGTGAACAGAGCTTTAGTGTGTGATTCAAATCTACATCCTATTCCTGATGCTGTCCATGGCCTAAAAGGTGATTATGGTCATGACAGTCCACTTGACTCTGTCTCACTTTCACAGCCCATAAAATTGTATTTACTTTCTTGTTCATGTGCTTCTAGATCTATTGGTGCAAATCCCAAGTCAGAGCTACATATTATTATTGTTGTTGTTGTTGTATTGCTATTACTAATATTAATATTCATTATTTTAACCTGTCTTGGCCAACACAATTTTAAATCAAGCTAATAAAACAACTTTTAAAATTGCACACCCATGATGAAGGTTTCCATTCGTCATTTGATACTAAGGCAATGTGAAAACATAAACGTAGCTGACAGTTTAACTATTTTATGTCTGTTTTTAATTTAGCCTCAGCGGAAGTATCTAACTTCCCTTTCACATGCATTGGCCCAAGAATTAAAAAATATCTGAAATCTCTAAGCAATACAGAAGTCATACATATGCCATTTAATGACAACAAAAATCTTGAATGAAAAAGTATCTTTCGACAACTCCATCTTCTGGGCATTCACTCAATAACGTTGCCACCACCGGGAAAACAATCAGTGCTAGCAAATGTACCAAGGGACTGAAACTCAACCACCTGTTAAATTACACAAATACTGTCTGGCATAGTTTTATTCCTGGCCAACTAAGCCTCTTCCAAACTATATTTTAGACAAGCTTTAAGAGTTAACAGCATTCTCCATGGGCAATTTGCCTGGACTCACCTTCTTTTGTATATTAGCAAATTTTAATAATATGGACATGGGTCACTCCATGACAGTTGACCTCATTGGCATCAACAGTCACAGGCACATTTAATTTCCTAGTGCAAATCTTGCCAAGCAGCTCTTACATTAAATAAACTAATTTTTATTCTAGCTTGAGCCAAAAAGAAAGTGAGTGGTTTCTTTTAATAATAAACAAATGGCTTCTTTTAATAATAAAAGTTTGCTGCAGCTAATTGGCTGCAATTTTACTTCTTAATCTGTTGGCTCTGTACTTTAACTAAATAACAGCTTGATGCGCAAAGATTTAGAAAGCCCTTGTGTTACTACTAAATAGGTGTAACATCCTCCCATTTGAGCCATCTACATACAACCTTACAATCTTCTGTTAAGGCAATCCAAACACTTGAGGTACTTTATAAGACATACTGGTTTTTATGTACCCATGTCTACAATATTTTTCATCAATTCAGAAAACTGTAGCTGGCTTCCCTTTAGTAGAAAAGTTTCCTTTCCAGTGGTACAAAGAAACTCACAAATAAAAAGTTAGAATTACTCCTGTTGCTTCAGGAAGGTATCTCCCTTGTAATGACCATAAACTCTACCACTTTTAATAATTAAAAGCTGACTGCACATGGCCCAGCCTCGTGGCCAAGCGGCTTTATTATGCTACCACCATATCTTACAGTCAGATAAAATTTTAGCTTTGTAATATAGCTGTTTTGGCTACTTAATCTTGGGACTACTCATTTGTAGCACAAGGTGACCTTTAACAAAAGTCCTTCCACAGTAGTGACATGTAATCAGACTTAAAAAGCAGATGGGTGGTGGTCTTCATGAACTGAAGATGTAGTAGTTTGCATCTCATTCAAATGATAAGTATAGAGATTAATAACTAATGTATTATTAATATGTCTTTATTTCCTCTGCTGTATCCATTTTTATAGCAGGATGCATAATTAATGTACTATTTTAATCATGCTATAATAACAAAAGTCTCACAAAAGCAATACAGAACGGGGTTTCACGCAGTCAGCGATGTCTAGTGGGAAGCATTTTCATGTCAACTATAAATAAATAATTAGAAAGATAAACAAAATGCATGTCACTGGCATTATTAAGGCATAAGGTCTTTCTATAGTCCTGTTAAATATCAGCAAGAGACATTGTAAGGTTTCATTTCTGTTGTTTGTTTTTCAACAAGCCACTTGAAAGAGAATGGATTGGAAAAACTCAGCCACTGAATTACCGCCCTGGCCTTCTTATAAGGTTTGATCTGCCTCAGTGGTTTATTTCTCATAAGCTGCTCACCCAGCAATGGGGAAAGCAAACTGACAAGAAAAATGGTTGGCAGTAGGAAAAAGGGGGGGAATGGAAGAAAACATTGATTTCTCTAAATGGAGAAAGCAAGTCTACACACTCTAACAACAAAACGCATGGGTGAACAAGAAAAAGCACTAGCCCTAGGACAGGCAGTCCACTGTAACTCGTGATAAAGTAAATGCACGGGATTTGGCATCTATCTCTGAAGACTGTTGTGCTTCTCCCCTTGTAGCAGGACAACTTTGTAAAGATCTGCACTGAAGTTTAGTCATGTGACCCTAAACTGAAATGCCCCACTGCTTTGAAATATTACTCTCTAGTGTCTACTTGCTAATATCCAATTAAATATTAAAAAATAACAATGACCAAATTATGTAAATAAATCTACTTAGCATCAACTATATCAGTACTGCTTATGATAAGAAACCTCTCTAGTAACTACAGAAGATTTGAATTTTCTAATCTTCTTAATTGTGTAGGCTATTATTTAAAAAAATCAATAGGATTCTAATACATTAAAGTGACGTTAGCAAGGTCCTTTAAACTTTAAAACCAGCAATAACAACCAGCAGGACTTTTGTCCTTCACAGGTGTGGTAGCTCTTAGAATTAGAAAATACTCTGCTTGCTTTCTGTGTGAGGTATTGATGCCTGTTTCTTACTGTATTCTATCACCATTACGGCTGTTTTTCCATTTACTTAAGTGTTATAATCAGCATAACATGAACATCAGTGAAGAAGGTAACTGGAACCAAATACTCTGCCAGTGGACATGGCCACAGTTCTGTTAATTTCCATTAATAATGCGAGGGGAAAAAAATGGAAATCTAATATTTGGAAGCCATTTAGTCTGTTATAAGTGCCAAAAATAGGACCAAAATCTAATTATTTAAATTTTAACCCAAACAGTGTTCATTCCAGTGGACAGAAATATTAATGCTCATGTCTGTGGTGCAGCCTTATCAATGCTGAAAAGGTTGCAGAATTCCTGCGTTAATGACTGAGAAGAAATCTCTATTTTCTATAGAGTATAAGATGTGGAATGGTTTATCTAGCAGTTTTATATATTCCTTTATAGAGAATTGATATTTCTGGCTAAGGGACAATCAAATGACAATGAAGCAGCCAAGCTGAATCCCTCCAACGTTAGTAAAGCTTGAGAAGACACCACAGAAATAAGGCATACAAATATTCTTTTGGGAACAAGTTGCATGGTAACAGGATGAAACCCAGCCCTGGCATAGCACAGCTTCATGTACTTCTTTACTACGGGCTGTGCCAAACACACAAACATCTGTATTTTTCACTTCAGCCATAATCATCAGATTTGAACAGACATCCAGTTTCATTGGGCATGTATGTGATGCCTTTTACTATGTTGGTCTTTCTTTTGCTGTTCTCTGTGATTTTCCATTGTGCCTGTCATTCATGAACTTTTTAATTCCCCTTAAGCTTTTAACCTCTACTTGTAAAATATGAATTTACTTTTAGCTTATGTGTTTCTTTTAATATGGTAAAGCAGTTTCTCACTCTCATGGTCATGTCTGCTGCTATAATCAGTTGATGATAGAAGGCATATTACTATTCTTCTTTTTATCTATTTTTTAAACAAGAATTTTCTTGAGTTACTTGCAAGAGTGGGATAGAAGGATATAAAAATGTAAAAAGAAGGTTTCCAAAGATATGCTTTTGTGAAAAAGTAGTATCATTTGGGACTGCCTACAGTTGGGAAGGTTAAAATAAATCAACTAAAACTATGAAGTTAATGCAGAGAAATTAAAACACATTAAACTATATGTAGATGCTCTCATTCTGAATTAAAATGCCTTTTTTTTTTTGTAGTTTAATCCTCCCTTAAGCACTCCGCTTCTCAATAAGAGTTTCCATATAGGGGCTTAATGGTCCTTAATTTAGCCGCATTAACTTCATACTTTTAGTTGTTCTCCCACATAGAATTGCCATAAGATATCTAACTACTGCATTTGCTCGGTGATTGCACAGTTAGGGACATACAAGGCTTACCTAAGTGGTGCCATTTATAACAGCATTAATTTGAACCTCAGAGCTATTAATACAGAACTATTAATGCAAAACTATGGACACTTCAAAGGCTCTTTTAAAATCTGTACAACTTTTTAAACCATTCTCTTCAACATGAGATCTCAAAACACTCTGCAAAATATGCAAATATTGTTGTTCCTATTCTTCTGAAGTGGTGAAGCAACAGAATTTAGGGTGAAACCCATAAAGGAACTTAGCATCATTCAGGTCTTCCCAAGTCTGTCACTTCCTGGGCAAATGCTCCAAAAGAAAGACAGCAGCACTTTATATTCTAAACGTGCTTTGAATGAAAGTGGCTGTGGTCATGACTACTTGCAGTTAAACTTACTGCTGTCTGTGTGTGTTAATCCCCCTTGCACAGCACCTATCCAGACCAGATCCCCATGGGATTTAGGAACAAGGATGCTTATTTTTTAAATCTAAATAGGATAAAGTGCAAGCTGGACTGCTTTTCCTAGATAGCAATTCTTCTGAGAAAATCCTGACAAAGAACTTTTGGCTCACCTGGGAATTTGAAAAATGAAAACCTGCACCACCAAATGTCTAATTAACATGAAAATTATGAAATATGCTAACAAGTGTGAGTGAAACGGCTGGTGAATATTTGAGAGGTTGATAATGGTATAGAGATGCTTTCCAGGCTTACTGAAAACCAATCCAGATTGGAAGAACGGTACATTCTGGCATAGATAAGTAGGAGGTAGAATTGGTAGTGTCACCTGGGGTTTTAGCGCTGTGGGCTGGTTGATATGGGAATTGTGAGGCAGAGAGATGAGATAGATAGGAGAAGATTTAGTCTGAAAAAAGGAAGCAACAGGGCTTCTGGCAGCACAAACCTTGAGAGAAAGGTGGATTTTTTTTAGACCTAAAAAAAAAGAAACAATTTGTCTTAGATATGCAGAGGGAAGAAAAAAGAACAAGGATTACACTAAGATTATTGTCCCAGGAGGCAGGAGGGGTAGTGAAGTTGCAAATGGAGACAGAAGGAAGGCAGAGGAGAGGGACTGAGGGGAGAGATAAGAAATGGTTTATGTTACAACAAGTCTAAATGTCATGCACTTCTCTTCCCCCCTTTCAGTTTAACAAGTGTTCTGAACCACAAGAAACATGGATGGTATCAGGAACACAAGGTCTTTCTGAGGGACTACTGTCATGGCAGGATTATTTCTTTTTACCTCCCCAACATTGACAAGTGCACTTTTATAAACAATGTTCTGCTCTTAAATCATCTAATTTATGCCTTAATAATTTAGAGGTTTCAGAAAATATTTAACAAAGCAATATTTACCGTAGATGCTAAACTAAAAAAAAAAAACAAAAAACAAACCACAAAAAACATGGGAAGAAGCATTTTCAACTCTGAAGTTATGAATGTGAAGTAAGCAGATATATCACTTCAGATGTATTGCATGATTGTGTAAGGATAATAAAAATATGTACCTATACAGACAACAAAAATTCTCATATTTGTACCAGAACTTGATGTTCAGGTGTACTCAAAAGCAGTTTAAATTGCCACTTGCCCTTTCCCCCTTCACTCAGGGTACATTTTCCCACGCCTCCTCACCTGCAGGTATCAGCACTCATTTAACCCCTCAGGAAGCATATTTAGCTTGCTCAGCCATAAGAAAATTACTGATTTAATTTTGGTATGGTTTGTTTTCTGTGGATATGGCAAGCCGCAACAGCTCACAGAGGTCAGACAGAGCAGAGGATTGCAGCTTGCACCCGGAGGGGAGGGAGGAGGTACCTCTGCAGGGCAGATTTTGCTGGTGCATACTGCCTGGGACCCTCAGCAGAGAGGATCCTTTTCTGAAAGTGTCAAGTGTACGTTTGCAGTTCTGCAGTTGCACAGTTTAACTTTGTTTTTCCCCGTTATATTTTTTTTCAGTTACCTCAGGGTTGATCCATATGTGTGGAGAAATACATTTATGCACCAGTAATGGCTTTCATTAGAGTTGTGTGGTTTACTTCACATAAAGGTGAAATGTGAAGGATATTACCAAGTAATTCTCAATTCTCAAAATCTTTCTGTTGTTCCTTTCATTACTATTCCATATTTTGTTTTTCCTTCCTCTCCTTTCAAAATCCAATAGTACAATCAGTGTGTAAAGTCAGTAGTGTTGAAATGAGCATTTCTGTGACACTTCTCATTATAACGATTGGAATTTGCTTTCCACTGATATTTGTTACTAAGCAAGTAAAGAGAAACAAACCCATGTAAAAATCAATTGAAGAGAACAATAATACTGCTGAAGTTTGGAAAATGAAATCACCTATATCTGGAATCATTGTGTACTTGCTGTATATGCAGAACTATCAGTCTTTCTTTAAAGTTGCAATAATGTTTTCCCCCTACAGTATTTTTAACTTAGAGTGGTTCTGATAACATCCTCAACGTACTGGAAAATTTATCAAGTTGAGGTCTTAACAGAAGCATCATTTTTTCTGTTGTTTTAAGTAAGGGGAGATAATCTACCATTGATCAAAATATTTTATCCTCAAATAATGTTGATTCCTAAGTCACTTGTGAAAAAATACAATCCACTACAACGGAAGGGAAAGTATTGGAATCATGCAACATCTTGCATAACTGTCAGAGAAAAATTAAGACAGGCGGTTACCCTACAATGCTCCGAAAGAGTCAATGAAATCATCTGCACAAAAGCTACTATCATCATTTGCAATGCAAGTCTGTCCTGCCCATAAGAGACTTCATTTTTAAACACTGAGAAGCTCATTCATGGGAGAGGTCTTTTCAAAATTCATTTTGACCATGCCTCTATGTTCGTCCAAGCTTCCATGTTCATTCAAGCACAGCACAGCTATGGCAGAAATGGGTGTTATTTTTCTTTAGACATCTGTCTGGCCTTATGTCTGCTTAAATCATTTGTCACTCAGGAACTGTGGAATGCAGTGATATTCTAAAATTTTAAAAGAAATGCTAGTCTTTTAAAACCACACACATTAAAGAACCATATAAATACTTGTATCTATTTTATATATACTATATATATGTGTATATATATACTCTATATATGTATATACTATATATAATATACATATTTTTTATATATAATTATTATACAAGTAGTTCAGGATTATTACGAGGATGTATCCAAATAGGAATGTCAGAATAAAGAACCTATCATGTTATAAACAGATGACAGGTAATTATGACAATTACCAGCCAAGTCCCAACTTCCTATCACCATGTAGAGGGTGACCTTGTCCAATTTATTCCTTCTCAGGGGAGAGGGTCATGTTCACCTCACCAAAAGCTAGACTGAAAGCTGAAGTCTAGGCTTTCCCCATGGTTACTGGAAGAAGGTACCATCAGAAGATACTCCTTCCCTCCTATCATAAGTTCATACCTGTTAAACAGCTTATTTGTCTGTATCCTGTCCTTTCCTAAAAAGATCATTTATGAATTCAGAGTGATTTAATACCTTTTGCAAGAGTTTGGACTACCTTTGGAATTCAGTTAATGTCTACATCTATGTTAACATCTGGGAAAGGGTCAGAGAGGCAGATTTCTCTCAGAGACCTTGTCTACATACAGACATGCAGCAAAATTATTCCGCATTTAATTTTTAAAGCAGATTATTTAAACTACATTAAAACCATGGTAGTCATAATTCATTTGGAAGGGAGTTAAGTTAAACCAAATCAAGGCAATTTTTATTCTGAATGAACATCTATACAGGGACTTAATTAGGTTTAACTAATCCACTTTAAATTTGTTTTTAGAGATTAATTTTCCTGAAAGTCTCCATATAATAAATAAGGTTTTAGTGACCTAAATGTAGTTTCAGTAAATTATTACCAAAAAAATCATACTGTTTCAAACACAGATTGTGTTTTGGTATGTATTTTCTTGTTAAAATTTGACTACCAGAATATATGACAGAGACAAAATGGAAATAATCTGTTTAAATGTCACTAGTAAACTGACTGTTTTTTGGTTTTGGGGTTTTTTTTATGAAATGGTCTTGTTTTTAAAGTATTAGTTATTAAAAATAATGTTTTAGAGGCACTGCCACATCAAAAAGTGGTGTGTATATTTTTGCAGCTGGTTTTAAAAGTCATCCTTTTTTTTCTTTTTGTGCTGTAAAATGCTACTTAGACAATACACAAAGAACATTCTCAGATAGTCCTGCATAGAAAAGATCTTACTCCAGTTCATCTTTACCCATTAAAGTAGCAAAAAGCTAGACCCAAATAATAAAAAAAAAAAGTTAAAATACTGGCTATTCTCCAGTAGAGGTATTTTGAACACAAAGATTTAGTTTGAATTCATCTGATTTAAACTGAGCTTGTTAATATTTGGGGAAGTCCGTAAAAATATCATCTTTTTCTTAATTTTTTTTAAATAACCTGCAGTTTTCCTTAGAAATAAGCACGAATACTGTATCATACTGAGGGACAAAATTAAGCAATGGGACGTTCTTTTAATGGTTCCTCATACATTTAAGGAGTGTTTCTTTTCTTTATCTGCATGGGAACATAATAACCTCAACATTTTGGAAGCAGAAGAGGGTAATGAGTGTTAGGAAATGTGGCCTCTATCCCCACTTCTATCTTAGCTTTCTTAGTTAATTTAGGGCAAGTAATTTCCCGTCCCGTACGTCACTTTCCCAATATGTAAACTGTGGCTAACAATATGGAAGTCCTTTGTAAAGTACTTTATATCTACCGTTGAAAAACATAATGAAAAGCAAAATGCTGTATTACTATTTAATATTAAGGATGAAACACTGACACAATGATGTAATCAATAGACATTAGATGTGTTCAAACTACTAGCAGGGAAAAAACAGTGTACAATGATCGAAAGTGCAAACTCATATATTTACAACAGAAGCCTAAAATCACAGAACCTCGTATCTGTCTGAAAAGCAATGAACCTAATATTCCCCTGGATTTCAACAAAATGCATTACAGCAGAGCTTAAAAAGGAAAGGGGCCGGGGGCGGGGTAAGGAATTATGTTTGGGTCACATGAATTGATGATAAATATATTAATACTACAGCGTTCGCCTCCAACTGACTGCTTGGAAACTGATGAAACATTATAAACACAAAGGTCATTGCAGCCAAGAAATGAGGTGGATTCCCAAGATGGAGTCACTAAACACAGAGAACCCTCAGTAGTAAAATAAAGAGCTGTAACATAAAAGTTCTCTCAAAATAATTGTCTTTGTTGCTGAACTGGCTTTACTCAAAACTACAGGCAGAATTATGTGTATAGGGTAAAGGCTAGGACACTTAATGGCATCAGCTTCAGTGAGGAGAGAGTTCAGCACTTTCTATCCTTTACCACCCCAAAACAACTGTCAGGCAAGGAAAATAAAATAATGAATCTGAACACTAGAATATGAATTTAAATTGAGCAGTTAGCAGTAGTAAAATATCTATTATCACTTTGCTTAGTGCTATGAACATCTTCAGTGCTTTCTAACATCAAAGTCATAGGAGGATCTTACGTATTTTTTCACCCAACACAGACAAGTTCTCCTCAGCTTACAATAATGGTCTTTTGGAGCTGCTTCCTTAAAACTTAAGGCTGCTAAAAAATGTCTTCCACATTATTTTTCTCCACATTACCCTCTTTTCTTTTTTTTTTTTTGTAAGACACACTAACATCCTCACATTAATATCTTGCTGTGAAACACAAAATTCTCAGCGAAGAGAGGGAAGGGACTGTGGTCCCTGCTTCATCAGCCTCCATCAGTACTTTTCACATTATTTGATGACTGGAGACTGTGTGTGGCAGGAGATGCAGGCAGGGAAGTGGGCGAAAAAGTTCAGATTCCATTCCGAATTCATAGTAAGATTAATATCCCCGCTCTCCTGGCCCACAGTCCACATGCTTTCTCTAAAGCAGAGGCACGATTTAGCCTGGTTTACCTTCTGTCTGACCTCCACAAACAGTTAGAAACAAGATTTAGCAGCGTTGCAAGTACTGACATACACCCAAAATATTTCTGCAATTTCTCTTTCTAAGCATGGGTGCCACACTCCTCTGTCTGATCTATGACCTGTGTATGTTTCCAAAAAATATGCCAGTCTTGTGCTTTTTTACCGTCACTCAGAAGTGAAATATTTCTCTTTTTTTACATTTTTTCCCCTGAGCAGGAATCATGTTGAAGTTATCTGACACAACCTATAGCTTGTCATACAAAGCAAAGGAAAAAGCATGAAGGGACCCGTGGTGAAAAACAACAGGTCTAAGTGGAACGCAGTATAAGGGGTTGACACTGCAAACTGGATAACATTCATGTTCACCAGTTGCAAACAGAGAGGGAGAGAGATTATTTTAAGGATAATAACTTAAAATACTCTTAAACCTTTCATTTAGCTTCTTCTAAGACCAAAGGTTAAAAGTAAGTTTGACACCTTGTTCTATTGCCTGTGCTCACCCTCAGGTAATAAAAGAACCAATAAAATACAATAATGGGTCCCTCTGTGCCATGACACTGCATCACATCTAGTACATACCTCAGGAATATCAAACGTACTCTTATGGGGAATTCAAAATCACTAACGTGTGTTTTAAGAAATGCAGCAGCCACAACATTTTAAAAAGTTTTCCTTCATTCTTTCTCTCGCAGTTTTTTTTTGATTCTTGAATGATTTATCAGATTATCTGTATCTCATGTAGTATTTATTTTCTTTCTAAACAATGTCCATATGAAATCTAAACAAAAAAATCTAATATTCTCACAGCTTCTCTTACACCTTGTTCATAGGTTTTCTCACCTCATCTCCACTTTCCTTAGTTCATAGGGCCCTCTGGAAAGTGAACTGTATATTGATATGTAGTTTTGATTGTTAATATCTCACTCACTTTGTATGAGTATGCTAAAGCAAATTTAAAAAAAAGAACTAAAGGATCTCTTGAAGTAGCTGCCATGTGATTTGATGTGAGCTAAGGAGTTGAACTTAACTCATACTGATTTAATGACAATTAATACTGACAGTCATCCCTTTAAAATTCTCAGTGCTGGGTAATGCTATGAAAATTTAGATGTTTAGCTCTTTGAACTACACACACATAACAATTCCTATTAATGCTAATGAAATATAGTAATAAACCACGATTCTGTTATGTTAAGAGTTTTTCTTAGAGTGGTGTATAAATGTCCTGAATTAAGCTTCAAAACACACATAGGAACTAAGTAGTATTATTCCCAGCTTACAAATTGGAAAACAAGCACTGCAAGGTTGGTTTGCAGAGTTTAACATGCAGGTTTCATTCCGGAAAGGTATTACTGCAAGTAGTGGGATTTAACCTTGTGCTTAAAATTTAATACACCCTAAACACTTTCCTGACTGAGGCCTAGGTGTGCGTCGGTGACAAAGCTGTAACACAAAACTTTGGCTGCCGGTCTCAAGCTCCTAGACATTTGTGCATCAAAGGTAAAGATGGTTAATGTCTGCATATTCTAAATGTAGGTATAGTTCAGCAAGCAGTAAAAAGCATGAAAGGATAAAGTATGGCTTATAAGGTAAGCTTCTCCTTGGTTTTGAAAAATAGTAATTCAGATTTCTTCCAAAATCATGTTCCCGCTCTCTGTTCTACATTCAACACCCCATTCTTTCCCTTTTCTTTCAATCTCTTTAAAAGCTGCTAACATCAGCTGCTTCTTTGTGGATTTTTCTTTTTGCTTCGTTGCCTACAAATTGCTCTAAGCTCTTCATTCCCTACGAACCTGTTCAGTGGGAGCAGAACAGCTGTACAGCAGGCTGTTCCTAGTACACCTCTGGAAAATGTATAGGAAAATGATAACAAGCCATACAGACTAAGTTTTTTGTCTTCTGAAGATATGAGAGGGGATATATATTTTTATATATTTAAACCTGCATGAATTTAAGCAAATGCACATGGGAGAGATAAATAATCGTTAAAATACTGGGTACATTTCTTTAGAGAGTAAAAAGTCTAAAATTCTCAGTCTCTGATTTACATCCCCCAGGGTGTCAGAGGATGTCTAACCATATCAACTGGAGTGGAAAAACACTGCATGTCAGCATGAGAAGGCCTGATTTCTATAAAACAAGTGTCTTTTTAGTTCCTCACCTCCTTAACCCCCTGCCCCCCACACAAAAAAAAATGTTCACTCAACTGACTCTCATTCTTTAACTTCTTACTTGGGTTCAAAAGATAATGAACTCCAGTACTCATTTTACCACAAAATATAAATAAAAGAAAAAGCATGGTTGTTGGGGTTTTTTTCTGGTTTTATTTAAGTAATCAAAACCAGTAAGACAAGAAACTTGAATACAAGTCTCTGAATAAAGGACAGATTTTTGCAGGATAGGAGAGAGAATGTGTGAAGAGGAATAGTTTTGAGCTTTGTTTGAAATTCTCCAAACGGATGCTTCTAGCTGAAGAAAATCGACCCTGAGTTTCTGATCAAAAGCTCAAAGAAGGAGATGGAAAGATTGCTACTGACTTCTAAGTGTTATGTCTAAAGAACCTGGTTTAATTCAGGAATGAACTTCAGTTTCCTCTGACATAGACCTGCTAGTTCAAACACGTAACATGGGCAAAGCAAATCATCATTTCTAATGGTGATGCCACTGCTGTGTTTTATGGGTCTGCACAAACAGGTTGGATAAATCAAGCTACACTAATGGTGTAACACCAGTGACTGTAGTGGTGCTTTTAGTTAGTCTTAGAGGGGGTGGGTTCACATTTGCCAGATGTTTAAATATCTTCTGATACACTTCTCTAATGGAAGCTTTTGTTAGAACAATATTCTGACAGCTTTATAACATTCAGTAGAAAAGATGACTATTATTTTTTTAAGCATTTCTGACTGTCTCAGAGGGAGAAACAAACAGGAAAGTAGCATCAGTGAATGATCCCAAAAGACACAAAATTTATTCAGTTATGATCCTTCACTAATATCGTAATATAGATTTTGGTGCCCTTTTTTTTCCCTTTCTTCCTGTTCTCCGTGTGCTTCTCTAGGTTTGAGGCAGTGCTCCCGCCGGCCTCTCCAGGCTGCCAGGGTCAAGGGGGGAAGTGGAGGCAGCTATGCCCTCCTCCCCATACTGGTTACCCTTCTCCCTGACATCAAAATGCTTCAAACAGGGCACTTCTGAGACAAGCATGGGACCAAAGGTAGCCTGTGGGGTCTGAAGGAGATGAAGCATTATTTAGGCTATGGCTGGATACCAGAATATTTGGAGCTCCTAGCACACTGGGCAGATCCTAGTGCTACAGCCTTCATCATGGCCAAAGTGCCCTTGGGTCTTGAAGAACTCCGCAAAACCCTACTGATTCTTGCCTGAAACATTTAACAATGTTGGGATACTTGGAGGATCGTAACAGATTCAAATAGCATTAAAGGATATAGCCCATCATTACTGGAAAACACAGCATTTCTAGAGCTCATGTCATCCATTGCTCACACATAGGAGATCACACTGCAATCTGAAAATCAAATAAAAGCCCAGAGCAAACCCCTGATAAAACACAAAATAATAACTATGGGATGGCTCATTGACTTCCAAAGTTCCTAAAAGGTTGAAGATCTCTGAAATGTCTGTCCTTCTGCAGTGCCTGCAAGCCTGATATGAGATTTAATGAGTCCTCTGTATCAACACAGAAAGAAATGTTCTCTCATTCAGCTAGCTGTCTTTTTACCTCCATAAAAATGCAGTTATGGCAGAGATTTAACTGCAATTTAACAGCACAGTGTTCTGTTTCAGTAATATGGATAACCAGCTTTTTAACAGTTAAAAATTGATGCTTTTATGCAGTAGAGAAAAAAACCTGCAAATTGAATTTATTCTAGAATCCATTTTTATTGCTATTTTTCTCCAAGAAAAATAAAATCAATACAAGGAAGGATTTCTCAATACAAGTAACAGGTCTTAATGCTTCACCATTCAAAGGCTGAAGTTTACTAAACTAAGTTCTAGCTCATGACAATAAAATCTTCTTAAGATTATGACCTCTGCACTGATAATTCCAGACATGGCATGTTCAATATCTACTATAATTCTACATACAGTTTGGTTTATTTTATTCCAGAATCACCCTGGAAAGTTACAATAACTAACCGAGACTAAAGAAATGCAAAAGCCTCCAGAAGCAAAGGGAACAAACTGTGTTAAGTTTAAAAAATTTTTTGTATTATAACTGCTGTGAGTATGGGTGTTAAGTGAACAGAACCTGGGAGTGTACATAGAGGACGATCATTTCAGTCCTTTTCAAAAATATTGAACAACTGTTGTGGACCTCGTACTATAGCCTAGATGGATTCCTCCTAATTTCCAGAATCCTGCTAAACCACTAAACTACTTCTCTTTTAACCTGACCAAAAAGGACCAAAGAACTGCTGGGGTTTATTTAATCTTCTTTGTAATAATCTGGCCATAACAATTGTCCTTGACACTCCAATATCAAGAACAAATTACTGCATAAAACCAAATAGTTTTGTAGGTTTGTTTGGTGGGGTTTTTTTGGTTTGGGTTTTTTTTTTTATTCTTACCTTCAACCGTTTCCTTTTTAAATGTGAAAAATTCTAAATTTTATCTGTTTTTGAGGTCACTCAATACATCTGTGAAATAATAATGGTAATAATGATAATAATGTTGATGATAATAATAATAATAATACCACCTAGAGCTTAAGGTTGGTAAACAGACTAGACACAATAAAACAGGTAAAGTTAATATTATTATGGAGGGAAATTGGTTATTAAAATTAATGTGTATCTGAGTCAGAGAACAATGTTTACACATGCACTATTTTATATACTGCATAGTTGCTTATTCCTTGAAAATCTTAGATTTTATTTTGATTGTCAAGTAATTTTAGCACCAAGTTCTGTTGCAGGAATTACACTGACCCCAATGCACACTATCTGCAGCAGGTTTCACCATTAGCTAAACTTTACGCAGAGTTTGGACAAACCTGTAATTTAATCAACAAATACATGCAGAAGAGTTTTGTTGGTAATGAAACACAGAATAATAAAGACACAAGCAAGGTTTAAGAAAAAGGGAGAATTTGTGAAAAGTCTTATTGAGGGCAGGCTACGCTGCCCCCAAATAAACAATGACATCTGAGTCCTTGTTTAGGTAGGGTAGATTATTTTCAGTTATCACCAGACTGATGGGACTGTTGCCTCCACTCAGTTCTTAGATTCAGTGGAAATATTATAAATTTTCTGGAAGAGGGTGAAACAATATTGTAAATATGACAACGATGGAGGGATTAACATAATATGATTTCTGAAATACAAAGACATAAAGTGAAATAAATTAGAGTTTATTTTGTTATTAGTTGGTTGGTTTTTGTTTGCTTAGTTTGCCTGTATTTGTAAGTGATTCTAAATGGTATTTGATTAACAGAATGATGAAAGCTACAACATATACTCTAGCATATATGGTGAACTCTTTCAGGATTAGCTTGGGGAGACTGATTTCATCCTTATGATACGTGGGACTGTTATAAGTTAGTATCAACTACACTCAGAATTACCTGTCTGATGCTGCTAACAAACAGCATGGGTGTTAGGCACCCAAGGCTGTAACAGCATTTCACTCGTTTCACTCACTGTGTTCCCTACAGCAAGTTAGCACCTGACATACCTAACCAAGCAACAGCAAGCAGTTCATGGGATTCAACCAAGAAAGTAAAATTAAAAAAGAAAGCCCCACCCTGGTGACAATAACATTATGCTATTTAGATATTGCAGAATTAATTGGTTTTTGCCTCTAAAACTAAATTTACTGTCACCGTACAAAACAATCTTATGGTTTTTATTCCTTAGAAAATATTGTAGCTACATTTTAGGCTGTTAAAATCTCATAAATAATTTAGATAACTTTGGCATGAAATTTAGTTCTCACAGCTTTAGTAAATTGCCTGTAAGTGCTTATGGTACATTAGCAGCCCTGGCATCATTGACAACCTGTATTATAACAAAGGTAAGTTTTTCTTCCAAGTTGTCTAGTTAGAACAAAACAACCTGAAATCTCCTATGACCTGACAGTTGAGTATTTTACATGGGTATCTGGTGCTCTATGTCTTTTTCTTATACATACAATGAAAGTTTCTTGATATGTTCATCCTGAAGAGCATATATTGTAAGTTGAAAGATTCAACTTAACTCTTTAAGTACATTCTTCCAATTTTTTCTGTCCTACACACACACCAAAAGACAAAAGACAAATTAACTGTTTTAAACCATCTTCAGCCATCTTGTAGTGATGTTACTGTGCCATAACATTGGAACAGGCTGGCCAGTGAGGTGGTGAAGTCACCATCACTGGAAGTGTTCAAAAAACATTTAGACATGGCACTTCAGGATATGGTTTAGTGGGCGTGGTGATGGGTGGTGTTGGGTTGATGGTTGGACTTGATGATCTTAAAGGTCTTTTCCAACCTTAATGATTCTGTGATTCTGTGATAAGGAACAGATGTTTCTAGAAGTTCAAACAGATGTTACTGAAGTGTTATAGAAAGTGTTACCACAGATATTACCAAATAATTTTTTTTCATTTATTTTTAATTATACTGGTGAGATTTTAACGTAAAAATCACTCTGAGATCATGCTGCTCGAGTGACAATGTGAGAAAGAGAAACATATTTGTAGTAATGTACTGCTTAGTAAGACCTGTACTAATTCCATTGCAGGCAGCCTTCATCATGGCCAGTGTATGTGAGGAGAGGAAAGGAGAAAGGAGGAGAGAAAGAGAAGGAGAGGGAGAGGGAGAGGGAGAGGGAGAGGGAGAAGGGAGATTAGCTCAGCTGGAAGGGACCTACAATGATCATCTAGTCCAACTGCCTGACCACTTCAGGGCTGACCAAAAGCTAAAGCATGTTATTAAGGGCATTGTTCAAATGCCTCTTAAACACTGACAGGCTTGGGGCATTGACTACATCTCTAGGAAGCCTATTCCAGTGTTTGATCACTCTTTTGGTAAAGAAATGCTTCCTAATGTCAAGTCTGAACCTCCTCTGATGCAGCTTTGAACCATTGCCACACATCCTATCACTGGATACCAGGGATAATATCTGCTAAGTGTTTATTTTTTTAAAACAATATCAGGAGTAAATCTAAAGGGATGATATTAACAAATCGTGAAATTCAAGCAAGTGAAGGAGAATCAATTCAAGTTAATTCTGAAAGACAGAAGATTGTGATGTTATTTTTATTCTTGTTTATTTCTTTTTAACATTTTCATGTTAATATCATGTTTCATGATACTCTCATCACTCGTGGCAGAACAGTTATGACGGAAAATTGCTCTATGTGCTAAAAAGCCTTCCAGCATGTAAAAGGTCCTCTGTAGTAGACTAGAGAATCAGCAGTGTTCACACCATCAAATCCTCTGACTGACTGATCATGCCAAAGCGATTTCCAGTTGCTGAAGTGTTCACTTTCGTTGTGTGTGAATAATGAGTGAATGTGTCACTAAGCAACCAAAACTTTCAAGTCTCCGGTGTTTGACTTTTTCTGATTCTGGCTTGAATGCTTTTTTATTATTATTTTCTTTAATACTGTGTATTTACTTGTATAAAACTTTCCAGGAATACCATCGATTTGACTTTTGGCAGGGACATGAACACAGGAAAATCAATGAAAAAAAGAATATCCCTTCCTTGGAAATTTAAACTGACCTACCTGGAGGATAAAACATAATTAAAATACCTGTGTCCTGCATTAATCAAACTGAATCTATTCAAACTGAGAGGAGGACAAAAGGAAATGTTGTTCTGCTATTCAATAGAGAAAAAAAGTTACTGACAGATGACACTGTGAAGGCCAAACCATTTAATGTCTTTTTTGCATTAGTTTTAATTAAAAAGATCAACAATGAGGAGGTGACTAGCATAATTAATAGAAACAACAAAGGAATTATTTCAATTAACAATACAGACAGAAAAAGTTAGAGAGTACTTAAGTAAATTAGTTTTCAGAACAGATGTGCCTGATGAATTCCCTCCTAGGGTATTTAAAGAACCGGTGAAGCCATCTTAGAAGCATGTTGCTATCAGAAAAACAGTTTGTGAAAGACATATGAGTTATCAATAAAATGAAAAAGAGAAAAAAAAGAAAAAGCAATACTCATCTTTAAAAAAGTAAGGAAGCGGGAGCTTAGGAATAACAAATCTGTCTGTCAACTATTAAGTCTCAAAAAAGTTCTGGAACAAATGAACAATATGATTTGTGAGTAGCTGGAAATACGAAAAGGAGGTAAGGAGCAGGCAAAATCAATTAGTTAAGAATTAGTCAATCTTTCAAGAACAAGTCATGTCAACAGAATTAAATCTCTCCCCAAAATGGTAACAGACCTTGTAGAAAGGTGAGTTGCAAGTAAGAGAAGCGAGTGGCAAGGAAAGTCATTTATGTAGCTTTTGCCTCATAGAAAATTCTCAAACTTACGAAAAAGAGAAAAAGGGAAAGCTTGTGGAAATGGTACTTGTATGAGTGCAAAACTGATTAGGTAACAGTATGCATAATGTAATCATGACTAAGCTATTGCTAAAAATCGATTTCTTTTACTTTTTTTTTTTTTCTCTAGCAGGCCTGTTTAAAGTTTTAATAATAATGTAAGTGATGGAGAGAGTGCTTGCAAGAAACACATCCTTGGATATGTAAAACTGAAAACTACCTGCAGGGTACAAGAGATAAATCTTCTGCTTAGGTCCAGTTTTGGAAAAAACTGAGGTGTATCCTTTCTGTCCTGTTTTGGGCAGCTCAAAGAGATACAAACCAACAGGAGAAAGTCTAAAGTAGAACTATCTAACTAACACGGAAAGATCTGAGATTTAACAACCTGCGATTGTTAAAGCTAAAGAAGAAGAGGCTGAAGATAAAGATGATAGCAATCTTTTAATGTATAAAAGGTAGCTCTAAAAACAAATGTCTTGTCCATGATAAAGAATTATTGAAATTAAATTGTAGCAATATGCTGAAAGCCTTTCTAGCATTAAGAAAGGTTACTGAAACAGATTGCTAAGCAAGCTTTGGAGTTCTCACAGTTGGGTGTCTTTAAGAAACAAACATCTGTCAAGAATGACTTACGTATAGTTGATCTTGCTTTGGAAGGGACTGGATCATCACTGGATCATCAACCATATTATTTTTCCTGACTTTTTTTTTCAGTTTAAATTGGAGGAAAAAAATTACTTTTTTTTAAAGAGAAAAACATACACAGCCTGCCAGAAATAGTACCTGTATATTTAAGAACTACCGTAGATCATTTCTGCAGAGTCAAGTCCTCACTACTGTAATGCCATAGGTAGATATCTATATCTAAAATTATAGAGAACTCTGGAAGTCTTTGCTACTTTCTCAACCATTACTTCATCAGGCCGTTTGTTTTCAGTCTGGAGAATAAATCAGGTTCAGACAGATTCAAATTTCACTGAAAAATTGCAAGAGTGGTTTGAATATGGTATTTTAAAGCTCATGCATACAGCTTGAATACGAAACTCAAAAATGAGTATAGGAAATTCAGCTATGAAACTAGAAATGGCTATGAAAGCTGATGCTATAAAAATACTTGCACACACAGAATGATGTGATAATGAGCCATACATCAGAAAAAATTATAGCAGACAATATGAACAGAAAGCATACTTAAGCTCAAAAGGACACCTGTGCCAGCATTAAAAATGATTTATTACATGAATTGCAGGTCAGAGCAGACAGTATGTGCCTACAAGAATAAACCAAGAAAGGGTGTCTTTCCACCCAAAACTGGACTATTACATGCATTTCTAAATCAGGATAACATCTAGTGCAGTAAAATTAAACCAAATTAGCATACTATAAACAGTGCTATTAGGAAATTAAAAGGCTTTGACTAGATGAAGAATAATTCTGCTAAAGTCATCACACAAATCTTAATTAAGGCTGCTGTCTTTGAAATACAAAAAAAAACAAAAACACAAGACTTAGACGAGTTTCTGCTATTCTTTTGCAAGTCAATCAAAAAATGCAGCGTAGCTCTGTTAGCAGCTGGTAAATCAACAGTTACTTCACCCAAGTCAACTACAAAGTAACCCTTTTTTGTGTATATAATCTATCCTCTCTGGCTCCACTTTCTCATCATAACTTCAATTTTATAATAACTGCATAAATATTAGAAATATATATATGCAGGCATACAAATAGGTTGAAGCAGACTAATACATGATGGTACAGCATACCATTTCAGAACATTAATTGCATATCATAAAAATTCTGGTTTAATTTCTTTTTCAATCGAGTTTGGTATCTTTTATTAAAGATTATCAACACATGCTTAATTTTTAACTTAAGTACATAGTATCTATTTTCAGAATATTTCAATCATTTCACAACCAGCAGGCAATATTTTATGAATAAGCTCCATAAAATTTATTAAAAGGTTCTCCTGAATAAGAAAGGCTCAAAAAAAGTCAATTTCTGTCTTGTAATTTTCCATCTTCTTATTTTTACATATATGAAACATTCACAGGGGAATATCATGCAAACCCTACATTTAAGAAAAATTTTGCAGCAAGAAAAGGGAAACAGAGTAAAATAGCATTGTCATGTCTAAATACATAGCTTGAATATTTATTATCGCAAAATTAGAAAGGATTATTCAGAAAAAATAAAACTATACATCCTAGAAATGTGACATGGAGACTTCTGAAATAGGTAAGGACATACACTGGATTTCAGACTTCTCATTGTCCCTAGATTCCCTCTCCAACGCACTAAGTCATGAAGAGGAAGCAACATACCAGAGAGGGTGGAGAAAATGCCAGGCATTTCCCGAGCAGGGGAAAAAGGATAGATTTAACCCAGATAAAAGAGAGTTTCATGTTACATTAAGTTTTTTTTTCACTCAGGATTGAAGAACCTGTAGTAGCAAAGGGTTTAACAGCATCCCTAATTCTCACAGAGTTGCATCAAAGCAGCCAGTATGAGACTATAAGGACTACAGACTGCCAACTTATTCTCTCTGTGTTACATAGTCTTCCGCCAGGACTTTTGCTGACACCATTTTCTTTATGACTTTAAGAGCTGAAGCTTCCCTGAAGAAGGAAACAAGTAAAGGAATAATGTGATTGTAAAATTGAATTATCCTGTGTAGATGAACTGGTCTTGTTGAATCTAGATCAGAGAACATGTGAAAATATGAAAATGAAAAACATTCACTTTTTAATATTCTGACATGGAAAAAAGGATAGACCTTTTGTATCCTTGACCAAAATCATGTGAGAGAAGACAGGAAATTAGGAGCGATCTCTTCACATTGTTTCCACATATCTACAGTTTCTTTATATTTCTCTTTATAAATTACCATGCTATAAGACTGCTACAGAAAGATCATGTTCAACATCAAAGAAAATACCTGATATTTCAGATGCAGTAATAATCAGCTCTGTTGTATAGGCATATACATATTTTGTTCTGCACTGATCTACATCAATATAATGTTATACTGAGTTCCTCCTAGTCAGATACCTGATAAATGAATCAGTTAGAAGAAGCAATTGAGTATAAAGTAAGCCTCAGAACAGGTTTCCATTGCATTTGTTACTGCAGTAAATGAATAAATCTTTCAAATCACTACTTCCGGTGCATTCCCCAAAACCCTCATCGTGAAACCTGAATTACAGCATTCTGAGATATAGAAGGTTGCTTCTTGACAAACAACAAGCATGCTAATTGTCTTGCTTTGCCTTTCATCCTCAGTAATTACTTTTGTTCCATATGGTGACAAGCTAAGTGCCTTCTATTTGCGTGTGAAAAAGCAGCGCGATCTTCTCATACCAAAACTGCCCACATTTTGTGTCATTCAAGAAGTTGGATTACCAAGTGCAGTTGTGTGGGCTTGGTAACATCATGACAACTTTTGCTAAAATTTTCCTTTGTCACTATTACAGTTGAACCCAGTAGAGATAAAAATAGTGGAAAAGAGAGTATTAAAGAAAACAGTTCTTATCTTTTTACAGGATTGCTGGGATTCTCAGTTCTCTGTACCCTGGTTAGAGTAACAGGTGCTGACTATTCAGAAAATCAGGTCCATTCAACAATCAATTCTGACTCTTGACTGTGAAGCTGGTAGGGGCAAAGGTAAGAGCCAGAAGAGGAGGAATGTTGAGCCAGTCAGTAATAAAACAAGTGTCCTCTACTCCCCCAGCTTCACCCTCTGCTTATGCTACTTTAAGCTTGTCTTGCTGCAAAGACCTGTTTATCTGTTCCTTCTTTTCCCCCGTTACCAAAAATGGAGATAAAATAGTGAGAATAAGAAAATTTGGAAAAAAATCTTGGTGTATACAACTAATGAAAAACCTTTTTATGCTTGCTGTAGTGTTTTATAAACACAGGGAGGAAACTGCCATTTTTGGGCCTTTCCGTTGGGGGGGGGGGGGAAAGCATGTTAAAAGTTTTAAATACCATTTTCTTAAGAGCTAAACTATGGTCAGCATCATTTCAGCTAATTCCTAGAGCAAATACATTTCACCCAAATTATTACTGCAATTCTGGGATACAGACAGATTGTCCCAAAGGTTATTTTAATTTTCCCCAATTTAACTCACTCTCTAAAACCCACACAACTTTGAACAAGGATTTTGGGAAACAAATCACTAAAGTATGAAACAGTTTTATTAATTCTTTGTAATCACAGCCAGCACTTAGGTAGAAAGAACATTCAGGAATATGCCAATGGCTTGCTGTTAAGGTAGAGTTAAACTAGTAAACTTTAAAAACTGTTCCTATCAGGTTTTCTTTACAATAAAACAAAAAAACCCTTAAATAATAATATTATGAAAGGCTATTTTATTTTTATTTTGAATTAAAAGCTTAGATATAAACATTTGCTTGTGAGAGAAACAACCAAAATACTGTGAGATTGAGGTAAAGTAGGCAGCTAGTAAATTAAAGTAACCTGAACATGTGTCTTGATAAGCAAACAGGGCTTAAAGTGTAAACATGGTGAAATATTGAAGATAAAAAGTAAATTTAATATTTACCTTCTTTGTAATATAACAATCTAAGGAGTAAAAGCAGTATGTAAAAAAGGTTATATACTTTGGCAGTTATGCCATTTTTAATAACACTAATTTCATACTCACCCTGTATCTGTTTACAGATCACCATATTAGTAGGTATTATACCAACTTTCCCTTACATTAACCCTGAGTGTTTTTTTCACCTTGCAGTACAGATACAGCCTTTAACTTCTATTTTCTATTAGCAGCTACCCTCTCCCCCATCCAAGTGTGTAGCGCGCTCAGACAAACACACACACCGAAAAGAAACTTCTTAGGCTTTGGAAATAATGAATAGGTCAGACTGTTATTCTGGTGTTTTGAGACCCTCAAAGCAAATTCCTTGACTGAAAAGGCAACCAGAACATACTCTGAGCGCAGTGCCAGGGAAAAAAATTTTTTTTTCTCTATTTTTTTCAGTCCTCATCTTGTAAAATTATATGATTCAACTACAACTCCCAGGAAGAGAAATTTACCTAAAATGAGACCCCTGGCTGGGTTTAACAGGACTCTTGAAAATTATCATAGGTTTCTCCTAAACAAAGGGTGTAACTGGAGCTGCCATAGCTGAACTTCGTGCAAGTGGTTTTCACCTTTTGCACTTTAGGGCTAAACTGAATATTTTATAGAAAATCAGTGTAGGAAACTCTTGATGGAAAGTAGCCCAAGAGATCCTTATGAATCAATGTTTACTTATGTATATTTATTTTTCCTCACAATGCTCTCAAAAATGGCAGATTTTTTTTCAAATCAAATCTTCTCTTCTTCCCTTAAATAAAAGGCCAAAGCAAGAACAGATTGCGAAGCCATTATATTCATGAAGAGAAAAAGAGAGGTTAATTCAAAATTCTATGGTCTGTTGAACCCAATATCCGCACGTTCCCCAAAGCAACAACAAACGCACCACGGAAACTCAATCAAGGCATCAAACCCACTCCAGCAAATGTGTTGTGCCAACCCATTATTAATGTTGCCTCTCAGGGAATTTCTATATCAGCATGAACTTGCCGAAAATATTTTTCACAAATTCACATTATACTATTTCCTTGACATTAAATGCCAAAGACGGCGAATTAGGAGAGGCCTGAGAGGCAGGAGAGATTCAAGGATGAGTTCCGTTCGCAGAACCTTTCTGATGAACAAACTATGCAAGGACATTCAGAAAGGGGTTTAATACAGTGACATTAGCTGTTGGTGAATTTGACAGGTTATAGATAAGTAAGCTGTCCTTGTGAAGAGAGCTTCTGTGGACATGTTTTCCTGTATTCCTCCTCATGCCAATCACAGGAACAGGAGTGAAATATTGGTGAACGAACATAGCTGAATTAAGCCATTCAGCACAAGAGTATGGAGCTTAATTCTGTTCCCTTGCATCTTTTCCTACTGTCAAATAAAAACACCATTGTCCTTGCTGAAGAATTCCCTTTCATGTCTCAAGGATCTCTGCCAACTTAGTTGTGAGAGTCACACTGCGTGCCCAAGTGGAAATGAGGGGATCTCACGTCTTCAAATTTATCCCTTCACCCTCTTTTTGGCAATAGAATTTGAATGCAGTAAGCACTGCTGAACACACTGAGAAAGTTCATTCAGTAGGTGCCTGCACAAAAAAAAAAAGAAGTATTTTTACGATTTGGATGCAAGCTATATCGAAGGCTCTGTATTGCATGTCGTCTGAATATGCATGCTAAATGCATTGTTAACCGCATCTCAGCCTCACAACTTCAGAGTACAAATCTTAGCTGAGGTGATAATGTAAATGTCCACTTTCACAGATGAACGGCTACGGTAGGTGGGAGGGGGAGGAAGAAGGGAAATACTTTCTATAATGTGACCTAATTAAAACTGTAGATTATAAAGGAATCATAATGATAGCACAGAAGTTCAGATATTAAACACATATTTTTAAAGATTCAAAATCATGTTGGGATGTGACTATTCATTAACAGGCTCTATGAGACCAGGGACATCAGATGAAATTTCACAGGAATTTTCTGTAATGCCAGTGACTGAGTCACTTTGAAATCCCATATGTTTTGGTTTTTTTAGAAAAAATGTCATTCAATAAAACACCAGCAACAATGAAACATGTCACATCTGAAGCTGTTATAAGTCATTATGGCTATCATCTGGCTATCACTGATACAGTAAGTCTGTCATACATAAACATTATTTAGTAACCAAACTCAAGTTTTACATAGGTTGTTACTTTTTTTTACATGACATGTAAAAACATTTTTACTGAGGTGATAGCGAACAGTGACTTCGCTGAGATATTAAATAGCACATCGAAGTATGAAAAACTTGGTAAGGATAATTCATTCAGTAGAACAAATAGAATTTTTTATTCATTTCTTTAAATGTCTGCACTGAAAAATCAGCTCTCGGCATGTGTCGTGCAGCTGGGACAAAACCAGCCTGCAATTTCATTCGGTGCTCCAGTTGGATTTGATTTCCTAACACCTCCTGCAATAAGGACAAACTGTTGTTTTTGCAGAAGTCTGGGCAACTAACCCTACAGAAAGCCTCTAAAAACACGCTAGTTGGGAATGGAGGAAACTGTGAAATGCACAAGCCAACAGTTTTATTTGGTAATAAATTCAATCTTTTGGCATAATTGCCATATGGCACATGATTTTCGTTTTTTTTAATATTCAGCAGTTTTTCAATAGAAATTAGTGTTTTTCTTTTGTTTTAAAAAGTCCCTTTATTGGGGCAAACATTCTTTTTTTACTTTCCTTTAAAGGCCAAGGGTCTGTCAAAGGTAAGCACATATTCGTAATATCCTGCTAGGCAGATATATATTTTATTCAAGGTCCTTTTATGAAGAAAGCAATATCCAGATGAAGATGGACCAGAACCGGGACTGTAAATTAAATCAAACACATTAAAAATGAAATTTATAGCACATTTGCTCCTTCAATCTACAGCTCATTTATTCTAAATACCTCTTCCTAATGAGTAATTTTCTGGATGTCACCACAATTTACTAGGGTCAGCATCCAAGTGTAGTACAAGCAACATATTTAAATTAGTTTATTTGGTCAGGAAAGAGCAATATAACCTGGCATATATCAAGAAATTATTAATTTGGCTGTACTCAGGGACAAAAACATTGCTGCCGCGATAGAGCAGCAGCAAGCTGGAAGTAAAATATCCCTTCTGAATGCATAAATGAGATTCCTAAAAAGGTGATGAATAAATACAGTTCTAGCGTCATTCTTCCAAGGAGGATATTAGGGTTCCAGCTGCTAACTTTAACTGTTTGAATTCAGACGGTGAGAAGCATGAATCAAGATCCAGGCTCATTTGCATGCATCAGGCAACTTGGGTGCCTGAAAAGAAAAATCCTGCCCCTCAGTTCTTATTCCCTCTTTGCACCCGAAGTGCTCGAGACTGTTTATCAAATTATTTCCACATGGTCCAAGGGGGGGAGAACAAAGACAGGAGAGTGAGACAGCTTTCAGTTTCTGACTCTCCCCTTCTACAGACCAAAACTGGAAAAAGTATCTCAGGCTTAATGTTGTTCTTTTTCCTACCAGTTTCATCATGTGTTATGAAACTGCCATTTATGTTGGGGTCTAGGTTTTCCCTGCACTGGAGAGAAAGGGAAATTAAAAATCTTTTAATTAGAAAGTTATCCTGTTAATGCTAAGAGGGACAAAATCTTATAGCCTGATGAATTGAAGAAAAGCATTATGTGGTTTCATAGGTCTGTAGTTCCCCATTCATGACAATGTGCAGCATATTAACAGTAAGGAAGCTATTTCTTTAAAACAAAACACGAAAGTACTTTAGGTAAAATCATAACTATCGTAATTTCTCAATTCAGTGGGGGTTTTGGTATGTGCTAAACTTGCAGTAACAATGAGTTATGAAAATAGCTGTCATACAGGCCATTTTCAAAACATGAATAATTCAAACAAGTTCCTAATTTTTTTCCTTAAAAAATATTAAACTCTGTAGCTTGTACAATTAATGCAGCAGAAATAGTGAGACTTTAAAAGCAACCACTTATTCTATACAACAACATTTCATTGGAATTTTTATTGTGTTTATTTTCATGGATCTCAATAGACAATATATCCCGCGCAAGGAAAAAATGTAATCTATTTTACTGACAGTGCACAGTCAAAAGAGAGATGGAGCTTGCACTTCACATGTTGTGAATTAAAATTGAGAATATACGTAATAAGCATCTCTAAACCTTAATGAGTTATTGAGCTGTGTGTTTCCTAGTGTGTCAGTGATTTTTTTTAATTTATTTTCTACTTTCTACACAACTTTTCTGTAGGAAAAGAAAGCCCAAATGAAATTAAAGTGAAAATATACAATGAAGCAAAATTAACAAAAAACAAATGTTATTGAACTTAAAACCGTACTTGCTCCAGGGTAAATGCATGGCGAGAATCAAGCCAGGAGTGACTATGGCACTGAAACTGTAGCCAGAATCATCCCTGGGACTTCCAGAAAAGGGTACTCCCCACAGCTGTTCTCTCCAGAGGCACATGTGCATACAGAGTCAGGAACGATAGCTGCTGCTTAAAATGCTTAACATTATTTAAACATCAAAGGCAAATAATTTTATTTCCCCTCAAGGTTAAACGAAGGAACTCAAACAAAATACTTATCTTGTCCTCACAGTTCTTCTGGCAACCACAGTTTTAGCAAAACCATCCTAGCTCAGAATTTGGGTAGAAAACATCTAAGTAACAAATAGAAGTCAGAAAGAAGTATATATATATGGGATAGAAATACAAATGTTGTCAGACAGATTGAAAAAATATCTAAAAGATAGTAAACAAAAGCTGTGGACCAACAATTCTGTGCAAATGAAGGGCAGGATTTGGGAAACTACAATTAGGCCCCCTCTTCCACCACAGGCTTAGCATATAACTTCTGCTAAATGGCTTAGGACAAGCAAATTCTTGTGTGGGCCTTTCAGTCCTAGAGCTGGAAGTTACCTCTACGCATAACAAAACAATTCTTACTATGTTTAACATGGTCAGGTCTTCCAGATCCGCAGCGACAGCAGTATCACAAAACAGTTCTGCTGTTAACCATCTTTGCCACTGAAAAGCTTTTCTAAACATCTAACCTAAAAAAATCCTTCCTTCCCTTTCAAATCAGTATTTTTTTGCTTATCTGAGTTGGCTTACTCACACTCACATAGAGACATACCACACAAGCTGAGCTACATCAACGGATTATCTTTAATTACACTTCAATTAACACTGGCTAAGAGTACTCACACAATCTGCTATTGAAGCTCAGAGGATATGCAGTGACCGTGAAGCTTCCGTAACTCAGTCATATGTCTGATCTGGGCACGAAATCCATTCCCGTGCCTGCTCAGGACAGAGTACCTCCTTCTCTAGTCCATCCAAATCCGTGAAGGAGGCTTGCTAGATCAGCTTCGGTAGTAAGCACTCCTGGATCACAGCTAACAAATCTGGCACTGCTCGTGAACAGTTGGTGCTGTTTCATCTAACAGGTTAGGGCACGGATTCTGAACTGGGCTGAAGCCATTTTTCTTGACGGGAATCAAAACGATAAATGTTTCCCACTCTCCCAGGGAGATATTAGTGCACAAGTTATATGACCTATACAGCGAAGTAAAGTGGAATTAAACTAAGAAAAGCTTAACCTAACGGTAGCATTTCACTACTACATCATTGCGGCATTCAGAAGAGAGGGACAAATGAGAGGTGGCGGGAAAAGTAGGTTAACGCTCCAGAGTCGTCAGCTGAGAGATGACAGCCAGTGGTCAAATAGCACTTGCTTACAATCTGGTAAAAACATTAAACCAAATGCTATTAAAAAAAAATTTAAAAGTCACTAATTTCCAAAGTGATTAGGAAGTATTTGTTGTCATTATCCCAGAAATGCATACCACCTTGCCACTGCTTGCGTGTGGTACGGTCCTGCAGTCTCGCAGCTACAGCACTACCCTGCAAGCCTCAGCAGAGCCCTGCTGGCAAAATATCAGGAAAGACTTCCTAATGATACCAAGTCTGCCAGACTTGAAAATGATCTCTCAACAAGAATGGCTTTAGCACAGACACTTAGCACATATGAGAGAGATCCAGTCAGGCTGCTAGAAAGTAGAGAGCTGCAAAGAGCAGAAAGTACTCGTACAGAGACAGATGCCTTCTAACATCTTTCTTCTATTCATCCTGAAATAAGCTAAATCTTCTAGTGAAATTGTACAGTTCTAAAAAGATTGAGTCCTAGAAAGTTCTGACTAATAAATAAATCCGCAAATTTGTGTTCCTGCTCAAAAATGAATATAAAAATCTAGTCCTTCCCTTCATTTTTTCTCTACTATTCACTACATAGTTGACTATGCCAGTTAAATGTGATCCTTAGCACTCAGCCTAACTTAGCAACTTATTTACAACTACATTATGAGTATCCGTCAAACCCAACTTCCTAAAGTATGTTAATTTGCTTTTACAAGCCACTTAACTCAGCAATGAAGAGAAGTTACGCACCTTCACAGGCTTTCTGAGAGATCCTGCCTGTTTACACACCTTAAATTTCTTCAGTAACTGCATAAAAATACAGGCACTTAGGTCAGAAAAAATAGTTCAGTAGGCATCGAATACTAAAGCACAAATTAAATGGAGCCATTAGAAAATTGTTCCTGAATACCCTTTCAGAAAGATAACTAAAAGACTTTCCACAGCCATTTATTGCGATAATACACAGACCCCAGCAGTTAGACAAAGGCCCCCAGTGTGGTATCTCCAGTCATGTCACAGCTTTCTGCCTTTTGGTCATGGCTGTCCACTGGGAAATACTTTTTTTTTCTTATTGCTCTGCTGCACGTCAAGGTAGGTGAATGAAGAATGAAGTCAATATCACGTGGGTGTTCAGTATGTTTTAGAAAGGTCTTTTCTTGAGTGTGCTAGTTCCTGTCATTGGGGTGGCTGTATTGTTGCTGCTGAAGGAATGCTTTCATTATATATATATAATACATATATTATATATATTTCATATACTCCACACATCAGATATACACATATGCATACATACACATTTTCTGCACTAATCTTATATGCAATAGTTATATAGTAATAAACGAAAAAAACCCCAAAGAAACTACTTGAAAGAAAAACTTGTTAACATTAGTTCCCAAAAATGCTTAAAGAGGTATCAGAGTATTAAGAAACACGTGTAACTACTCATGGAAATGAAATCATTGTAAAAAATAATTACTAGCAAGAGCATCTAGGTATTTCTGAATGCATCTATCTGCTTTTCATTTAAAAATCATGATTCCAAGCCAGCTGATGGACTAATATCTATATGTACCTGTTACATTTTCACAGATCAGCTTTCCTTTTCTGTGTGTGTAAGCCATAAGGAAAGCATATTAAGGTTAATCTTGGTACCATTAAGTGACATAATAAAACATAACATCTGCTTGTAATGTGTTAAAAAAAGGTGGAATTTCCAATCAAAGCATTAATTTTTGGACAAATTTGAACTTATAGGTTCTGCCAAATTTCTCAAAGATTCTACAGTCATTAATTAAGATTCATAAACTTTTGGTGATAAGTATTAGCAAAAATATAGAGAGAAAGAGAAGAGGAACTTTTGAGTAGAATTGTTAAATGATTAATCCAACATCTTATAGTAAGTTAAAGGCAAGTTAATTAAAATAGTGTCTCCTTATTTCTTACAAATTCAGGCTGGGATTCTCCTGCTCCCAAGACAGAACTTGGACAATTTTTTGTAAGTAGTTAAGACAAAATAACAATCCCGAAAATCCAGTTTCTACAGTATCTGTGAACCCATCTACCTTTCTCAGGTGCTGTATCTTGCTGTATTGGGTGTACATGGCAAGGCTTTGATATTGGAGGGTTTTAGGGGTGACCTCTGTGAAAAGAGGCCAGGGCTGCCCCATGCGGGGACAGCCAGTTCCAGATGTCTCCAATGGACCCACCACAGCGCATGGCTGAGCCCAGCAGCCAAGGCGGTGGTGCCTTGGGGAAAACAGCTTTCAGAAAGGGCAAAATGCTGCACAGGTAGTGAGGAGTGAGGGAAAAAAGTGTGAGAAACAGCCCTGCAGACCCCCAGGTGAGAGAAGAAGGAGGAGGAGGAGGTGCTCCAGGTACCAGAGCAGAGATTCCCTTGCAGCCTATGGAGGAGAACACGTCTGAGCAGATATCCACACTGCAGCCTGTGGAGGACCCTATGCCAGAGCACGTTTATCCTGAAAGACTGCAGCCCATGGGATGGGCCCATGTTGGAGCAGGGGAAAATGTGAGGAGGAAGGAATGGCAGAGAAGTGCTGTTACGGACTGACACCTACCTCCCATTTCCCATCCTCCTGCACTTCTTGGTGGTGGGGAGAGGTGTTGTTTTAATTTGTCCTCGTTTTTCACCACCCGAATATATGTTAATCGGCAATAAAGAAATTTTTTTTTTTCTCTCACTTGAGTCTGGTTTTTCCGTGATGGTAATTGGTAAGCAATCTCTCTGTCGTTAATTTGACCTTGAACTCAAGCTTTACCTTGATCGTTTTCATCTTATTTTCCCTCTATAATGTTCAGGACGGGGAGTGAGAGAGCTGCTGGGTGGGCATGTGGCATCTGGCCAAGATCAACCCACCATGCTTCGTACACTGAAGATTTTCACACATTTAAGGTCCTGCTTCTGAAGACACAGGGAAGAGTCTCAGTTTCGACAGAGCTCAACAGTTTCACACTCAGAGCAGAGTTAAGCCCCACCAGGATCAATAAGCTACATCCTCTTCTGCCTCCTTTTTCTGAGGGCTTGACCTTACAGGCACTCTCAAGCACCTGTAGCAGATCCAGGTCTATACAGAGTGCCACTGTAAGTACCACTTAAAAAATAAAACCTGGCTGCAGGAAGAACTGTTTGTCCCAATTATCCAGTAGTTCAAGCACTGATGCAACATGTGAGGTGATACAGTTCAATTCTCTTTCAAGAGAATTCCAACCCCTATTGCCAAGTAAAGTGCCATAGCCATCAGACTATGAGCTATGATGGGGTATTTTTCATTCCCGTTGATGAAATCGTACATCAGGATCCATACACCCCCTTCTCCCTGCTATTAGCTTGCTTAAATAGCTCTCTCCTGACAGCAGTAAATTTTGTGGATTCCTCCACCCCAGACACAGAACTCTTCCTGTGCACTACATGGGTGGCTACAGATCTAGCCAAGGTTCAGCTTCAGAGATGGACACGCATGCAAGAGTCTTTTATGGCAATGCTCAGGATACAGCCCTTGCTTCCTTTTTCACATCTCAGCATGACGTCTTCCTCCACGACTTACATTAGAAAAATAAGCACTGTTGTGAATTTAATGATGTCTTTGCCTTTCACTGACAACAGATTATGCTTGTTAAAGAGTTTTTTGTTTGCTATTGTTTTACATCTAGTTTCCAGTGCTAGCTGTTTTTATACATTTCTTTCCATTCAGCTGAGCAAAAAAGCTACAGTAGTATTTTGAAAAAAACAAAATCACTTCTTATTCATTTTCCTCCACTGCCTGGGAACCAGATTTATGAAACACTATGAAACAGATATGAACTATTTTATGTTACAGGATTTTCCCCTCCTCCACCATGGACCCTGCATTTTCTTTTAGCACTGGAAGGAGGGTAAGTCTGTTTATGTGAGCCAGGGCACTCCCGAAAACAAGATTATAAACCTCAAGTGGCTACAGCAGAGAAATATTTATTTTGTTTAAAATAAATGGAGCAACTCTTGGATTATAACTGGAGTCATATGTTATAAATCAGCTTATTGAATAACACAGCCTTGGAACAATCACTGTTCTGGGACACAGCCTTCTACTACATAGTGAAACTTCCACAAAAACAGCTACATTCTATGTTGCTAATAATAAACATTGAAAAACCAGAAATGCTTTTCCTTCCTTCTTGCTGGCCCTTTTTAAATGGCTTTGGGCCTAAACCTTAGGTATTACAGAAGCCAGACATAAACTAAAAGCTATCTTGAAGGCTAAACTGAAAGGAATTTTTTTTATGCCCTTTCCCGAACTAGTGCTTTTTCTGCTATCATTAACGTATTATCTTCCATTAGTGGAGCTTATGCTTTTCATGCTGTGAGGACCTAAACTCAACAGAAATGCTAAGATGCTACATCTGCAGGATAGGACTCTTCTCTGCTTGTTAACAGTGTAAAGAAAAAAAGCAGTACAAAATCTCATTATCATCAGAAGGGCAAGAGAGTCTCAGGAATTAAAAATAAAAATAAAAAAATGAAGGGTCCTCACTGTCAGAACAGGGGCAGTTAGATACCCTGAATTTTCCACCATTCCAGACACATCAATCAAAGATAACACAATGTAAGAATATCTGAGTGACACTTCAAGCTGCATTCATAAGCAACCTGCCTCATTCAAAGTCAATGAAGAGACAGGACTTACAAGCCCACACTGGAAAGTTATTGAAATGTGACTGACATCTCAAAGGAAAAGTGTCAATGGGATAGCATGACCCTGTGCTGAAACACTGCAAGGTTAATCAAAGTTATGGCAGTCGGGAGCTAGAAAGACCCTACCTTAGACTGAATTCTTGCAGTCACAGCAGTGACTGGGCCACTATCTCCTTTTCACTTCCTCTCCCTCTGACATTTGCACCCCAAGCTTGTATCGTTTGTCCACTCTTCTTTGGTTTCATTTTAAAAAGATAGTGGTGGATGTCACCTGAGATAAGGTTTTATACATCTGAGTAACAATAGGTCTCCATTTTCCTCCTCTGGGACTCACTGTGTTGTTAACATATGATCTAAGATAATAAATATACCTTCAGTAGAAGTCCTCTGAGCTTCCATGGAGCAATAAAGGGAGTAGGTAAATGCTCAGATTGTTTCTTAAAGTTTCCTATCTCTCTAAGTCCAGAGAGTTCCTAACAATTCATTATTTACTGGTATCACATCAGGAAACATATTACATAGACATATCTCCTTCACTCACCAGCCCAACCACCCCCTAATTTTGTAGGTCTGTAAAGACAATTTTTTTTCCCATTAATTTGTGTAAATATGTCAGTAACTATTTTTATTCAGTGCTATTATGGTTAAAATGTAGACCAGAACTATCCATTTAGCCTAATCACACTCTGCAAAGTAGCAAAGCTAGTAATAAAGATAAATTAAAGAATGCAGGATACAGCCAATGCAATAGTTATGTTCATATGTTTATGGTTAGAAAATGCAACCCTTAAGTAATTTAAGCAACCATGACTTACGTTTATACCAAAAAAAAAAAAAAAAGGAATTCTCTTGTTTATTTTCTTCCTGGATGGCATATTTTTGCTTTCTTGAGTTTACTTCATATGTTTCTTGTTTTCTTATTCCATCAGCCCATAGCAATATCTCACAGATAGAAATAGCACCTTCTTGACACTGCATACCATTAGCTAAAAATGCTAGTGGCCCTATTCTGTTGGTTTTATTCCCTGCTACTCCTTCTTTTCTAGAAGGCAAAAAATCTAGAAAGTAAATATACTTTTTCCCTAGAGCTAAAGGACCTAGAAACCTTTTTCCTTCCACAGACTCGCTGTCTCATTTCTAAGTCACTGCCTGCGCTGAATGTCACACAACATTTCCATTATGGAATCAGTCCTCCAGTCAATTATTTAATTAAAGGAAGATTTACCAAATAACACTCCTTTTTCCTCCAGGAAAAAGATAAGAGCAATACGATAACAAAATATTTATTTCTTTGTTATTAATTATTTTTTAAACCAATGATGGGAAAACTTCAGATGGGGGAAAGATCACCTTGGGAATATATTATATCAAACATGACCAGAAAGGACTTTCCTTTTAGGAAGAATAATGGTTTAATGTTTAATTAATCCTATCCATTTCTGCATTTATGGGAAGGTGGAGAAGAAGAGTCTGCTTTATAATGTGGAAAATTAAATATTAAAAACTTTGTGCCTATTTGACTTTACATTTTCTTGTTATGAATGGGTATTTTCACTTTATTTCACTTCAAACTACAAGAGACAGAAGCAATTACTGCAGCTCTGCTGAACAAAGGTATTCTCAATGTACCTCTGATACTGCCTTGCCAATCCCAAAGCAAAACAAAAAATTAAAAACCATTTAAAGTATTAATGGAACCTTTAAAACTCACATTCAAAGTGACGCAGGTTACTCAAGATTAGAGAAGGCCAGGGAGAACTTCAGAAAAGCTGAACAAAGTTATGCATTTAAGAAACTCAGCGGATAGATAAAGTTCAGCGTAGACAAGAGGCTATACACACTGGATGAAATAATGTGAATTGCCCCTGTGTACAAATGGGTTCTAAATTAAGTGCACCTATTCAGAGAAAAACATGTGGAAAGTATTTTGGACAGTTCAATAAAACCATTTCTTCCATGTACAACAGCAGTCAAAAAGCCCAACAATGTTATTAAGGCCTGAAGAATCCAGAGTATTAAAAGAGAACAATAATGAAAATAAAGCCTTTAAATACAGTGACCTTAAATAGCCTATGTTCTTGCCTTGTTTCAAAATGCAGAATTTAAAATAAAAAAAAAAAGGGTCCATCCAGAGAAAAGCAGCGAAATAATGAAGATGGTTAAAAATATGACAGCTCCTGAGCTGGGACAAAGGGCGAAGCAGAAGCACGAACGGCCTCTGCGAGTCGCTCACGCAGCAGCCGTTTCTGCTCCCGTTCCACTTCCGAACGGAACCTGTGCGAAGTGCCCTCGCACCCCACCGCTGCCAGAGCCCCGACTCGCTGCTGCTCCGACGCAGAGCCCGCCTCGAGCCCCGGCCCTCGCACTGCTCACAGCCCTGCCCTGCCCGTGGCCGCGTCCCCCCGCGCTGTGCCTGCAGCCCAAGGCAAACCGCCAAAGCGCTCGGCGCTGGGAAGAGACGAGGTGCTGGGGGGCACCCACCTTCACCCCCCTACTCACCGCATGGACGCTGTGCAGCAGGGATGTCTCAAGCTGGGTATGTACGTTTCAATATGTACTACTAAAAGTAGTGCTAATAATGAAATCTTTATTGTGGGCCTTCGATACTGCTGGGTGGAAAACTTCTAAAAGGGGACTTCTTCCACATTTGTCCCCTAGCAGAAGATGGTGCCCTGACTCCCTTGCGCCATCCGTCCTCTTCATCCTCTCTCACGTCCTAGTCATTTTCTGCCGTATCCACTTTTGATTCAGTGATCCTTCCTTTCCCATCTCTCTTTGTTCGCTCCTTACTTTCTGGGTCTCTTGTCTTCACAAAGGTCCTGGAGGTTAAATGGAGCCTAAATTGAGTACAGTTTTAGGCCTCCCATAGTAAACCATCTCTCCCTTCCACTGCTGAGTGCCTGATCTTCTTCTCGAGAGATGCAGCCCAGCAGGCTGCCATCAATTGGCGGCACGCTGTGTTGTGCCCGATACTCTGAATCTGACTTGTTTAATTCATGTTCAGACCTCAGTCTGACTACAAGATTAAAATCCACTGTCTCGTCCCATCTGCTAGTGGCCAGTTCCTCACCACCTGGTTTTGGGGAGGGAATGCCCTGATGTGCACTCTTCTTGCTCTGTGCAGAAAAATTATCATAACTGAACTGAGATTTAACATCGATGTAGTTAAAATTTACATGGAAAACCTTCACTGTGGGTTCTACTCTGATTCACATTAAAATTAGTCAGGAATGTCACATAGCCTTTTTAGGAAAATACTAGTTGCTGCATTTAGTCATTTCTCAGTTTGATTTCTACCAGAGTGTCCATGTCACTGTCCCATACTGACCTCCTCCCTCCTGTCATTCAAATAACGCTGCAGCGCCAATGTACTTCCCCTGTACTATTCCTGTGACCACTTAAACTTTGGACTTCCCCTCCCCTCACATTCCCAGAGGTCTGCTCACACTCCTCCAGAATTTCTGGCGATTGCTCTTTATTCTTATCAATTCCTGCTAGTTTTCTGCCTTCTTCCATGCTGTTTTTTTCCCCCCTCTTTCAATGGTTAACAAAGCAAGAACAAAAGCCAAAGTCTGCTACGCAAGCGTCTTTGCCATAAGCCCCATTAATATCCAGCCACTTTGCATTTGGTTTAGTGTGGCTGGTGCTACATTATGTACCTGTTACGAACTGTGACGCCTCTGTGTAAATGTCAAAGGACACAAACCTCTGTAAATACATGACACTAATAATAGTCCACCCAGAACAGTCACTGAGACAACTTCCATTTTATATTATGGCGTGTAAGTGGGACCTAGCATAGATGGCCCCGACAGGCAGCCTGGCGGCCTGAATTTCTAATTGTAAATTTGTTTTCGGTTTGTTCAGGGAAGTTAGGAGAGCTGCGTCCTTCTCTTCATATTTGTAAAACATGGTTAGTCAAGGCTACCTCCTCTAAAAGGCTTTTAAATCTACTCAAACAACTGCTGAAGTAAGAACTAAGTATTTATTATTTTTTAATCACTGAGAGGTTTTAACAAGCCGACCTCACAGAGCCAGGCCCAAGGTTATACTTGAGCTCTGCTGATTAACTGCTATTTTATAGGTATGTGTAGCCAGTATTTTGTGTAAATATATTGGTTTCTGTGTCTCTCAGGTGTTCTGGCTAAGAAGCTAGATCTTTGTTTGCGATGCAAGAAAAGACTTGTGACCGCAAAGCCCCTTAACTTTTCCCACAAAAAAGGACATCATTGTAGAGAGGCTAACTGGGTATGAAATTTAAAAAATTAATTATCTGACAAGGAATTTATTATTACAGAAACCTTGAAAGAAAATAAAGGTTTTGGATCCAAACCAGATATTGTAGCCAATAAACTGAGGATCAGATACAGGCAAGAAGTTGGCCTCCCTTCTAATGAAAGTCCATTAGGGATGCCAATAGACTGTGACTGCTTTTCTTACTAACTTTATTAATTACGACCCTCAGGAAATTCAAAGTAAAACAGAGGGTGAGAGGGAATGTTTGCTAGACTTGCTGCATCATGTTTCAAACCTCCTCACTTTTAATACAAACCAGTAACATTTTATCTATTCCAGCACAACCGAGCTCAGTGGGAAAATTCCACTGAGTTCAGTTCACATATCAATTTACACTTAAGGGTAAAGTGGTTAAGTGTCTTGTCTAATTGAATTGTTTTCATTACGGGTTCTGGTTTGTCTAAACAGCATGGCATTCAGTACATTAAGAATGCCATACACGGGTAGTTCAAACGAGTTAATTCTGTTGAAAGTTATGAAAAAGAGAAAATAATTTAATATTTTTTGTTTCTTCTTCCTACTGCTTATTTTTGCAGTTTCCAGAACGAGTCTTCAAGACACTACTTCTAACAGGCATAAAGAGCAACACCTTGCATGCTAACTAGGTTTGGGTTTTTTTGCTTTTTGATTTTCTGATGGAAAATGTCTAAATAGTTAAAAGCAAAGATGGGGAGAAAAGGACAAAAAAGTCTAGGGCAGAGGTTATGCCATTCTTGATTTACATCTACCCAACCCTGATAGCTCAATGATTACAGAATCCATTTTTAGAGCAAGTAATTCAGGGAGGATGTTTAAAAAAAAATAAAAATGCGTTTCTGATCTGAAAAATTCAATCGGTTATGACAAGAGCCAAAGGCAGGCAGACCTTTGAAGTACTCCCTTTACTTACATAGAAATGGTACTCCCTTTCAGTATAAGGAGTACCCAAAAAACTCCACCAGGTTCTTAATTATTAAAGCAAGTTTGTATTTGGACTAACACTAGACTAAATATTTTTTAATGGAGAAAATTCAGAATCATCTAAGTAAAATAACAGAAATAAAATGGAATTACAAAGAATGTCCCCTTCAGAGTATTCCAAATCATATATTTAAAAGCAATTCCTTCTCTCTGGGCTTGGTTTCATGCCAAATTACTCAATCTGGGTTGCAGCACGTTCTGTGCAGTACCCTCTAGGTCCCTCAAAAGTTTTCATTCCATCACCTGTGCACTTCTGCAGCACATCTTCTCCCTGCACTTTTCTCCCTGCCTTCTGCCCATGCTACGGGCTCCTGCTTAGCTGTCACATGCTCTCTACCCTCTACTCTGGGACCTCCTCTACACAAGAAAATAAAGCTACCTCCCTCCCAGCCAGTCACTCCCTTTCTAGAGGAACAAAGAAGTGAAAATAAATGCCATCCATCACACACATACTTTCAGGAACCAGCGCTGTTCTTTGTTCTTCTCACAAAACATCAATGCAGGCAAGAGAGCTTCATGATGGTAATTGGGAGAACCACACTGGAACATGCATCACTGTCTGCATATGGTGCTATTTTGTGTGCTCTGTGTGAGGATCTGAAGGGATGACATTCCAGTGGACAAACAGTGTTTCAAAATAATCCTGATTTATTCTGCAGCCTTGCACAATCTGCACTGAGAGCTAGTGGCAACAGATTGAACAGTACTACAGATCTCTCCAGCACAGACTCTTCTCCTACAAATGCAGAATTAAGAATTCATGAAGAGATTTCAAAGGTCTAAAATTACTGTAGAGCTTTCAAGATGCGACACTCTGAACTAAGACACTGTCGAGTAACAAGTCACAACTGGAAAGGCAAAATTTATCTCCTGAATATAATGATATTTATAATTATTTTTTGCTGTCTTTACTTTCTCAAATTAACTCAACTGAACTTCCAAAAAGGAACAGAAGTAACTGACAAAAAAAGAATGACCAAAAGGAAACTTAAGAATAAATGACTGGCACTAAACAGAACAATTCTCTCCCCTTCCAGCATACAACAAAATGGCTGCTAGTTACACTTTTCTGATGAACAGAATACAGGACTCTCTTGAAAAAAAAGTTTTTGAAGATTTTGAAGCTCAGATTGATCCTTTATAACACATGCTTTATAGATAACACCATTTTTGAGACCAATTTTTTTTACATGCTTTTTTTAGCACTGCCAACGACTGCAAACCCCCCCAGAAATTACAAATCAAAAATACTGTGTTTTACTTAACTTGCATGCACCAATTTGCACTAAAAGTTTCTTTAAACAGAGCAATATGGAAATGATCTAACTGAGGTAACCTAAAGGACTCCGGCACAGCTTGACACTTCCCATAAAGCACACCTGAAGAACCAGACTGAACTCACACTTACGTATATTCATTGGGGTAGCACTAATATGTGTTCTTGTACAGGAATAAAACAGATGGAAACTCAATGTGGCAATACTGAGAAAGTCACAAACCATCTTTGCTTAAATTCCTCCATGCCAGGAATAATAAAGTCCAAGAGACAGATGGCCTAGACCAAGCAAAAGGCGCTGTCAGTCCAGCTCTACAGTAGTCTGCACTACAGAGGATCATGTCAGAATATAAAGCTGAATTTGCAGCTTCGCTGGACACTCGAGGAGTAGTCTCTGTAGCAAGTACTCCATAAATACGCCGTTTGCTAGTGTGTGACTGCACCCTGTTGTACAGACTGCACATACAGTGCACACCATGCAGAGGTGCAAACCCACATACACAGGTCACACACTGGCTTCAGATCTGCTGTGCCTGATTTTTCATTCCTTTGCACGTAAAATCAAAATAAACTGTACCCACATAAAAACACCCTTACTCAAAATCCTTCTCCCATAAGCTTAGATTTGACATTCCTGAATAAAGGAATGGAGGGTAGTTTTTAACCGAATCTAATTACAGGACACTGCTTCTTATTTGAGGGATTGCAGGGAGATGAAAAGTGAGTTTGACTTCAGTTTTGCTTATTATCTGGAGAGGGAAAGAGGAGGGGAACATTTATTTGTTTTTTTGGCTGGAAGGGCATTTTATTACACATAAGGCGGCAAATGCATTGACATATTTATTTCCCAAGGGAAGTGACAAATCAGTATATAACAGGAAAAACTTTGTCACTTTTCCTAGAACAATCCCCTCTGTTGCCCTGGGTGACTGCATATGCTCTGCCAACAATTTTATTTTTATTTTTTTGGTACAGCTTTTGTGATGTTTGCCATTAGGTTATCAACACCACAGATAAAAAACCCCACACACAGAGCCAACACAGACAGACACACTCAGGAACTTGAGAGGGTTCTGGTTTCTTAGCTCAACTTAGAGAAAAATCAAGGCTGCTTTATTTTCCTCTTCTTGGCATCTTTAGCATCTCTTTTTCACTCACAGTGATATATTGTTTAAAATGTTTTTCAATCAGAGAGTTACAAATAAATGTTGGAAAGAAAGCAGTCTTAGTGTATCGGGGTGGACTGTTTGGTGGATGAGGAAGTGGTTGGATGGTCATCCAGTGGGCAGTGGTCAGTGGCTGAACATCCAGATGGAGATCAGTGACAAGTGGAGCCCCTCAGGCGTTTGTACTGGGACCAGTACTCTTTAATATCTTCATCAATGACATAGTGGGACCAAGTGCACCCTCCTCAAGTTTGCAGATGACACCAAGCTGAGTGGTGCAGTTCACATGCCTGAGGTATGGGATGCCATCCAGAGGGACCTGGAGAAGCTTGAGGAATGGGCCCGTGTGAACCTCATGAGGTTCAACAAGGCCAAGTGCAGGGTCCTGCACCTGGGTCAGGACAACCCCTGGTATCGAGAGCAGCCCTGCTGAGAAGAACTTGGGGGTGCTGGTGGACGAAAAGCTGGACATGAGCTGGCAATGTGCGCTTGCAGCCCAGAAGGCCAGGCATATCCTGAGCTGCATCCAAAGAAGCGTGGCCAGCATGTGGAGGGAGGTGATTCTGCCCCTCTGCTCCACTCTGATGAGACCCCACCTGGAGTCCTGTGTCCATCTCTGGAGCCCTCAGCACAGGAAAGACATGGACCTGTTGGATTTGGTCCAGAGGAGGGTCACCAAAATGATCAGAGGGATGGAACACCTCTCCTAGGAAGAGAGGCTGAAAGAGTTGGGGCTGTTAATCCTGGAGAAGGGAAGGCTCCGTGAAGAGCTTATTGCAGCCTTCCATACTTGAAGGGGGCTTATAGGAAAGATGGGGACAGACATTTTAGCAGGGCCTGTAGCAATAGGACAAGGGGTAATGATTTTAAAATAAGAGCATGGATTCAGAAAAAAAAGAAATCTTTCACAAAAAAATGTGTCATGTCAGTCTCCTTAACTCTTTTACTGTTTTCATCTTGTGTTTTTTATGTAGGTAAAATTCTGTGTTGTGTGGGGTTTGTTGTGGTGGTAGGCATTTTGGTTGTTTGTTTTGGTTTTTTTGACTTAAGTTTCCATAATGTGCACACAGGCACCTCTATGGAAATGTTTTGCCTCAGAAAGTTGGTACATGAAGTGGCTGATGAAATAGAATAGTCCAAATTAGATCCAAGGGTCAAATCCATATTGAAAGTAAAAGAGCACAATTCTATTGCTTTCAGTGAAATTCAATGAAATTCAGGATTATAGCAAAGCATCATAATATAAAGAGATCTTATGTGATATACCATATCTGGCAACTATGGAACTGACAGAATAAATGACAAAATCTGCCTGCCCAAAGCACACCATCTTCAGTGAGCTGCTGCATTGCTTATAAAAGCTGTTGGAACTTGTAACTTGTTCTATAGAAGTAACATACGTACAAGCAGCTGATGTGTGAGTAATTTACTTGAATCAGGTCTCTTCATTGCTACACTTCAGCTAATAATGAAAATGCAAAAGTGGTTTGGCACAGCAGAAAGCTCCCTTAGCTGGAGAAAAGCTGTTGGGTCCCACTATTCACAGTATTTGATCTTAAAGCACGAGAGGGCTGCACACCTTGATACGTCTGTACAGTTCCATCCTGTTATGCAAGCCAGCTTTCATATTCTCTGCTCTCTAAAGAGATTTCAAATTTTGCTTTTCTGAAGTGTCACCCTGCCCCTCTCCCATTCTGCAAGGACAGAGGTAGCATTAATGCAACTCGCTCAGCTTCAGTTGAACCCACAATCAGACAGTAAATAGTCTTTTTTCTAGAATTTTCTTCTGTTTAAAATAAGCATATTGTGGTCCTCTATAACACTATCCTCACTCACACTGGCTTTATTTCAGGCTCAAATATGAAGTCACACAAGTGAAGAAAAAGATTCATACAATGAGGATAAACACTGGCTGGCTGTACAGGGGAACTTCAATTTCTGTTTTGTATTTGAGACTGATTGTACTATGTAAAGCTTCCTGTTGTAGCAACAGATTATTTGTTTTGATAAACTGTCCTTTGTCTCACCTTGGCTTGAGCAGAGGAGAATAAAATGACCAGGTAAAGGACTGCAAATATGCCCCCCTCTTTTTTTCTCCCTCCCCAGTAAAGGGAAGGAATAGTCAGGCAAGTTGCACATTTCAAATTTGCTTTGGATCAGCTTTCAGGTTTTTAGTCATATATTTTGTAGCCTCTTTTGTGCTTTTTGGCTTTTAGACATAAGAATGCACAAGCGTTTTGAGGGAAGAAGGCCATGTGGCTTGTAAATCATGCATCTCCCTAGTTGCAGAGAAGAGTTTGAAAATACCACCCAGGTGGACTCAAAATGTTCTAAGACCAAAAGGCAAACAAAATAAAGATGAACTTGGTTATTTTTATACACTGAATGCTCTTGGAGAAGTCTGGAGTGCTTGAGGTTGTCACTGTTTGTTTTTCTTGCCAGCAGACTACTGAATTGTGATCTCTGCGTTGCCCGAGGAAGGCAAAGACAAATTAAAGTCGCTGAGTCTGTCTGCACTGGGTCACCTTGAAAGGGGCAAGCCTTAAAGAAACTAGTTTTCTCTGGGAGTTGGTTTCTGAGAAAGAAAATGTATATATGGCTTAAGATTCAGGAAGACAAAACAAAAACATATTTTTGAAGAGAAGCATATACAGCAGGTACTTTCTGGGTAAAGCAATATGTACAATCAGATAAATGTGAGGAGAAGGCATGCAGTTACACAGCTATCGACTTGAGGGAAGAAAGGTTCCAGCAGTTTGTTTTGCTTGTACCAAAGTGAAGGAAGTTAGTTATGCACACTCACTAGAACTGGCCCAAGAGTACAGTTTAAAGAGGAGAGAGGTGGGGAAAAATACAGCTTTACATCACTGAAACATTCAGTAATCCAGGAAGGAGAGGTGCAAATGAATGCAACAAAAAGAAACTTCCCTATAAAGTCAAGGGACTGGCCAGCTACTTTTTGTTAAGGTGTTATTTAAATTATATGCTTTCACAATATAATTTCCAAATTTGATTTTAATATTCAAAATTATTAAAAAACATTTGAAGAAGCCTATAATCAAAACTACCATCTATGAGAATTTAAAAATTCTGTTGATCTGAAAAGATTTTTTTTCATTTTTCTTACCAGATATTTCAAATTAGTATTAAAAATTAAAGGATGAAGTCAGTGAAATTTCTATGTATTTTAGTTCCATGGGCGTTCATAAATACTTTACAAAGTAACTCTGAGAAACTTCTGTCTTTGTCTTTCAATTTTATTGTCAGCCAGCACTCATCTGCCCCTGATAAAAAAGAAGTGAAATGATTTTAAGGATTTAAATTCTGAAAGGGGACTTAAACTATGTATGGTCATTAAGGCTCCCAAACCTCGCAGGAACATAGAGTTAAAAAGTAAAAAAAAGCAACTGTCAGTCTCCTTCATTTAAAGAGCATGAAATGTTCATCTCGTTACTCTGACCAATTCATAAACAATGAGTATAATAAGTCTAATTTCTTTCCCACAGCACATACATCTATCCTCTAGTGACTTACCTGATGTGGAGATGAGATCTTGAGAAGCAAAGTTATTATGCTCTTACTAACTAAAAACCTTTCCTCAGCAGTTAAAAATATGTCACAAATTAAGAATAATTAACCTTAAATCCATCCACTATGTTTCTGACAGGCAGGACTGAGTTAATTTTATCTTCTGGGTTTAGACAAGGCAGATGAATTTTGATGACAGATATTTATATGTCTTTTAGAAGCCACTAATTTGATCTCCCCTGCCTTTCAGCTGTGGACCACAATAACCTTACCTGTTCCAAAGCTCATCTTTCAAACAAGGATGTTCAATGCAGCACTAAATATATAGATTTGGAGAAGAACTGCATTATGTTCATTATTTTTTCACAGCAGACCTCTGACTTATTCTCCTTCACTGTCCTTTTTGTCTCAGCAGAGGAACCGTGGCCAATCCACAGAGGAGAGTTTACAGTGGAAGTATTGCAATACTGAATATTCAAAACCTAATACTCCACCTTTTCATTCACAGATACCTACAGAAGGAGTGAGTGGAGCAATTATATGTCCCTAAAAATACCTGAACCTTTTTTCATGTCTGTCCTCATTTTTGTCATCATTTTATAAATGTAGGCCACATGGGGCCTTCAGACAATCCCTCTTTCCTTTGCCATCATGCATCCATCCTGCCCTGCACACAAAGACATACACATAGTCACATGAAGAGGAAGGTGTAGTGCTTCAAAGAAAAGATGCAAGAGACCTTTTGCTCTTCCTTCACTGTAGTCACACAGAGGCTTGGCTGATCGTAGTAAAATCTTAGGACAGATCTGAAAACAGAGTCATTCAGGCATTTTTAAGGAGATAAAGTTGCTATGATCTCTGGGAATTCTGTGAATGGAAAAGGTGTAGACGCCTGTGAAAGTAGTCCAAACCTATTCAAACACAAATCTGAAAAATATTGTCATCTATTTAGTAATTTCCACCTAAGACAATGCAAGTAACCCACCTCTCAGATTCTCATCTTCATTAAAAGAACAAAGACCTTAAACAAGATGTACTGGATAAAGAATCTATACTGGGTAAAGAAATAAAACACCAGTATTGTACTGCCTGAAAAAATGGCTTAAAACCAGTACTAAAGGTACCTTTAGAACCAGAAGGCATAACAATTTCATTATGAATTCTGCTGATTTACTTACATTCTGACAGCATTAAGGATTCTGGGGTTTTAAACTAATTTTTAAAAAATTAATTCTCCAAAACTGGATGAAAGCAATAAACAACACAAAAGGTAAATCACAGAGCGCTTCATTTTCTGATGTATAATGTAATGGGAAAACCAACAACTAACAGCTGACCTGTTTCCTCGCTTTCTGTACTGCAGTCATTGAGGTGAAACTCACAGACATATTCCTTTAATTTTTCAAAAGCAAGAAAATGAATAAAATACCCTTTCCGTGATCCTGGTATTTAAATAAATGACATTTATAATAGGAATGCACTTTTGCCTCCACTTTAGAACCCTTTTTTCTCTTTTCTGAACAGCAGTTGCCTATGACAAGGAATGACAGACCATTTCCATTTCTATCTCTGATTCCTGTAGCCGGGTCATACTGTCACATGCAGAGGGAGGCAGAGGGCAGCTCTTTCTGGCACCAAGGTCTTATCTGCACTAGCCAGTGAGCTGATGGACGGGCACCCAAGATGGAGCATCCAGGCCCACCTTGCCTGAATGCGAGCATCCTATAGCAAACTGATTCCATTAATAGCTGAGTCTTTTGTTTCCGCACTCAGCTGTATTCAGCGAGGACACAGCCGGTGACTCTTTGTGCTAAGATGTTCTTGCATTTGTGTCTAGTCAATTATAAGCAAATTTGGCTGATCCTCAGGGAGAATGTAGGAAGGCACTGGAGGACCATTAGCATTTGGGTGGCTTTGCCTATGCTCCTCCCAGTGCATGGGCAAGTTCTGACCCAGGAGAAGGCAACCCTCAGCAGACTTCATCTCTCATCTTCAGTCTAGACCTACCAGTCTGAAAGTGTATATCTAAAGAAAAATGCCAAGCAGATAAGGCTAACTTTGAAATTAATTGTGCAATGTATGCATATCTGCGAACTTATTATGTGACTCTTTTTATCATTTCAATGGGCTATTGATATTAGCTTAGATGAAGTTTAATAAATGAATACACTCTTTGGACTAGTTTGCAGTTTGAGGCTGCTGGCAACTATATAAAAAAATCCTTACAACAAACCATACAATTCCTCAGCATTATGATCCTATACATCTAGGAACAGTTATTGTGAATGGCAGTGGCTGTCTAAGAATATCTGCATGTTTATTGTTCCCCCCTGAGGCAAGAAGCATTGTCTGAAAGGAAAGCTCTGTGTCTTGACTATCCCTTGAGAACTATAATTACAGCTATAGAAGAATATACCATACTGACTCTCAAGTAATTGAAAAAGACTGACAGGCAAATGCTTTCTATGTCCATTGCTCTGGGATCAGATCCTCTGAAAGTTAAAATGCATAGGCAACAGGCCAATTTAGCCTCAGAGTTAGAGGATTGAGTATACCAACATCAATAGAATTATAGCTTGTCATATAGTTCCTGATTTTGGCCCAGTGCCTTCAAACAGAACCAAAATAAGTACTGAAAAAAACAAGCACTGCATTTTCAACATTGTTAATTCTAAATAATAACTGCAGCTTTTGGCATGCATCTTAGTGCTTCTTCTAACTAAACAGGCCATATCTCCTGTTCATAGCTCCAACAGAGAAACCAAAGTCCATAGACTTTACCGAATCCAGGCTGAGGGCATAACTGGCTGAAAAACACAGGAAAAGAAAAATAGAAGAATTAAAGAAGCTAAATCATGCTTGAAATTTTACAGCAAGTTCATAATAAAACTCCTTGAAATTGTTAGGAAAATATCTCAAGCCACAAAGATCCACTCCTAAAAGCAAAGAGATTTAAGGGAAATGTCAAAGTACAAAATACGTATGTGAAGAAAAGACTGCAAGATTACTTCAGGTTAGGTTGTCATCACAATGTAAATGAATTAGGAGCATTTACATTCACGGTTCTCAGAAATTCTGTAGGAAACCAGGATAAATTAGCGGTCACCTCTAAAGCCAAAACAGCCTTATAATTTATTGCAATGAGTTAGGATTTTACCCTTAGCTGAAGTTAAATTATTTTTATGCTCTAAGTGTATTCCACGAGAGACAAAAGATTTTTGACAAATCCAGTTTCATCTTCTGAGTCAGCCTTCTCAAAGACAAATGCAAATAGAGTCAAATGTTATATCATCCCACTTTTCCCATTTTTGTATTTTAAAAGACAAGTCATGAATTCTTGGTTTGTCATTTGTTGGTTCACATAGACAATGGAGTTGATAAAGGATTTTTCTAATTATCAGTGAAGGTAGTAATAGTTTAAGAATTTTGATTAAGAAAGAACATTTTAGGTGTTTTAATAGCTAGAAATAGACTGTCATCCTTAATAAGAACAGTGCCTAGTATTTTGTAATGCAAATTAATCTTATATAGAGGTAGCATCAGGAATCTTATAATCACTTTATGAATGACTAACATAAAACCAACAGATTTCTTCAACATGCTAGCAAGAAAATTCCTCAGCACAATATACAGATATTAATATTATCAAAGTGTGAACCATACAGCTGTATTTTCTAATCAGAAGTAAATGACATCATACTTGAGATGATCTCCTTTGTAATTTACCAGTAACCGAACATGCATCAACAGAACTGAAAATATGCATGGATATAGCATAACCGTAGTAGTAGCTAATTTACATGCTTTTAAAAACATCAAAATTGAGGGTGAAATGTAAATCAATGTAAAACTGCATTGTAAAAATGGTTTCAGTGTAAAATTCTTCAAGATTTCAAAGGACTTAATATTTTGCTTTTATGAGAATTTACAGAATAATGCAGACATGGGTCCCCTTCCATTTGTGTTGTTCTAATTTTGATGTTCTTTGTAGGAAATGTTCTTCCATTTTGAAACGAGTAATAAAACAAGAGTATCTAGAAGTATTGTCAGTAAAGGTGATACCAGCCATATCGCCAAGTTTTTTTAGAGCTGTTTAACACATCATGTGATATTGCCAAAATGGAGCAAAAAAAAAGGCTATCTACCTCACTTTGCGATGCTCCATTAGCTTTTGCTCTGCTAACAATGTGTTAGTCAATTCTTCTGAAAGAGAAGACAAATCTAAAAAATTAAAACTGTGAGTGCAAGAGCTAAATAATTAGGCAGGTCCAAGTGAGAAACAACTATGTGATCTTAATCAGACTAAAATAAACCACGAAAACTAATCTAAGCAGCTTGAAGGACTTCACCGAGAACAAGGATTCAGTATAAGAGGCTGGTAAAGGACATCAGCAGACATGAATGATAAGAATTCAGAAAGAGGACCACACAGGAAACTTGTTTGCTTAGTTGGAACCCCAATCCCTCCTAATCAATTTTTTTCTGTACCACAGGGAGTCCAAACTCTTTTACCTCCCATATTCTAGTGTATTTTCTCTGTTCCCTGACTTAACTCAATGTTTAGGTTACTCACAATGTCTGACTGATTAATAGCCATACTTTTCAGACAGGCACAGAGAAGAAATTATCATTTAAAAGGCAACCTAATATATCCTTCTTTGTTAAATCTCTGATCACTAAGGTCTGTTCATGTTAAAAATTGCTTAGCATTGTGCCTGTGTATGACAATAAACACAGGGTTACATTTTGTAAACAAATACAAAGCCTTAATTTGGAATTTTGTTAAAGACTTGGTATTATTTACTGGGTTTCAGTGCTTTCAACATTTATTGTACTAATCACAGCTGCATTATATTTTGACAATGATAAACCACAAACTATATTCTGATACATTTATAACGTTCTGTAGGCATACAATAGATTGAAGAGTGGCAGAACAGAATATAATAGAACTGAAAAGACAAAATACTTGAGCATCATTTTATCATGCTAGCAAACTTTCACTACTCTCATGAAGACAGGAAGAGCAAATGTTTTATAATGAAAACTTGAATGGCTTACTGACAGTACTCAACTCCTCGTCCATTTGTATGATGTTCTAAAAGCAGACTGACCAACCAGCTCTTCGGAGAAAAATCCTTTTGATAACTGGTCTTTTTGAGAAAAAATGTTTCATACTGTTCCAAAATGAGTCAGACCCAATTTTAGTAAAACTGTGTCTGGTATTCTATTCGTTGGTGACCTTATTTCGGATGAACACCTGCTCTTCCGTTCCATATTCAGTCTCTTCAAGAGATGCCTGAAAAAGCTGTGATGTCATCCTCTCACATAAGCTTTTCTCCTTCTGATTGCTCTTTCCATCCTACTCTTCATACTTTGTAATTTAAGGTACTTCATGGGTAGAAGTATTGGGGGGGGGAGGAAAATAAAACCTCACACATATGACCAATGTTTCCCAGGAAACAATGTTTTTATATCTTCTTATTACCACACAATGGTCTCGATGGCATCATCTGCTGGAAATAGACCTCTTAATTAAAGAGAAATGACAAGATTCAAATGCAAACATGGGCTAGCTTCAGTTTCAGTTCTATTTCACATCCTTCTTAGAAACACTGGCTCCCCCCAGTCTTGCAATATTTTTCATTCATGTGAAATCTCTAATTTTAGCTTTCATTTTCACCCGGTTTGTTTCTTCTACCATAAGAGGATTTAACATGTTAGTTAGAACGGCTATATCCTTTACACTTCTATTTGCACAGGGATAATTTCCACTGCACATAAAGTGTTATAAGACTAATTCTCACATTAGCATAAGACAATAATTTATTTTCCTTAAGTTGTAAAAAGTCTTCTAATAGAAAAATTCAGATGGATGCCTAACATAGCCCTCTCATTTCATACTGTGGCAAGAGTCCAACACCATAAAGCAAGCTCTGAACCTTCAAAAATTCACCAGTTAGCAGCCCTGTTTCACAGAATCACAGAATGGTTGAGGTTGGAATGGACATCTGGAGGTCATTTAGTCCAACTCCCCAGTTCAGGCAGGTACACCTAGGGCTTGTTGCCCAGAACCATGTCCAGACAGCTTTTGAATATCTACAAGGATGGAGACTCCCAACCTCCCTGGGCAGCCTCTGCCACTGTTTGGTCACTCTCACAGTGAAAAATTTTTTCCTCATGTTCAGGAGGAACCTCTTGCCGTTCAGTTTGTGCCCATTGCCTCTTGTTCTGTCACTAGGCACCACTGAAAAGAGCCTGTCTCCCTCTTCTTTGCATCCTCACTTTAAGTATTTATACACGTTAGTATGATCCCCCCTTGAGCCTTCTTTTCTCCAAGCTGAACAGTTCAACTCTCTCAGCTTTTCCTCATAGGACAGATGCTCAAGTCCCCTCATCATCTTAGTGGCCATTCACTGGACTCTATGTCCATGCCTCTCTCTTGTACTGGGGACCACAGAACTGGACATAGTACTTCATCTGTGGCCTTAACAGTGCTTGGATAACATCTAACGCAACAGAATGCATCTCCAAGACTAGGGCTCCTAAATGGTACAGCAAACCAATAAAACAGTAAGTTAAGTATCCAACCACTGCAACGTCAATGTATTCCATTTACTTAGGCTAGGAATCAGTCCTAGAACTTAAAAATTACAGCAATTCTGCTGTATACATTTATTTTAGTCATGCAACATGTTATACTCACAGCACCATAACACTACAGTATTGCAACCATGTTATTTTGTCATTTGGGCATTCTCAATATCAACCATCAAACCACAACTGTGTCAGTGGCGTAATGGTGGTACACAAGGAAATACATATCATCATCATCTGAAGGATGGTGATCATCTGAAGGATGATGACAATATGTATTCATTATACATATTTTTCTTGCTTTTTTTCTTTTCTTTTTCTTTGTAGAGTCATTTTTATACCAGTAAGTAGAGTCTTCGGTGAGAAGCATTGGCTTTAGCTAAAGTACACTTACACCAAAGAATTCCTCACAACATCTTCTTTTGGACACCTTGGAAGCAGCTCACACAAGCTGTGAATGGAGTCCTAAAAGTAATATTCCTTCTATTTCACTGTGAAATTTCTACTAAGTTATGACTTTATTATGAAATGTTTAGTAGTCTTTATTTCCCCATTTCTAAAGCTATATTTAAATATGAAAATATTTTTGTGTAACTTTTGAGTAGGTTTCCTATCCATGACCGTTACAAATGCAAACATTTATGTAATTCCTTCTTCCTGTTCCCCTCCATTAATAAAAATACCTTAGCACAAAAATATACATATATAATATAGATAAGTGTGTGTGTTTTCTAGAACATTGTATATTGCAACCAGTAGCTTAACTGATGTCAGTGCAGCCATGATAACCCACATCAGCTAAGAATCTGGTCCCTTTTTCATAGACATGCTTTTGTTCATTCAGCACTGCTTTTGGACATGCTAGGATTGAATACCCTGAAAACAGCCAAATTTAGAACAGGCACAACATAGGAGCAATGAGCAAGCTTTCTTGTTTGTCCTTGCTTTCTCTCTCCTTCACAATACCCTTGACCCAAAATAACCACTCCTAGGCATGAGATTGTAAAGTAGTCTCAATGCTCATTCAGCTTTCCTTTTATTGTAAGCTAATTAATGCACATAAATTTTTACCTATACAGCAGAAATTGAATTGATCCAACATTAAACTGGAAATACATACATATCAGAGACAGCTAAACAGAAATTTGTTTAAAAAAATCTTTTCAAAACAGTTTTCTTTACTAATTTATTCTGATGTATTTGGTTACACACTCTATTCATACTGAGTCATATTCACATTGAAATTCTAATTTGAATTAAGATTCTATGGGTTGTGTTCCAGCCATCTGTAAAAACTTAAAGACAAACATAGATAGTCTGAAGTAGCTGTTTTTCATGCCACGCCTTAAACGATTCTTGTGTATATTATCCATCAACATGGGCAGCATGTGGAACAACTGTTAGAGGCTTTTTTTTTTTTTTGGTGGTGGTGGTGGTGATGTTGATGAGGTCATTAAAAGAGAGAGAAAAAAACAGCCTTCTATAAGTGAGAGATACACAGCCCAAAGGAAATAACAAATCAACACTTCTTCAAACTCCTTAAAGGTGTTTGCTAATATGGTAGCAATCTACTGTGAAGTCAAGCTGTAAATAGATTCTTTTTGTTAGATTTGCATGCACGAGATGTTAATCGGTTCAGAGGCTCAGACATTCATGTTCCTCAGAATTATACCAAAAAAGCTCTCTGACATCTCTATAAATGGAAATACACTGAAAGAATTGTAGAGAGGACTTTGTTTCATTTTTATGTACAGAACATCACCTATCACATGTAAAAATCAAAAATAAAAAGGAAAGCTTAAGTACTTGCCTAATTATACATTAGTGTACAAACTGTGCGGACATTGTTTTGTTACATTCCACCTACTCATAGATAAAATTCAGCAGCTTGGGAGATGTGATTTACTTCTATGCATTTGGATTACCAAGCAGCGCACTTTCTGTCACAATGTTGTTCAGCATTCATCAGGTATACAAATACTTTAGCGGACTCACAGTTATTGTAAAAAAGGGGAAGAGAATAAGGATTTCAAAGCTTGTTTCCTTGACCACCCTTCATTTCTAGGAAAAGCCACTTCTTATGCCATTTATCATCAGATTAAAAACAAATCTTCTAGTGACAACAGTTTCTATATCCCAGATGCCAAATTATAGACTCAGATACATGGCATGCATCACTGAGTAGATTAAACAATCAACTTCTATGCTGCTATTTTTAATACATGCAGATATTAAACAGGCAACTGAATTTAAGTTCAGCTCTGACCACCTCAACATGTTGAATTCTTAGTCTTGTTTTGTACATGAACAAACCAAAGACCTTGTATATGCCTATTACGTGATAACTGATTCTTTCTTTGAGGTCTGTGCTTACCATGTACATGCAAACATTTTTTTAGCACCCCCTTTAGTGTATCTGTCATTCTTATTCATAGGTTTTACTTCAGGAGAAGTCCATCTACTCTTACTTCAGAAGAACAGAGAAAGAATCTACTTGCTTATTGTGCTGGTTTTGGCTGGGATAGAGTTATTTTCTTCATAGTAGCTAGGATGGAGCTGTCTTTTGGATTTGTGCTTAAAACCACCCCTGTTGATAATACAGGGATATTTTCATTATTGCTGAGCAGTGCTTACACAAAGTCAAGGTCTTTTCTGCTTCTCACACCACCCAACCAGTGAGTAGACTGGGGGTGCACAAGACACTGGGAGGGGACACAGCTGGGACAGCTGTCCCCAACTGACCAAAGAGATATCCCATACCATATGATGTCATGCTCAGCATATAAAGCTGGGTGAAGAGAGAAGGGGGGGATGTTTGGAGTGATGGCATTTGTCTTCCCAAGTAACCATTATGTGTGATGGAGCCCTGCTTTCCTGGAGATGGCTGAACACCTGCCTGCCCATGAGAAGTGGTGAATTAATTCCTTCTTTGGCTTTGCTTGTGTATGAGGCTTTTGCTTTACCTGTTAAGCTGCCTTTATCTCAACCCATGACTTTTCTCACTTTTACTCTTCTGATTCTCTCCCTCATCCCACGAATGAGAGAGCGGCTGTGTGGTGCTTAACTGCCGGCTGGGATTAAACCACGTCACTTACAAAGTCATTGTGAGTGCTATGGTTTTTACTTACATTTTTTTTGAGTATTGGATGGGTGAATTTGGTAAGCTATGCAGCAAAAATCCTGTTTTAAATAACTTAATACCTAAGGCAAATAGTAGCATAAAAAGATGCAGAAGGGATGTATAAAAAAAGTGCCCTGGAATGTGCTATCTCTTCAAGAATCACGACGAAATGAGAAAAGAACAAGGAGTTATCTCTTTCCAGATGAAAGAGATGTGCAGCAAGAAGTCAGGACAAAGGGTTTCTTTAACTCCAAAAATACATGCTGGGGGAAAAAAAAAAGTTACTCTAAATAGTGTTCACTTTCAAAGTATGGCTTTTCTGAATGTTTTTTATCTCTGCAAATTCTAATGCAAATCACCTTACCAACTGTCTCTTCATAACATTGTCTCTGTCTTCTGAAGGTTGCAGACTATAAGGACCACCCAGGTCTACAAATCGTCCCAATGACCGGAGTACAGTTAGAGGATAAAGCAACTCACAGGTAAAACCCAGATGATCTACAATTCTTCATCCAAATTTCCACAGGTTTAAATTGATATGGGATCCCTTTGGTGCTCTCATACAGTTCCTCAATGATGCTTCAGATTGTGCAATTAAAAAAATATTTACCATAAATGTGGGTGCTTTATTTTTTCCCATAACTGAATTTAGGGTGGGAAGATGTTCCTTCTTCACTGGAGCTATGTACTCAGATATTTAATAGCAGGTCACCCTGGTGCTGCAGGTCACTTCATGCTAGCCCCTCAGCCGCCACAGAGAAATGACAACAACATTGTATGACCAGATTTATGACGGAATTCAGAAAGACCTTGACAAGCTGAAAAAGTCCTATTCACTCTACGACAGTGGAAGTATTACCTTCGTTTTGCTTGTAGTAAAGGAAGTGAAGGAAAAAGCTGGCATATCCGTTAGGTCAGTCATCCAGGTAAATTCTCACCTGGCTGCCCCTCACCTGTGTTAAATCTTAAGACAGGTCTGTTGTGATAAATGATGATGTAAAAAATGATGGAATCAAGACAAAGTCTTCAAGGTTTCCTAACACAGGCATCCTTTAAGTGTCAGATTGCAGCAGGACGTGTCAGGTGTCAGTTTGGAAGGGCTAGACCGGTGTATGCCTCAGTCCTTGTTCAGTGACCTTGCTGTGAGAACACAGGGGTTCTGCCACAGCAGAAGATTAAGCATTCGAGGCAGGATAAAACTATCTTATCCTTAAACAAATGTCCCTTTCAAAAGCTTAATACAAAGCAGGTCTAGAAAGTCTGCTGCTATAATGATTTCATGTTTTGCTGATCCCAGCCTTTTCTACTGAAAGACTTTTTAGTGGTCCCTAGTGGAAAGTTGAGATCAGCATTTAAATGCAAGTCTGTCTTTTTAACATAAGTCCTCAGCAGCCCAGTAGCTCCCAGTGATACTGAGAATTAAACAGTTATACATGAGTACAGATTTTATATATATATATGTATGAAATGCATATCACACTCCTTTATGGCTGATGACTGTACATCAGACTATTTTTATGCAAAGGAATTGTAATTTCTCTTGGTTTTTTTCCCCTGTTCTCTATTAATGAAGATGCAAAACCACTACCTAACAAGATCATTTTTCTTGTTTGAAACACCTCTTTTCACAAAGAGTTACGTAACAATTATAGACATTTCCCATCTCCTTCTAAGTTCTCTACCTGAGGCACATGACTTCCTCTCCTAGGTAACAGGGATGCTACATGTGTCATGGGGAATATGAGGCAAACACTCCATGTTCTTTCTAGTTCTGTATAAATAAGCCTTATATTATCCTGATAGATAATTTTTAGTGTAAACTAGAACCCTCATGAAAGAAGAGATCTGAAACATAGGTATCAGTTTAGCTTGTTGAACTTGTATCTCCTATAACCATTATTTTCTTCCTCTTTTCTCTTCTGCAGAAAGTCCAGATAGCAAAACTCTTCTAGGCAAAAGGCTAACAAGATCCAGTTCTTTGTGCTGTGCATCCTGCTGGTTACATCATTTAATACTAAAGAGGTTTTTTTCGTTGGGAAGCCTTCTGGAAAAGCTGATCAGTGCAAAAGGTTTCATGTTCTAGGGTTAGAAGGGCCACTAGCCTGTTAATTCAGCTCCTTCTCTTACTTTGTCATCTAGAGAAACCTGGCTAAATCAATCTCAGACTACCAAAACACAGTATACCAGACAGGCAGGCTCACTTGGTGCTTCTGTATCTGTACATCACAATTTTACCTCCCACTGTGCCAGCGAAGCAATGCATGACTTCGTCAAACCTCATCAAGTAGCAAATGTGAAGACCAGATCCCTAGCCAGGGCTCCCACACCTTTAAAGTCCTGGCTTTGAAGGGGCTCCTCCATGTCTTCATTAGGAACAGCACGTACTGCAGTTTCAACACATGGAAATGCTTCTTTTGTCTTTTTTTAGCTCATGCTTTACTTGATCTGCTAAGAATCTCAGTGCATTTCCCTGACCCTTCACTCAGTATATGCCTCCTTCCTCATCTGCTGCCTACTCTATCTGCCAAATTTCTGGAAGATTCAGTCCAGATTTGACCATCAAGAGCTCCTTGAGCTTCTTAGTTCTTCCATGTTCTTTACCTGTGGCTGAACACAAGGCATTTAACCTCTCAGCTTTGATTTTTGTTACTTGTAAAATGGGAAAAATAATCTTTAGTACCTGCCATGAAAGAAGTCAATATTTATCATTGATAACCAGAATGTACAATCCAAGATATCGCACTTGGGTCTTCATCTTGCTTCCCTCAAAATCAATGCAAAGTTCTCATTGACTCAAGGAGAGCAGCATGTAGTCTTTGTTTCTTTATGAACCTAGAAATTCTGTGATAACTGAGATATTAAAGCCCTGGTAGTCATTGGCTTTTAAATAGAATTTCAGTAACAGTCATGACTTATCGCCACTGCTGCCTCAGAAAAGAAACAGGAGAATTAATTCAATTTTGGTTTTATCAGACAGCTAAATTTTTTTTTTAAAAAAGCACTCTAGGAGTTGTACCGTATTGCAAGCGTAGACGTTGATCCTGTTCACACAGCAGTCACTGAGAGTGTCAACTGGCTTCAATACAATAAGGACGACTTTTATTAAATCTTGTGTTATCCCACAAGTTAAATGATTGGAAGGATTTCAATCTAGCATAATATCAGTCTGCCCAAATCTGGAATCACAGCGTGGGGTTTTTTCCAAATCAGTGGATATTATTACTTATCATTGCTCACTGTAAGCTACTTTTTTTTTTTTTTTTTCTTTTTTACAGACAGCAACAGCAACAACATAACCAGCTTTTTCACCCCAGGAGTTTCTAGTCTGGAAACACGACAGGGACAGAGGACAGAACGAGAAGGCAATAATGTACAATAGAAGTGGGGAAAACACTTCTTAGTTACACGGGTTCCTGTTTTGACTTAATTTTAAAAGTTCCATAAGTATTTTTCTGAGGGACTTTACGGTATTTTGGAAAAGTATCTCACTTCAGGAGGAGTTCAATCTGAAAAGAAGAAAGCCATGCAAATGTCAACAATGGAGGTCTTTCTAGGAACTGCACATTAGGACTGAGTTAGGTGACTTACGGTACAGCCAGAGTACCATGTCACCTCTGCAGAAGCAGTCAGACCCTCTGTCTTTTCAACCAGGGTATGAATGTAAAATGTTTGCTGCATAAAATCAAGCATGGTTATGTAAATACGATCTTAGATAAGCTTAAGAGCCACATCACATCACATAGCTTATAAAGCTCCTGAGCTTGCCTCATTTGACTCTACCACATTGAGAAGATAAGTGAGCACACCAAATACACAAAGGGAATAAACACACCCTGTTTGCTTTGGGCTGAGAGTATCATCCCTCAGCTAGCTTCAAAGATGAAGTCCTGAGTATTTTCAGGGGCTTCAAGCAGATGTAGAAGCCAGCCCCAGCAGAACTCTCTGCTCCAAAATGGAATAATGAATTCCAGCCCTTGTTCTCTTTGAGATTATAAAATTAACAATATACTTCTCATGGCTATGTATCCTCAGTATCCGAAGCCATGCTGTGCCATTATAGAGACATGCTGTGCTTTATTGATAAAAAAAGCAAAACTGAAGGAATGTCTTTTTCACAAACATATGTATTATTGCTTTTATTTTACAGTGACTACATAAGGGCAGTCAAATTCATAGACTCCATGGACAGGTAAAAGGAGTTTTCAAATCTCGGATTAAATCAAGGCTCTTTCAATATGAAAGAACCCGAACATTTTCCTGAAAATATCTTCAGCTTCAAAATGATTGATGTCCCTGCTGAATGGCAAGACAGGAGAGCAATCTGCAAGCAGTTATGTCTGAAGGAAGAAAGGAAGAAAGGCAGGAAGGAAGGAAGGAGGAAGACATATGGTGTGTTTGTGTATCAACATGCATGTGCGTTTATGCACAAAAAATAACTTTTTTTAGTAAGGGTTTTATAGATATTAACATTTTAGAAGAAGCCATGAGTAGATAGGAATATTCAGCAATATATGTTGCTAATACCCGTGCCTTCTATAACATAAGATAGAAAAACTGAGAAGTAGGGGTGTCCTGGTTTCTGCTTGGACAGAGTTAATTTTCCTCTCAGTAGCTGGTATAGTGCTGTGTTTTCAATTTACCATGAGAACAATGTGATAACACACTGACGTTTTAGTTGTTGCTAAGCATTGTTTACGCTTAGCTTAAGCTTATGCTTAGAATAAGCTTTAGTTTATGCTTAAGTCAAGGACTTTTCAGCTTCCCATGCTCTGCCAGAGAGGAGGTGCACAAGAAGCTGGGAGAGAGCACAGCCAAACTGGCCAAAGGGCTATTCCATACTGTATGACATCATGCTCAGCATATAAACTACGGGAAGTTGGCTGGGGGACAGCGATTGCTGCTTGGGGACTAGCTGGGCATCAGTCGGTGGGTGATGAGTGGTTGCATCACTTGTTTTTTCCTGTTTTTTTTCTCTCTCTCTTTTGTTGCTTTCCTATTCATTACATCATCATCATCATCGTCATCATCATCATCATTATCATCATCACCATTATTATTATTATTGTTATTATTATTATAATTATATTTTATTTCAATCATTAAATGGTTCTTGTCTCAACCCACAAGCTTTCTTACTTTTGCCCTTCCAATTCTCTCCCCATCCCACTGAGGGGGGCAGGGAGGTGAGCAAGCTACTGTGTGGTGCTTGGTTACCGACTGGGGTTAAACCATACAAGGGGATGCCTCTAAAAAAACCCATCACTCCACAAAAGAATACAATTAGATTAGAGAAAACAACTCAATGTCTGAAACTGAATAAAACTTTACTTTTGCAAGTAAAAAAAAAAAAACATACAGAAGATAGACAGCTATCTGATTGCTATCCACTATTTTTCAGTCACTGAAGCCTCCTGCAAAGTTAATGCATCCAGGTTGCACGCATATACGTGGCTAAAGGAAAAAAGCTCTGTTTTTTAACAGCTACTATTGTAATTAGACCTGTTCTTACATGCAGAATGATCAAGCAGTGCATATGAAGCATACTAGATTTAATTCTTCAGGTATGACCACTTTTTCTCATAACAACTTTTCAAAGGCATATGGTGTGCTTGAATCTGTCATGCTGGCTTTACCCCATAACCAAGAGTCCCTTTTGGGCCTGGTCCCTCATTGCGTTAGCATCCACAAACTTTGTGTTCTGGATATCCATGATTAATCCCAGGGGTTCATCTTCCCATGGGTTTGGAATCCCAAAATATCAACCACTATGGAAGTAGGATACCTCTGAGATTCAGCGTAGCGGACAGAAAACTATAATAATATATGTAGCTCATTTCTCAGTATGTAGTGTGCCTTCTCACGCTGTCATTGAACCATCCATATAAAATGAAAGGTTCATCCAGCTTCATAAACTAAACAGGAGTATGGCACATCCAGTATGTTTAGCAGCACAGTCCTTACCAGTTTTAAGCCAACTACTGCTGTCATAGACAACACCATGGCATAGTTCAGGGGTTACCTTGCAATGGGGACAGTTCCCAAACTGCAAGAGAGTGGCCATCTTGATTTTGGGAAAGACAGCCTAGCTGCATGGATGTGAGCTGTGACATACTGCTTGTCCTCAGAGCTGAAGAACAGGCTTTAGTTTTTTTATTTTCTAGTCTTAAAATAGCCATTGTGCAGTTTTTTGCGTCCTGTGTGGCTCTTTAAAATTACAGATGCATTTACATGTAGGCACATCTACTCAAGTCGTTGCTTAAATCCTCACTGTGTCAGTCAAGATGATGCTGACCCTTGTCCAAATCTATAAAATCTGCGATACTAAATTCTTTATGAAATTTTCCAAAACAGCAAATTTTTTTCACAGTAAAAACAGAGAAGCACATATTGCCAAAGGAAGAATGAGGAAAGAAATGGCATTTACCTTATTTATTTTTAAGAGCAAGATGACTGACATTATTCTACTCCTAAGTGGAGGAAAAGCTTGAAGTATAGCAATAAAACTTGTCAAGAAAACTGGCGAAGGAGTATTTGCTGAAATTTGCTGAAGGAGTAATCACGATAAAATAGAAAAAAGCACCTTACAGATACACATGGACATAGAAGATAGTGGCAGAAGGGAAGGGAAGGGAAGGGAAGGGAAGGGAAGAGCAATTCACAGGGGAAAGGAGAAAAAAAATCCCCCAAAACTATTAGCATGTATTTTAATCAGAAAATCAACAAAGGCTTGTCTTCTCAGTAAAGTTTATATTATTGTGTCCCAGCTTCCTGACACACACCTTCCCAGATCGTTGCTCTCAAAAGACCAGTGTCTCACAAAAAGTTTTCCTAAACATACAGTCTCAGATCTTGAAACTCTGTTTTCTGTAACAACACCAAATCCTTAAATAAGGTTGATGTACATACACATCTGTCAGGGTTCCCTGTTTCCATGCCTTCTTTATTATAAGACAGTGGAATTTAAAGCTTTAACATTTTTCTTCTATAGCTCTACAGTTCTTATGTGGGAATCATGTCTATGAAGACACAAGTCCATGTGTACTTGTATTGATGTGAAATCAATTAAAGAGACAATGTTACTGCTGACCATATTTTCTCTCTGTACCCATTGTCCATCATGTTCGGTGCCACAGTAACATGGTAACCTGCAGAGAGCTGTCGCTCAGATACACATAATTGTACCTCCTTTATGCACAGCAAGCACAAATAAAATTTCCTAAAATAAATGTACAATGAAATATTTGCATAAAGGATGAAAAATGTATCAATCTGTAGTGTGAGTACATGCCACACCATGTCGTAGGTATTTGTTCTGAGCATGCCTGCAACCTCCCATTTAAGCAGTCTTAGATGTCTATTTTCCACAGGAATAATGCAGAATAATCCTTACATTTATCCTTAAATTTTAACTTAAGCATATTTCAGGGGGAGGGGAATGGATTAATTTCTACTATTCTTCCTTTCTTTTTCTTTACCTAACAACTTGCTAATATAAAATGCCTAAACAGTGCAATGAGCAGATCTCTAAGACTCCTTTATCCCTGGAGAGTTGTTCAGCCACTAGGATATACAACCAAACACCTTCGTGTTTCCTGTCCTAAATCCATGAATCTTGAATCCCTTGGTGCAGAAGTGTCCCAGTTTCAATAGAATAAGAACATTTTAGAAGTGTGGGTTTTTTTTTTTTTTTAGGTTAATTCTTTCCCTTTGTTTCTTGTTCAGCATAAAGATTGATATACCACAGGCATTTTACCCTTCTTCACTTTTTGGTCTTTGATTACTAGAAAGGTGTCAGAGAGTAGCAACTGTTTGAGTGCTAAAGCACTGACTCATAAGATTAAAATTCAAGTCCTTGCTCTGAAACAGACTTCCACATGTTACCCTGAGCAAGCCATAGACGCAGTGTGTGCCTCAGTTCTTAACTGTAAAACGGAAAACAGAAAAATCTTTAAAACCATACTACATAACACAGTATAGTACCTGACATAGTACCTTGCAGGATATGAAAGGTAATCATATCCTATGGCAACAGCAGCTATAGTCACACTGTAAATACAAATTAAGGCTAGTTAATCCCAGAAAGAGAGACATATTTTTCACAGAAGTGTCACAGATTCCAATCAGCTCTAATACCAATTGACTATAAGTCACTTGCGATCCTTCTATTGGCATCAGTCTGCTTTAGGCTAAGCTCTTTCACAACCTTGTGATATTTGGGTTTCCAATACTGAAGGTATTTCAATTAATTTTAAAAGATCACTGAGATTTTTTCAACAATAAATAATTCTATCTGCTTCTATAAAACCCTTTGTTTCCAACCCTTTATTTTTTGGCATAAAATACCTGCCAATCTCCCTTCTCAATACAGAATGAAATACAGAATGAAAAGTAAAATGGAATAGGAAAAAAGGAAATGGTGATGCCAGTGAGAGTTGCAAAAATGCAGCACTGATAAAAATTCTTGGGATAAAAAGCCAGTGTGAAAGATGTGAAAAAAAGGAAAAAAAGACTGTTGCTACCTGGAGTGGAAGTTGGATAGTACTTGAGTAGCTGCTAATCAAATATTCACTGTTAAGCAAAAGAAGAAACTCACTGTAAAGAGAAAACTGAAGGCACATGGGAGAGAGAAAGTAAGCGTGTTTGAAATAGGAAAAAAAGCCAAAGCAGGAGAACGCTGTACATGCTAAAAGTCTCAGGGATTTGCCACATGACATATGGGTGCGTGGTGAGTGAGATGTTCCTTTAATGCTCAGCTCCACCAGTTTTCCCTGACTTCAACAAAACTTCACATCATACCATGTCTCAGCTTGTCACAAGGTCCTTAGTTGCATCTCCCATTATTTTTTGCTGTCTCTCAACTCAGCAAAGACACTCGAAGTTTTCTTGCTGCCTTGCTGTTTCGTCCATAGGCGCTTCCTTACAATCACGACAGTCATAATTCACCGTGAAGCTTCAAGTTTGTCCATATTACAGAGTACAGTTTTGAGCCCCACTAAAGCCTTTAATCTTTTCCAAACCAGCCCTGTTTCTCACAGGCAGGTTAATACCCTGAGCTTTTTGAGCCTAGTTGTTCAGTGTAGCTGAGCAGCATTAGTTTTTAGGGCACAGACGGCATTATCATGTCAGGAAGCAATGTATGTTACAGGAAAATGCCACCATTCACTGTGTCACTAGGTCACAATTGCTCCTCTTTCTGAAAAGCCCAATGAATTTAGGTGTATTACTCAAGTCCTTCCCACACTTGCTCCCACTCCACATTTGTCACCAACCAGTCCTATGAGGCCCCAGCGCTGCCCCACGGCAGAAACACACTCCTGCTCTGTGTTCACTCCTGATAAAAGCGGCTGAAAACGTACAAGACAGCCCTCGGAGAGAGCCAGGGCTGGTGGCACACTCAGTGCCGCAGAACCAGGCTCGCCCCATCAGCACCCTGCTGCAGAGGGTGTGCTGGCAAGGGAGCGTACACCACATTGTCAGAGTGGTCCGTGATGCTCCCCACCTACTGGGACCCCTTTTTGTGGAATACAAGTTATATACATGTGCAAGAGTGCGTTTCACAATGAGCATGTTTTTATGTGTAATTATTTATGAGATACTTTCATTTCTAGGAAAGAAAAGATATATTCTGCTGGCTCCAAAATGCGTTCTGTTCTCACATTGCTCTAAAACTTAATGTCCAAGGCCAAAATTAAAGGTTTAAACATTTGTATAGTTTGGCAGCAAAAATAGATTAAAATCACTGAATATTATTTATATTTTAATTTTATATGTGAATTTATATTTGACTTTATATGTGAATAATGATATAATTACTTTTACTGGAGATAAAAATCGGTGCTGGCAACTTTGTTCTTTATCTGTATATTTGTAAAAGTCTCTACAATACCACCATGACAAGATTCTCTTCTCACATGGCCTAATTCCTCTTATGGCTCTGAATATTGCCATCTCAGGATCTAGAAAAGGTTGAGAGACATGTTTTTCTGCAGATGGCATGAGAGAAAAATTAAGACGTGACGTAGAGAAAGATGGTAAGTAGCAACAGACTAATGGAGAACATTTTGTCCTACTTTTGAGGAGCACATCAGGAACAGCTTGTTTTTGTAGTGGATCTGAAGTATAATCACTGACACTATATGATTGCTGTAGGCATTGCTCTGCACTAATCACTACCATATTATTGTGAGTTTTGCTGTGCATTTTGTAGAAGATACATTGCAATACTTTTTTCCAGCACTTATCTTGAAAATGACTCAGACATACCAAAAGCTCTAGACGATAAATAACGAATAAGTTGTACCTTTTAACATTCTTGATAAGTTTTAGAGATTTATTGCTTTTCATTTTAAATAGTTACCAAGAATCAAAATACTGACTAAATCTGCCAAGAATCAAAACACTGACTAAATCTATGCATGGATTTCTCCTAGGTAAATCACAGTAACTCAATAGTCAAAGAGACATCTTTGATGCAAAAGCATCAAAGCCTGGAAGCACCTATTTCTAAGTCTGCAGCATTCATCCATTTTTTGCCATAGTAAAGGCCAAGCATTCTGAAGAATGGTTCTGTAAAATTATTTCATAAATTTCTATTCAGCTATTGATCCAATATCCATAGAGAGTCACTGCAAACACAAACCACAAGGAATCTACTTAAATCCTTCTCTTCTAAGCACACCACTTTTCTTCAGTCTTGCCATCTTAGTTTTAACGAGTAAAAAAACATCCAAATTACTAACTGCCTAACTAATTCTTCTCCTGGCAAGAGAAGGAAAGAGAGAGAAAAACAAACCAACAAACCTGCAGGTAGCACTTGCTAGCTGCATTACTGAATATTCTACTGAGCAGTGCTCATTTAGTATTTATAGATTTACAGTCCAAGTTATGAAAAATCAGCTTGCATACATCAAACAGGGATACACTGTGCACTTATGATCGGTGGGCTGGGGAATCATGTAATCTGCTAAATTTCTGGACCTGCTAAATGTGAACTGGCTGTTCCAAGATCTGAGCAGAAGCAAATATTTATGAAACAAATATTTATTAATTTAATAATTGTTTGCCACCTGACAAAACTGCCCACTAGGAGTGAGCCCTGACTCTCTTGAAATCATTGAGAAGGCAGCCATTGGCTTCAACAGATCAGTATCTTACTGTGGATTAATCCTGGTATAAAATTAATTTTATTCCCACCAAGGTGATTTTCAAAATGGGGAAAGAAACCTGATTAGTCTTTTAGTAAAACGTTCAGGGTCCCTTGTGTTCTGCTTATAGTCTTTTTTTGCTATTTATGGATTTGGACATACAAAGAGAGGTAAGGAAAGGGTTTTTTTCCAAGATACAAGCAGTTTATTCTCTGTCAACCTCCAGTGCTGTTCAGAGTTTGGCACAGGATCCTGTACAAGCTCAACATTTGAAAGAAAGCTTGCCACAGCCACTTGGGACCTTCTCAATACTGATTATAGAGAATCTAGATTTTTTCACGATGCCTTTTTCATCTATACCAGATTTCCCCTAAACAAGCAAACAAAAAAATCATTCCCATCTCCTTAATTGAGGCAAATATCATTCACTGTTTCAGAAAAGAGTCTAAAAATGGAACAGCTCACAATGCTTTAGTATAAAACTGAAAGCACAAAATAATGGAATATATCTATATTTGTATACACATCTACCTATATTCTATGTAGGTATTAAATTCTCTCTATATAGATATACATGCATATATATGTATCTATATTTTTTTCCAAGCGTGTAAGGAACAGGATTTCATTTCATTGTTCAAATAACATGTACTAGCTGCGACAGCCATCAAGTTCCTCTGGCCTTTGGCCAGCTACAGGTGAAAGTTTATTTGTATCAGCAACTGCAGCAGCCTAAGTAAAGGGCACCCTTGGGGTTTGGCTTGTGTAAGTGGGGCTGTCTGTGGCCACAGCGCAGCGGGGCCGGCTCTCGCAGCAGAGGATGCTTCTGGGTCCTTTCCCCCATGCTCCCGCAGCACTGTGGGGTGGCAGGGTGTTACAACGAAGGGGTCACTTCCCCAGCGGCTCCCTTAACAAAATGTTTTTCATCGCTTTGAAAACACTATCTGTGGGAAGATTGCTCCTCTGACACATGAAGCAGCTCTCCCTCCCCAAACTGGGAGTGTTAGGGATAAATGCTGCTGAGTGTGTATGCGTGTGCGTGTGAGTGTAACATCCAGCCTCTTAAATTTTAATTGAGATCATACATAAGTTTCTCCGCTGATGGTGTGTCGGAAATACGAAGCATGCACACACACCTCCCAGCAAATGAAACGTGTCAGCAAGTGCTGTAATCAATAACAATATAATATTCTTTCCTAAATAATGGTACAGCAGCAGAAGTGTGTAAGACAGTGATGAATTATTCAGCAGGTCTGCTTTGCTGCTACACTGCTCCTTCCATGCTTTAAGCTTTCCTACAGCTGAAACACCTGGCACAGCACTCTGACTTCATCTTCTACTGAATACCTAAATCTCTTTCTTCCCTCGTATAAAAATTAAGTTACCTAGGTGCCTAAAGCTTTAAACAGTCTTCAATGGCAAAATCTTGTGATGTCTCGAAGTTTTTAAGTGCCTTATTTCTACTTGATAGCTTCACATGGAGATTTGCTGTTTATGTTAGCAGGCACCTGCATATTAAATATTTTTAAAAGTAAATGCTTCAGACTATGGAGAATTTAATTCAGTAGAGGGTGTATGATATTCTGGACATAGTCATTAAAAGACACAAGGCAGATGCATTCAACTGGTTAAAATGAAAGCCCAGGTTATGAAATGTGTATTTATACTGAACAGTATGTGCTCCCATGGAGCTAGAGTTGGTGTAAGACACTGTTTGACATTAGCTAGAATACAGTACATACTAATTTAGTTTTGTAAAATAAATTGATGCAAGATATTGTCAGTCACCTAGTGCTCTAAAAATGCATATATGTTTTAAGTATACGTCTTGCAGCATGTAATTGAATACAGATTACTATATGACCTTCATACACTGAACGAGTGTTGTAAAAGTTAAGCTATACATGCACAACTATGGTTCACAGAAGGAAAGTGATTTCTGCAAGATGAACAGAAATAAAAAATTAAACCTTTTTTTTACAATCTCAAATGAAAGTTAATGCATTTTGTTTCTGTTGTGTTTATTTAAGCTATTCTGGAAGTTATTGAAATTTTTTTCCGGGTAGCGACACATTTGTATCTAGACACGTTCATCTAATCTGTCATTCTGCTGGAGATGGTGAGATACCTCTTAACGTATTTCATGTGCTGTGCGCAGCTCACTTTTAAATGCCACAAGCAATACGAATCCGTCATCTCTCCTTGGGAAGCTGCCTGATTCTGTAATACAGTTTACCACTAAGTAGTTCCTCTGATACTCAAGCTATATTTCTCCTGTTTGATTCATGTTGTACTTCCCATTGCTTTGTGTTAACTCCCTCTGTTCCTGCCATCATCAAATGAAGAAGGTCTGATTCCAACCTGTACTAACTGCTAACTGCTCTGAATGAAGCAGCAAGAAATAAATAACCCCCCACCTCAGAAGGTCACCTCTGTGATGTCCCTGCAATCATGCCATTCTTTCGACACTCACTGCTGTCCACTGTCAGAAGCAGGACCTTTGGTGTGACCCCAGAAAGCTATTTTCCTCTTCTAGGAGACACTGCTGGATGGTTACCGAAATACTTCAGCCCTCGCGGACGAATATGTCGTTTTCAAACAGCCAGCACATTAACTCTCGGGCTTTCACGTAAGAAAGGTTTGTAACAACAGTTCCATGTGCAGCCAAAACCGTTCGGTGCCGCATGCCCCTTGGCGGTTGATCTCGAGCTCACAGTGCAGCCGTCAGACAGCACCGCTGCCGAGGAGCAGAAAGAACGCACGTGGTGTCAGGTCACAGGGTTTCGCCCTAGATTTCAGTCAGCAGGAGACCGCATCAGAAAAGAAAAATTGGTCGTACTTCGGTGCCCTTGGGGAAAAGGCTACAGGCCCGAGTGAGTGAGGAAAATAAGGTGTGACCTTGCCTTTGCGCCGCTCTACGCGTAGCAGGAGGATGGAAACTGTGTGCTCGTTCGTCTGCAGCGCTCGCTGTGATAATGCGCTCGGAAGAAACACCTCCTGTGTCACACTATGCTGCTTGGACCAGAGGAAATAGCTATCATCTGACTCATGACCACTGAAACAGAAAATCTTTGTTAAACAAGCCATTAAATTTTAATGGTAAAGTTTAAAAAAGTTGGCTAGGAAATCTATGCAAAAATATTTATGCAAAAATACTTACGCACAAACTATACTTTCCTACCAGAATCTTTTCTTGTCTCCCTTTAACTCCAGAAGAGACACTGTAATCATTAGAATAGGCTGACAAAGAAGAAATTTTCTTAGGGTGGTTTTATTAATTTTGGCAAAAGGAAGTTAAATTAACTGCAAGTTTTCACAGATGCAGTTACTGTAACAACTCCAGAAGATGAAGGAGAAACAAAATGCATTAAATATAAATAAGTACATGAAGATTCTAATTGTCCATCCCTGTATCAAAGTGAATGAGCAAATAATATCAGTTCATTTTCCATGAATCTTATGTGTCCTTAGGACAGAATAAAACTCTTGTTTCTGTAATATAAAGGAGCATATTTTACTAAGGGAAACAATGACAAGACTGCATATGAAAATACATTGTAAACTGTTATCTGCAGTTCTTCAGTGAAATGATAAATCAAGTTATATAATCTCAGGTGACAATTCAGATTTACAACTATCATCTGTGTTTATCCAAACACTTCTAATCTTAAATCATCACAACTATTACTTCACTCCTTTAAGTTCCAGTGGAATTTGTATATTAAACAGGCCTCATAAAACAAAGTTACAATCTGCCAACTGAAAATGATACAACAATGAAATGATCTAATCTTATTTTAAAGGACTTTTCACAATGGCTGCAATAGCTCTTTGTAACTATCCTATTTGCACTACAGCTTGTTCACAGAAATTCTTTTAATTTGATTTCTTTTAATTTCTTCTATTATTGAATTTATTAGAAGCACTGAATTGAAAGCTTCCTTATCTCAAATTTACCAGTGATGGTTTTTCCTGTGAAACTTCTACAGGAATTTTCATTAGTACAGATGTAACTAAAGCAACAGAGGTTAATGTCCAAAATATTTCCTGAATACTCATGGATGGCCAGTACTGCTGATGAACAGAAGCCAAACTTCAAATTATGTACTTCAGATGGACACCTTTAGTCAAATCTAGTCCTCATTCCCACCCTTGACACAAGCAGATCCTGTTCACATCAAGAATTTGCTTGAAAAACAAAAAGTGTTTGCAGGAAAAAAAGCCCTCATGCACATGGATAGATGAGGGAAGAGATCATCTGCATTGCATCCTACCACATGAAGGAGACCTTGTAACAGGTGTCCAGACAAAGAGCATGTTGAGATGGGAATGTGTTGGGCAGGAAGCTTTGTTAGGAACGGAGAAGCCAACCAGGATTTGAAATCATGTTTTTAAAACTAACATACTAAAACAGCTGAGAACTTTAAATAGCAAAAAAACCCACCCCAAACCAAAAACAACAGAAAGATGACAATGTCTGCTCCCTCCTAGATTAACTGTAAGGGTTTCCAGTGCGGAGGCCCTGTACTTCATGCTCCTCTTTCCAGTTCCTTGATAGTCCCGCAAGACTTCCTTTGCACAGGTATCACACCAAGTAGACATTCCTCTTAAATTAGGAGGAATATGTTCATTTTCTACTATAGCTACAAACTTCTTACGTCATCTTGGCCCCAAATCACTTAATGCAGCATGTTTGCCAGCTCAGAGGAAAGGACAACTTCCTATTTCACAGAAGATAGCATTGATAGATAAATTCAAACTGTCGTGCTGAGATAGTACATAGATAAAGGCAATAATGGCTTCTAACCACATTTCTGATGCCACCAAGATGGCACATCCATTCCTTACCACCATGCAGTAGCTCAGCCTTTAGAGAGTCCTTTCTTGGGATACAGATCTAGGTGATACAGTTTCTTTCTTACACAGTAGTAACTGAACCCAGAAGTCCAGGGCTGCACAGGAAACTACTTTGTCCTGAGGTTAGTTTAATAAAACAATTAAATATGAAAATTCTAATTTTCCTGAGCAAATCTTTTTATCTTGAGGCAGGAAAAAATAAAATCTGAAAATCTGTGTAAAAATAGGAGTTTGTCCTTGTATATGCTTTGAAATATGTTCTTTCCACGTGTATTAAATTATTCTTTAGCTACAAGTACTCACTCATAGACACACTCAGACTGTTTAGAGCACATTTTAAAAAAATGCAACTGTAGATATTAAGTCTGTGTACACTGGTTCTAAACTGGCTGTAGTCATTAAAAAAATCAGTTGAATTAGTTTAAAAAATAATTTTCTTTTTCACTATAATTTTTTTCATGGTAAATACATTATTTTAATTGTATATTTCTTCTGATATGATATATAAATATATTTAATGCAATTTATTTTGCAGCAGTTCACATTACCTGCATTCCCAAACAGAAGAACAGTTCCTGAAATTTATACCATTAAATGGAGAAGAAACAAGGTCTATGAACATCTCTGGACACAATTCAGCCCGCTTAGAAACATTTTAAAAGCTCTTCGTGGTTCATCTCATAAAGCTTCTGCCTCTGGTCCACAAGACTCCTGCTTCAGAAGTCTCTAAATAAGATACACGGTGCATGCACAGAAAGAGACTCGACTCTTTGTATAAAGGGCTGTATTTTACAGCACCTCCACAACAAGATTTTAACACAGTGTTGAGCCTTTGGGCAATACTGCAGTAAAAACCTACATTCACCATCTGTCCTGGTTTCAGCCAGGATAGAGCTGGTTTTCTTCACAGAAGCCAGTGTGAGACTGTGTTTTGGATTTGGGATGAGGAACTGTTGATAATGTGCTGATGTTTTGGGTTGTTGCTGAGCCGTCAAGGACAGTCCAGCTTCTCGTGCTGGCCTGCCAGCAAGCAGGCTGGGGGTGCACGGGGAGCTGGGAGGGGACACAGCCGGGACAGCTGACCCAGACTGGCCAAAGAGATATTCCCTACCATACGACGTCATGCCCAGTACATAAACTGGAGTTGGCCGGGGGGCGGAAATCGCTGCTCGGGGACGGGCTGTCGATCACGGGGTGGTGAGCAATTTCTGTATTGGGCCTCACTTGTTCTTGTACATTCCTTTGTTGGTATTATCATTGTTGTTCCCTTCTTTCTTTCTGTCCTATTAAACCGTGTTTATCTCAATCCACGAGGTTTTTCCTAATTCTCTCCCCCGTCCCGCTGTGGGAGGGAGAGTGAGCGAGCGGCTGTGTGGTGCTTAGTTGCCGGCTGGGGCTAAACCACGACACCATCCAACTATGGGTAAGATTCATCTTGCATAATGCTATGACAAGATATTTATGTTATAAATTGGGGTAGTCACTAAACTTCCTTGTATAGCAAAAAAACCTAGGAAAACCTGAAAAAGTATTCAGCTCTTTTACTTTGTCTGCCTGGTCTAGGACGGATGATGCTTTGGAGGTGCCTCTGTCCATTGACTGTATAGTGAATCAGTGACGACTATGTTATTAATGTAGGCAACTTCATGAATTAGGATAGTTCCAGGCAAGAATTTGTACATCGTATCTTCCAAAGCAAACAGGAAAAATTATGAGATAACTTCTCCCCATCTCACATTATCTTCATTATTGAAACACTGTCCCCTCTTGCCTGAACAACTGCACTCTTGACACATCAGCAGCCACACAAAATACCTGTGAAAAAGGTAATTGTCTTGGTCTGCTGCTTTCATCATATTCCTTGCTTTATGCTCCTTTTAAAGGTTGTCTCATGTACTAATTACTTTTCCATAAAAATGATGATTTTTTTAATGTTCAAGAACTTTCACAGCTGACTGTCGACTTTTCCATCAATTTTTCTTCCGTACTGGGAGGTTGACCTCTATCTCTAATGAGCCTATGAGCCCAACTTCTGTCTTCTCTTCACTTTCAAACAAATACCTCTCTGTATGTGTATCAAGCTTGGTGAAATGTCTTCTGGCTACCCACTTAAAAAGCTAATCCATTCTTCTTTTTTAAATTTTCACTTACAATTGTCTTCTACCATAAAATAACTCTTTGTTTTTCTGTATTAGTCTGCCCCTTTGATTTTATCCAGATTTTAATACTGTGTTATATGTAAGTGTTGGGGGCAGGACACATCTTTTTTTTTGATCTCTGTATAGAACCCACTCACTGGATTTTTGTTTCTAGGTGTTAATAGTGAAAAAACCAGACAATAGAAACACCAACATGTAAAAATAACATTCTTTCCGAAAAGTCTCACTTCTTCCTTTGCAAATGGAAAGCATACTACTGTTTTTCTAAATTTGCCTAGCCTTTCCTTTTTACCAAAATTTAACACTGGAGAGCTCTATGAATTGTTTTTGATAGGTACATAAATTTACTGCATTACAGATTGAAAAAAAGGTGTCCAGCTTTGTCAAATATAATTGAATAAAAGCATCCTAATTTTGGCACTTGCAGTGGTGTCTCAGCAGAATGTTCTTCTTGTTCCCTGTTAGAACAATAAATATAGAACAAGGAGTTGAATGGTATTCTTTTTTAGACCAAACTGATGGGGTGAAGTAATTGCTTTTGGTGCTCACAATATCTGTAGCTAGATGAATTTACAAGGAAAGCACTTTAGCCTTAGAGCAAAATTATGAATATGTATCAGGCTTCTGCACTACATTTATTGTCTCCAGTACACAAAAATCAACTTTGGCATAACATGAAGAGAGAATAACTAACACACTATCTCCTGAAGAAGAAAACTATTATTTAAAGTGACAGTCTCACCCCTCTTTTCCTCTACATAAAAGCCAAGGGTCTGAAACAATCATCTATCCTTTTTCACTTTTCTCTGTAGTTTGTTCACAAGGAGACTGCCATTAGGCATAGCACTGCTGACACCAACATTTTTACATGATACTTCTGATGACAGCTATTAATGCACCATCAATAGGAGACTTACAACACTAAACATGCATTAAGGAGCTACTACTTTCTAGCTGTCTGGAATTTCTCTAAAACAATCAAGGGAACTGGCAGAAGTCCTAGTTTGCCATCACGTACAAAAAAAACCCCAATTTACATTCATCTAAAGCAGCAAGGAATAAAGCTTTCTTGATGCTAATCAGCGGGAAAAATACTCTTTTAAAGCAGAATAATCTTCAGATTAATAAATGGATTAAGATCATACATTCAGAAGGAAGATGAATGAAACCTAAATAAGTGGATGAATATACAGTAACTGATAATAAACCTTCAATTGCAAAAATATAACTGAAAGGACTGCAAACTAATAAACTAAGTATGATGGACTCTCACTATGGATAACACTTACTGACAGTATTGGGCAAGTCTTTTGCACATTAGTTACAAGCCATGACAGAAATTTTATTCCCCCAGATTTTTCTTAACGTGGAATATATGATTTAGGAATCTTTTCAATACATAATGCCTCTACTTAACTTCCAGATGATATCATTTTATGGCACTGCTCTAGTATAGTAACATAGATTCAGAAGGCTGATATAAAACGCTTATAACCAAAGGGAAGGAAACAAAGAACAGGAAGAAGCACAGATAGATAAAAAGAGTTGCATGTACATTTTGGAAAAACACACAATGGCAACTAATGCGAAACTAAGAAATATTCAGAGAACCACAGAACAGGCATCCTAAGACATGTCAAAACTATGTTTTTATGCAGTGTACTCAGAAAGAGTACAATATTCAAACTGCATGCCAAAAGATACCAAGCATAATGAGGCAACTTTTGTCAAAGTCTATTTCTAAAAATACAAGCTTGTTATATTCTAAAAAGCATTAGTTTCTGTGTGGGTTTCTTCTTTATTTTACTTTGAATTTTCCCAGTTTGAGAAAGTGTTGTTTCCACGCTTAAGATTCTTTGTTTGTGTTCGTATCTGGAAGCAGAGCCTAATTAGGAAAATTAAAAGACTGCTATTTTCATGTGCCTCCAAATACCTCTCATAAAATCCTGTCTGAGTTTTATTTTCATTTGAAAAGGAAAGAGCTTAGATTGTTGCTGGGAAATTAATCCTTGCTTTCACTCCTTGTTTTGGACCCTCAAACAGAAACTTAACTTCTGAAAGGTTAATTTTTACTATAATTGTTATAAAGAGGCTGCCCTGTAAAAGAAGCTTGTTTCCTAGTCAGACAATGGCTTTATCAGAGAGCTTACTGTCCAGCCATTGAAACGTTCATGTCAATGTCAAGTTGAAATACCATCATACGCATGCCAAGTTAATGCGAAAAAGTGTTCAGGCACTTACTGGAGCTAAGAGTCTTACTTTTCTCTCTTTTACAAGCTGTTTCTGAGCCAGCTTCACATTTGATACAAGCCAAAATTGTTGGGAAACAAAATGTGTGAGGCTTTTCTGCCGTATAAGGAAAAAAACTGCGAGCAACTGTGCCTAATTCCCGCTGGATAGTAGGAAAATCTGCGGAGAAGGATCTTTTAGATCTTTCATAACCATCACATAACAGCTCGTATTTGGAAGAAAATACTTTACCAACAATGAGGATGACAGATCTTGTCAAACTTCAAGAGAGTCATCTTTGTTGCCATCACTCTCCCTCCTTTCTAGGTTGAACAGGGGACAGAGAGAACCTGGGTGTTTTGTAGGACCGTCTTTACCTCTGAGGAAGTGAAGACCTCACAGTGATGGTCCAGAGCAGTAGATGTGACTTGTTACCCACTGGGATGCAATGGCATGAGGCCACTTGGGTCCATTCTGGAAACACAGCTATTGTCTCAGCAGCAGGGTACTGTCTTTAGAGGCTTGTTTTTTGGGGGCGAGTACTGGAAGATGAGTGTGCTTTAGAGAGTTCTAGAATGGGAAAAATGCTAACTCACTAGGCATGAGCTCATTGCAGGGCCATTGCTCCCAGGTGCTCGTATTTGCAGACACTGCAGTAATTCTGACTTCGCAGGAGCCAACCCATGCCATTTTATGAAATCGGTCTACAGAATGATAAATTACCTTCCTTCCTACTGAACTGGATCCAGGATGGAGCAGACCGTACAGGTAACTATCACTTTAAAAAGAAAAATATTCAAGGTACATTTTTAGGATGTTGTCAACTAAGAGATACTACATTATCTGGAGAATGTCTGACAGACACAGCAGGAGTCAAATAGCTCCTGCTTTTCATCCAAGAATCCTGGCCATTAAATTCTCATGTTAAAGAGTTATGTGGATGGTCGGCTGGATGCCGGTACGGCAGCAGGAATGACGCTATAAGCTGTTTCTTCTATACATTGTACAAGATAAATGGAGAACTGGCTGGAGTTTTTTTAATCGATTGACATCAGAAAGTTTTAGAGTTCCAGTGAGACTCCTTTGAAAAAGATCATATATTCTTCCTGTCATCACAAACCAAAAAACTGTCTTTTAAACAATTTCTAAAGAAAAAAACAGAGGATGAAAGTTCCCTTTTTCATAAGTAATCAAGTATCTATTACACCAGTGGTCAGCTAGGCCTACAGAGGGAGAAAACATTCTGTTACTAGGAATTTATGGTATCTGTTACACAGAGAAGAAAGGGAATCTTTTTCAGCCATGTTCATCTCAAAGTTTGCAAACATCTGTTTACAAGGACTACAATGCCCAGGAGCAAAGTAGTCACAGTGGAGAGGCTAACAGCTCTTGCTTTGGTTAGGATGCTTAGCCCTGTCATTCTTATCACCAAGGGATCCCTGGAGAGATCTGGAATGTTCTTAAAAGATTTGTTTAAGTCACTTGGCCTGGACAAAGCACGAGACATTGAACCCATATATTTCTAACATATTTGCCATTAAAATATAAGGAATTTCATCCACGCTTGAAGAAAAACAGCCTTGCAATATTTAGATGAATGTGGATTGAGCTGTAAAACTATTTTTCACATTATAAGCTTTAAAAATTGAAATGGCTTTCTTAAACGAAGGAAGGTTTACTTTTTCAACCTGAACTAAAAGTTCAACTCAAGAGAAACTACTTTACTATGGTGGAACAGGTTAAATGAAGAATGGATTTTCGTATTGTTTTTTTCATTAGAAAAAGTCTTTTCTGGTAAAAAAAAAAAAGAGAAATCTTTGTGGAATACAAAAAGGGCAGAACAAACAACTTGCATGCAATTTGCACAGTAAAGACTTGCTCTACTAAACTGAATAAATAAAACAATCAGTTTTAAGAAAGGAATCTTTCTTACCAATTAGACAGATAATTTTCAACCCCAGAGAATTAATTTACCCCAAACTGTATTGCATGCCTGTCATCAGCCAACAATACTTTTCAGGAAAGTGAGAGAAGTTTCCATATGTTTAAAATACACATGCAACTGTATTCTGAAAATGTGTCAGGTATTTCTAAGTTTACAGTTTATATAATGTGATGATTTTTTCATTTGACATCGCTAATTTCCTTTAATTCTTAAAGCGTACTTACAATGTTGAATTTTGTCAGAAATGTATGCGTACATACAAACATACATTACATGTACACACCAAAACAAATCGCATTTCTTTGTGCATTAACACGTATTCTGAGCATCGGAAGAAGTAACAGATGCTCTGGTGTCAAATGACACAACCGGAAGCACCCACAGTGTGTTGTACTGTGGCTGACACATCCCCAGTTCAGACTTCTGGACCACTCCTTCGTCTGAGTCTCTGTGTATGAATGACAGTGTAGAGTTGGTGGTCTGCTGGCAGAATTCATTCTTATACGATTTAAGAGAAGAGCAGCTATTTCATAGGAATCTGACTTTCTAACGAGCTACGATTCACTTTGATTGCTGTGTATATGGTACGCTGTACTGGAAGTAATGAAGAAAGAAGAAAGATGCTGTGGTCGTGACACTGCATGTACTAAATGTGACCTATATGTCCTTTAGTTTAAAGTTCAGATTTCAGATGAACTGTGAATGTCAGATTACTCCGTGAATTTATGATCATCACTCCTTTTGCTCCAGGGATCCTACTTCCCCCGAGGACCTCATAAAAATATTTTCCCTGTCTCAACCTTTCATTTTGTTCAGCAAAGACCCATTGAAAAGGTATCTGTATCACAGCTGCAGTCCAATGTCAGCCAAAAAAAAAAACGTACAAAAAGTTCTGCTGAGCTGCAAGTCACTGCACTGAGCTGAACAAAAGCTTCCTTCCTGAAGAACTGCAAAGGCTCTACTTCTGACAAAAGCTTGCTTTCTTTCCTAGCTCTTTAGGATTCAGCATCATGACTTCAGGGATAGCTGTAGACATGCAGAGGTTATGTGGAGATTTCTGAGATCTGAGATTCAGTTCCTGTTATATTTCATAAATCACTGCGCTACCTTTCTATGATACTTTCATTTTCAGGTAGAGAAGTCAGACTGCTGAGATAAACCTTTATGAAGACAAGTTGTCTTTAGAACTGGCATGTTGCTCTGGGGTTGTGTTCATCAAGTACATTATCACTTTCCTTAGAGATTCATAAATTAATTTCAGGTATTATACAGATGCATTTTTAAACATGGGTTTAACAATGACAATCATTTAATCTGGCCTCTGCAAACACTGTAGGTCCATTCCTGACAAATTTTGGTGCTGAATTTCTAGCCAAAATCTAAGCAAGGTTTAAATGTCTTGCAAGGTCCTTCCTTGATCCTTTTATAGTAAACATAGTGGAAATAATCTCCTATGATTTTCAAGATCAATAAGTGCTACTGTTAGGAAGGATGTTTTTGCTTCAGTTTAAATGCTGAGGATAGCCCTCACTGTAATGTTGATTCATGCAAAAGAATAAACTGAGAACATCTACCTGTTCTTTTTTTCAGCACCTTAAGTAATGGAAAGTAAAATAATTTGGAAAATTTGTTCATTTTAAACTTGTGTCAAGAAGCTAAACAATACTAGCTGCAATTTTAATCACAGAATACACTCCCATTAGTCTGACTTTATGTGGTACATGAAGTATAGGGCCTATTTGAAAGAAAAAGGTTATAAAAGTGGGTCAGAATAAACTGAATGTTGTCCAAATGTAGCAAGCTGGCTCAGCTTTTCACAGAATTATTTGGAGGAAACAATATTGAGCGCTCATACTAGAAAAGAAATACACAAGGCAGAAATAGAGTTCTGGTGTAAAGATTAATGTGGTGCAAATAAAAGATTATTGTTTAAGTTAAGCAAATCTATCTTAGCCTCATCTCATAAATAACCTCACACTTACTCTACCTAACATCTAATTTTCATTCCTATTGTAACAATTTCAAAGTTAAAAAAAGCAGTTAAAAATCTACAGCACAAAAGACAGAGGAGTTATTCTTCAAACCCATTAGCGCGGAATGACCTACAGCAGCTCGCATTTAGCACGTATTGTATTTTTCCCCATTGAGTTTATAACATTAGGTCAATTTATTTTCTTAAATACCCATGATCTGTTGAAGTGTCCTGCATCACTGCATTAAAAAAAAAAGCATTTATGAATTAAAAAGGAAAGCATTTATGTACATAACTGAAGTGTCTCATATTTGAGTTCTTTTTTGTATCTGAACAACTACCAGGAGACAGCACTACCCATTCCTTATCTTATGGGAAGGCCAGTGAAGTGTGGTTACAGCTGGTGGATCACTAGTAACAACCCTGACACTGAACCAGTGGGGAAAGGATGCGCATGCAGATGTAGCTCACGTGGTGAGATGAAGGGTAAGGCAGCGTTGCCAAACAGCATTATGGTGCCCCTAACTCATAGCCCCTGGGTGACAAAAGGTGCATTTAAGCTCTGTAGCTCTAACTGCTTTGTAAGTGCAAAGGAAGTTTTGCTTTCCAGTGAAGTAAGGACACCTTCTGTTAGTTCCCGGTGATAGCCTAGCTTTCAATAAATAGTCAGGTATTTGCTGAGATGTTTAAATATTTAAATTCTTGCTCACCAGGCTTTGTGCTAGGAACACTGATACAATACCAGATGCATGAAGCAATTTGTCATACTCACATAAAAGGTTGGACATTATATTTACCATTCATTTCATTATTGAGTTTTCAGCTTGAAAATTACAGGACTTGTATAAGTACAGTCATACTGTTTTGAAGAAGGAAATGTAGTTTTAAAATATTCTGGGCAAGTTATTTCTATGAGGTAAAAGAGATAAAACAAACAAACAAACAAATCCTTTAACCCATACCAAACATGAAAGGAAACACAATGTTCAAATTAAACTGTCATTGGATGACTGCTTTTAAAGTTCACTGTCTTCATTAAAATCCCTATGAAGGGGTCCAAAGGCAGAACTTACCTAGGTATACATAATTGGCAACACAGAGCTTTAAGATTTAACTTGCTTTCTACAAAAAGCATAATCTACCCATGTCATAGCTAATGACTATCTAAATTGTCTAATGACTATCTTGATTGTCTAATGACAATCTACAGATTGAAAAAAGCACATACAATGGTTTTCTCCATCTCCGAATCATTTCGTTAGCTAAAATGTTCTGTGTGTAGGAAAGTTATAAAGAATTTATGGAAGGGCAATGTCTAATTAGTACCTGAAGTTGTACTGGGCTGCTGATTCTAATTAATAACACTTCCTAAGTGTGTTCAAAGGCATTTAAGTAAAATGAAAGCCTTCAGAAATGCATTGAAGCATTTAATGTCTAGATACTGTAGTGATAAGCCTGCTACAAAAGCCTAAAAGAGGTTAGACAGATCAGAGTAGCAAACAAACCAAAGAGAAAAAGAAATCATAGGCAAATAAAATACACAGTCAGGTATGAAAGAGACAAATACACTTGAAAAGAAATAAATACAGAGAGACAAAAAAGTTATTCAATTTGAGGAAAAGCTTGTACTTAGCTATAAAAACACTGTCTGTACTAGCATAGTTTAAAATATCATGCATACTATAAAGGAAAATGTATCCATATAACATAGCTGCTCTAGATTACAAACACCTTTTTTAAAAAAACTTTAAACTTTTTTTTATAAAAGGGATTAACATTCCCTGGGGGAATGCATTATGACATACATGTATTATACCGAACCAGCTCCTTCTTTGAGCAAACATATCAAATCCAAATAATCTGATCCTGCCAGAAATATTAGTATGCTATGGCATTAATATGCTTAGTCAGTGGAGCAAAATAAGGAATTTTAGATCATGTTGTGCTGTTTAAAATGCCAAATGCCTTGTGACACCCTATCCCATGTTTCTTTACAACTCTGTGTGGAGCTCAGATGTAATATCTAAGTGTAGACAATTAGGGTTAAGTGAGATGGACCCCGCTCTGAACATGGTTCTTGTCTTTCAGGGGATACAATCTCCAAGCAGAATTGCACATGTTTACATAAAGTAGCATATTAGAGAAAAATACAAACATATGTTTGGTAATCCATAAAGTTTGGTAATTGAAAGAAGCAAAAGGACAAGCTGCAGCTGAAGCATCCATGAGATCACATGCAGGGTTTCCCCTCTTCTTTGCACACCCATGGCAGCAATCAGGGTGTTGCAGGGGAGCAAAGAGATTGCTGTTTATTTACACTGCCAGGTGTCCAGGAGGGATGATAAGAGACCACTGAAGTTACTGAGTGACCAAGGAGAAGTGAATGATACCCTTCTGGAGTGTGACACAGCGTGTGCCACCCAGCCTCCCGGGATGCGTGTTCAAAGGTATGACAACCCCGAGAAACTGAAGCGTGCAGTCTGAAGGCTGCACGCTAGAAATCACTGCAGAATCTGTAGTGACCATTCGGTACAAAGGAAGGGGAGCTCCAGAAGGGCTTGGGGACCTTTTTTGCATTTTCAGAGCAGCCTGAACGCCGATGGAGAAACAACTCTGAGGAGGCACTACTGAGCAGGGGAGAGACAGCAACCGAGCGGCAATGAGACCCCGCTGCCCGCACTGAGTAGAAAGACCATCGTCTGCCCACTGGGCCACAGACCTGGCCTGTTTTAACAGTTAACTAGACTCCCCGGGGCTGGCTGCTTGATCAGCTTGGCTTCAGCTAACGAGAATTCAGCGGAGCTGGAGAGAGGTGCAGAATCCCTCCTTCTACGAGGCAGAAAGACAGTGAGGCAGAGGTTAAGAAAGTTCCCTGCTAGATTACAAGCAATCCTCCCTCTTAACATTTTTATACGTCTCTTAATAGCAGTTCCTCTTGCATAAACTTCAAGCATGCTGGGTCTGTGTAAACATCCTCCCTTCCCCTCTGCTGCGCTGGGCCTCTCGCTTATCCCCCGCTGGCAGCTGTGGCTTGGGAGGCAAACAGTGGTCATGCTGTTCTGTGCACAATGACAGACAAATAAAAGAACAAACAAGCTTGGGAGATTTAAAATCTAGAGCTTAGGGACTTCTCCGAGTTTCACTGTGCCTCTGTGATCCTCCCACTAAATGCGAGAGCTGTTTTCTTCAATAAATGAAGCCCATAATAAACATCTCTCCTCATGTCTCTCCGGAGCCCTTAGGGAGCTCTGTAACGGTGGAGCGTGGAAATTTGCAGAAAGGTGTCCTCTGATGGATGTGACTTACGCAGCATCAGTTGTAACAAACTGCCAAGAAATGGTAAATGGAACGTCTCATGACACCCATGGACTCTAGCCATGGGTGTATATACAATACCCATTGTATCAAATGCATATTTGAGCTTTATTTCAAAGAAGCGTTTGATTCCATCAAACTATTTTTGAAGCATAAAGGTTTATTTATAAGGACTTTTTGCCTTTCATACCTCCCTTGTACACTCGATTCAAAGTTCCTCTCCTTAAGGGCATGAAAAAAACTTGTGCGTTAATTAGCAAATTTAGATTTCAAAAAGTATTTTCCCACAGCATAATGAAAATGGAATATATTAAGTGGAAAATATGATGAAGATGTTTCTAAAGTTGAAAAAGGCAAGACCAGGTGGTAACTGGACCTCACATCTGCATAGTCAGAATAAGTATGATGGAGGACAGGTTTGAAGTGTCTGGTCTCAACAGGGTATTATCATGATACATATTGTACATACAGAACCTTACAAACTCCCATAAATGTACTTACAAGAACCAAGAAGTGCATGCTTTATAATCTGTAATCAGCCCAACATTCAAAGTCTGCTGAAATTAGAGGGGATCTTCTTCTTTTCAGTAGGCTTTAGGTCAGGTCTTTTACATTCAGCATTTGAAAGCAAACTCAGGTAAGTCACTGTTTGACCAATTCTTATCGTTCCCTGTTATAAAGATCTATCTGCCCAGCCATTCTAAAAATCATGCAAGTCTCCTTTAACAATAAATACCAAGTTTTTACTACTGTTTAGAATTACACATCATTTAAAAGTGAGCTGAATTTCTGTTCCGTCTTATGCATGATCAGTAGAATGATTTACCTAAGTCTGAACTGCAGAATTTTTATTAGTAAGCTAAATGTGAAAGTCAGAAACACGGATTTTCAGATATTGTATTCACAGAGCTGGTAATTAGAAAAAACATCTTTGACTTCCTACCTACACTGACAGAAAAGTCACTGAGAACAAGTACAGAACTTTACAGGCTTTTCAGAGTAATTTTTCTTATCATATTTCCAGCAATCTTATATCTCTAAAATATTTGTGTGCAACTTGGACTGATGGAAATGGAAACCAATATCAGGAAGGAGGTAAATATCCCAAACACAGTAATTCTAACACTTTTTTACAAAGATATGTTAGCTCTTTGTACACTTATCAGCTCAGTGCTCCCCAAAGTTAGTGATTCCTGTGTAGTTAGTTACATCTGATTGCACTGTGTAAATTTGGATTGTACACGGATCCAGGAAACTCTGGGAGGATTCTGAATGCTATTTGGATGATCTAGATAGGTGTGTTACATCACTATGCCAGTTCCCACAGCAATCATTCACAAAAATCTCTATTATTATCAATGAGAACATGATAGTTGTTGCTTCATTTTGAAAGTAAAAACAACCAAAAAAAAGTGGTTTTAAAGTCTTCAGTATTTATATGACAGAGATAATGTCTGCACAACAAAAACTGCAATGTCACTGAGGTGAGCTGGAACCTTATGGGAGGAAGTCACATAAAACTATGTAACAATTTTCTGAAACAAAAAAGTGGGTAAATTACTTACCTGAACAGGGAAAATGTAAGCAACACCAAATATATCATCTTACTTAAATTGTAAGATATATGCACACACACAGAGAGATTTTGAAAGGGTGTTCTATATACAAGGTTATTGATATAAGGATATATAATAAAAATAAGATAAGGATTACTGATTTCCTACATGTTTAGTCACCTTGCCTGTAATGCCATAACATTAAAACGTAAAACCTTGTAATTAAATGGATTATTACAAGAATATAAAGGATAAAAAAACTTTCCAAAAAACTCTCAAAGTGGAAATAGATATAAAGACAAAGATTAGGGGACACCCTACAAAACAAACTTCTGAATTGTTCTTATCCTGTTAATTAAATATTAAAGGAAGAATTAAACTATACCAAACGTTAAATAAAAGAAATCCTGTGCTATATAGTTCATGCACAGCAATGCTAGTGACTCATAAAAGACCTAAAACTGCATTTCACAGAATTTTATCCTCAGGATCCTGTACCAACTAATTGCGTATCTTATGTTTGTATATTGTGAAAGGACATGAAAAGCCAAATTTGCCTTGGTTCAGTTTTATTATCTTCAGCAGATTTTTCAATGATGGAAGTGAGCCTTAGATCTTTCATTATTATTGATTATATTATGGTCTTACACTTAATAAGTAGCCCTGTAGCACTAGGTACAGTGTGTGGTTAGCATTAGGCAGTGTGGTTAATGTCATAGACAAGCAAGAACTGTATCTTCACAGACAACGCTACGACTGTCCACTAACAGGTAACTTTGAAAAGCTGGTAGATTTTTAGTTTACATACATATTTATACTTGAGGCAGACCTTTGGGCAGTACAATATGTCAGAGGAGAATCGGGTAAAGATAAATGTTGGTCTGTCTAGTGTCAGCAACTGCTTGCTCTAATAAACAACCCCTTTGGCTTCAGTCCTTCCCTGTGCCCTGGGACAATACGGGAGGTGAGAAGAAACAAGATCCTGGTCCCTTCTTCTCAACCTCAGCCCTACCCAGTGCTTACCAGGCAGCTCAAATTTGTGTCACTGACAGAGGGTTTTTCATGAGCCCAGGATGAATGGATGCCTCTGCTGTTGGTTGCTCCCACTTCTGCCCTTCTCCTGCGCGCAGCATACCCCTAAGGAGACCAGTGTCACGTTTTGAGTTGGAGGGAATTTCTTGACATTCTTTGGCTCTTTGTGAATAGCACATCAGTTATCACACCTGTTTATCTTTAGATGCACCCTATGTATATTTATTATTACTATCAGAAAAAAGTTATGATCAATTGATAAATTATATTAAGTTAGGGTGAACGAGGCTAGATTGTATTTCTGTTGGCATGACCATCACTTTTCTGTTTTCATTATGCCTTCCACTCAAAAACATTGACAAACTTCTGTGTTTCAAGACCAATCTATCTTCTCTGATACCCACTTCAGTTCTGGCACTTCAGACATTCACACAATACAGATTGAGGACAGCTTTTAGTTTAAAATTCTCTACCAGCTGCATCTTCCTACAGTTTTGTTTACCACCTGACATACTCAAAATTCTGTCTCTGGTTTCCTGAGTTACTTCTCAGCTGGGGACTTGATCTTGAAACATATATACACACAACTTTATTTAATTTGCTAAAAGTGATTGTCTGTAGAATTGGTGCCAATGCTGTAAGATGTTCCGCAAATGCAGAGAGCAAGGCACTTGGGATCTGGCTGTGACAGTACGCTCTTGAAGTCTTTGTCTATATAAACAATGTCTGTAATCAAAATATTAAATCAGACAATAACAATAGTGGGTGATGGTGTATTTAATCTCTTTTACTGATAAACTGATAATTAAAATGAATATTCTGCTTCTGACATTTTAGCATATATTCTCCTGAAAATTTGAAATGATGGATAATTTATCTTTTGATGCTTTTTATAAAGCTTCTTCACTCCTTGCATCTCTTTCTACAATCTTTACCATCCCTCTTTTCATATAATACTCAAAAATGTCATCTCAAGATAACTTTTTGTTTGACCTTTCAGCAGATAAATATCCTCTAAAGAAATCAAACTTATATTTTCCAATTTCCCTCTTTCAAATCATCAAGAGCAGGAAATATACAAAGAAATACTATTCTGGTTCTTGTTCTTGGGCTCAAAACACCAAATTACCATTTGACCCATTTTAATAATTTAAAACTATTTTTCTTTTCTTTTAATCTCAAAAATGTCAATTAAACACTGTCAGTTATAATGATATCAAATGACATATCCTACTTCCTTTGATGAAAATTATTAGCTTAGCAATGCAGACCCATTTTTATGCATTTATTAATCATATCCTTCAAAAAATGAATAAACAAAGGAACAGATCTAGTACTTCCAAATACTGAACTGAAAAATACATTGTGGTATCAGTATTGTAACTGAGAAAATCTGCAGAAGATTTGGATTGGGTCTTTAAAGTTAGACCAAATGGGTCTGGTCCTGCTTCATTCCTTATTTTAATGGCTGGAAAATATGGAAGAATGCTACTTAAAGTACTACCTTTATACCAGTGAAAACACTAAAAGTCAGGGGAAGCTTGGGCCAACTGACTCACTATACTAAATTTAGTCTTCTGAATATGTACCTGGGGGAAAACAAATGGGGAGGGTGAGCAGGGAAGGTTTACAGTAGCCAAATTGTGATGTAGAAATAGTCATAACTGACACAAAATAAGAAAGTCATCTACATATTTGAAAGCTGTCTCATGGGAGGACACAATGGGAATCCTATACGAATGCTCACTGGTGTGTCTCTTCCTCTCTCCTTCATCCCAATTGACTTCAAAGCTATTTTTCATATGCAATACCTATGAGCTGAACTTCTATGACTGAAATATCTGCCTTAGAATTGATTCATATCATTGGAAACACTTACAAATACTATTCACTGATATTTCTAGCTGTATACAAAAGAAACTAGTTTCTCTCAAAGCCCATTGAAACTTCTCTGCATCTTCCCTTGACTTTGCCCTGGATCTGGGAAAATGTGAAGAAAACATACCAGATAACTAGAGTTCCTTGGAAACAGTAGATGGTTAAATAAAATAAATAAATTAAAGAGTACAGATGTACTTTCTGTTGAATGTATTTCAGAATTTTCCTGCAAAAAACCCCCATATTTTTAACATAACTTCCCAGTCGGGAAGGCCAGAGAAGTGAGACAATACAAAATATATGGGATAGAAAAGATAGACTGATTTTTACTTGCTGTTGACTTAATTCTTAAAATTTTTTGGTTTGATTTCCAGATAATGATAAATGCCATAGGATTGTAGTGATACCTCAAATAATTAAAAAACGAAAGGAGACTTCTGTATCACACATGAAACTAAGACAAGTAAATAAAGATGGGATGTGAGTAGAAGTTTTTGAAAGATCTCAACCTAAATGTCACTCAGCAGAGAGATCATGGTGGTCTCACATCAAAAGAATCTTCTGTATCTTTGCTCAGCAGAGGAGATTAGTGGCAGTGAGGAAGAATAAAAAAATCACTCTTCCAATGTTTACTAACATCTTTCAGTCAATCAAGGAGCAAACTGGACTTTCTACATAACAGCATCCACACCTCTTCATCTGGCCAATCTGGGACTGGCCAAAAAAATGAAATATCCTGGAGAGTATCACTGAACTAAATTAATATAAATTAAATACATGCTCTGAGTGAGTTCAAGTACTTGCTTTCCTAGATGAAGTGAATTACATACGTGAATACAATGGCAAAAAAATTTTAAGTGTTCTATGCATTTAGGGTATTTAATGACACCAGCTGGTTCTTGGCAAGACCTTGCATTGCAATTGTCTCACTGAATATTACTTTTTAAAAAATGCAGATGTTTTCATTGAAAAATCTCCAATTTCAAAGTCTGAAGTGCATGGCTGCAGTTTGTGACAAACTGTACAATGATTCCAACCAAAGCTGTCCCCTTGACATGACGAATAATGCAGAAAACTCACAATGTTTTCATTTATCTCTTTCGGTTTAACTGCACCTTGAAAATCAGGATATCAAATCAGGAAAACCTTATTCATAGTGACCTGTGCATCAGATCGGTACCTCATTTCTTCCTTCCCACTTGTAAATTGTAAAAATCTTCTGATAAACAACTTGAATTGATTTTCAATTAATGCAGATGCTAGCGGATACTATTTTCAGCAAGCACTCCCTGTCCTAGACTCTTAGACTCTTAGACTGAAGTCAGGCCCAAGCTTTTTCAAAATGAGTACTGATAAATCTTCATCGAATTAGTGGAAACTTAGAAACGCTGGCCTTAACACTTTGGATCCTTAACTCCTTCAAACCCAGAGAGGTAAAAGGTTTAACATTTGGAAAACATTTTGAAATCCTGACAGGAAAGAAAGTATGGACAGTATCCAGAGCCTCTTCTAGTAAAGTGCAGCCACAGCCCTGTAACTGCTGCTATTTCTAAGATAAAGGGGGATTCAGATGGCCCTCCCAGGCTGCAAACACCAGGCTTCCTCTCTAATCAAGTAACTGAACAGTCAGACTGGGGGAGACGATTAAGTGACTGTACTCCAATGATTTTAATAGAGCACAGACTCCTAAATACTTCTGTGGGCAGGACCTGTAGTGCAGAGTCTGCCTAACCTTAGATATCACTAACTTTTCCCATCGACTTCATAGGCAACCCTAGGGAGTAGGATGTCTGAAAGCTTACTGCTGTTTCAAATCTAAAGCAGGTATGTAAAAGAAGATGCGCTGACATTTGCTTCAGTGATTCTGATAAAAGAAAAAGAAAGTAGTCTGGCTCCAACCTTCATTACGGTTTTATGTAAATGATTTTAACCCTTTTTTACCCTCCAATGAAGTTGAATTATTTTTTAAAGCCAATTTAGCAAACTTTCAAAGATTTTGCAAGCAAACTTGATATTTGCTTGGAAATTCACACTGAAGGTAAGTGTATGTGTGTTCCGGTAACATAAAAAACACCTTTAAATGCCTTAATGTTCTTTTTTTTCCGTCTACCCCTCCATACTTGGGGAAATTTACAGAAACAGTAAATTCTCTCTCATCATGAAAAAATCACACTGGAGAATTATTTATTCAGATAAGGTTTTTCACGACATCTATAGGCTGATTGTCTAGTTGTTACAAAATGTTATTCAAAAGTCTCTAAAGAGGACTACCTACAGGACTGTGTAAAGAAAAATCTAAAAAGGTTGTGGTGATGGATGATAAGGAACAAAAAATTAGGGTAAATTAGCTTGCACAGGATTTCTACAGAACCCTGCTCTTTGTACTAATTTTATAGAATTTCATCATAAAGGTAGATCCTAGTCTCATCACTGTGCCTGAATGATCTCTGAAATTACAAATATACATATATATATAGTAGAAAGCATTCTCCTGAGGCTGAAGTTCTGGCATCAGGCTTAGACAGCTAAGGAAGCCATGCAAAACAGAAGCCTCAGTCCTGAATCCTAAAAGGTTACTGTTCTCAGTACAAAAGCTCAGCTATTTACAACAGGAGACACAAAAAGATACCAAACAGCTTCCCAATAGTCAAAATGAGTAGCACATCTGGCTTTGATATTCATTCCCTTTCCAGCAAATGGCTGTACTAAGTTAGAATTTTCAAAATGTCTATCACTTTACATATGTGGATTTAATTTAATTTAAAACAAGGCTCATTGTATAAATGCACTGTAGCTTCAAAGACAGGCTTCTTCAAAATTATAGTGTAAGAACTTCCCATGGTTTCCATGGAAATGACCTTTCACTATTTCCATGGTAATGGATCTAGTTTTATATATTTCTCTTTTATGAGACTTTATTATACCAACAAAGCTAACATCCAGAATACAGTCCCTAACTTATGGATGAGAACTCACTGAGAGGAATAATCTGACTCCCAAGCCCCACAGGCACCCTAAGCTTCTGTATGTCTTTTTAATACTGTGTGAGTAACAGAGTTTTGAAAAAGATCACCTATTGCATGTTGTCAGTAGAGAAATGCTGATATATTTTCCTCATTGCTATGTTCCTAAAGGAGTCTCTGGATTCATCTGCTGCAGTCTTTTCCAGACTGCTCCACTGCTCCCAAAGGCAAAACGGCTGGAAAAAAAGAATGGATTGAGAGTTCAGAGTCTTTTATAAATTCCAGGCTGTGGATCATATCCCGCTGTGAAATAAATATTTTGCTAGTGCATTTATTGAAAATCTATAGGTCTTTGAAATTACATATCCATTGGCTTGTTGATATCTCTTTCAGAATTTATGCTTGAAATTGTTTTTCTCTTCCCTTTTTCTTTTTTTTTATCATTATGGTTATTGTTGCTGTCATCGAAAGCTAAAATCTTCTTCACCCTGGAGACAGAAAGCAGTGGTTTCAAAGCTGTAACACTGAGAGCAACAGAGCAACCAAGGTAGCCCTGTCCTCAGTATCCTTGACACCTGAAGAAACCCAGCTAGACCTGAGGTGTTAAGTGCCTTAAGGTGTTATGGAGATGGGGCTTGGACAGGACTGCACTGCCACTGAGGTTCACAGATAAAAATCCATACCCTGTAGAGTGATGTTCCAGTAAGGTGAAATGTGGAAGAAAATTCCAGAAATATTTCAACAAAGCTTCTTCCATCCCAGTCACAATATCTAGAGTTTAATAATGAAGCAAATCCCACCCATTCAGACAAAGTAAAAAAAAGAAATCTGTGAGCACACCCTTATAGAGGCACAAATTCCTCAGAGAAAGAGTAAAACACATAAACCTGATTGAGCAATGCAGTCTGACTCATATATAATTGGTGATGATGCATAAGAAAGAAAGCATCCTAGCCTGTCATTCAGATGGAGTTTTCTGGGCTAGCCATTAGAAAAATACCAACTTACAGAGTAAGCTAGACACGAGCCAGACACAGGTGGCTGCAAGACAACGACTGCAGGTGACCAAGGTAAAAAAGCCTCTTTTCATCATAAATTTTAATTTTAATGATTTAAAAAAAAAAAACAAACAACTAAAAAATAGGTCCAAGTAGTTGCTGGTTAGAGCGCTTGCTCTTAGAAATGTCCTAAGGATTAAGTCTTTCACCTGCTTCAAAGGAGCTAATGACCAACATATAAATCACTTATCATTAAGTGGTCAACTGGTATAAAAACATATATATCACTATACATTACAGTTAAAGAATAACTGAAATGCTAGGATCATCACTTATGCTTTTTGTCAAGGTATTGCAATCACTATGACTATCAAGGCTTCAGCCTGCCATCACTAAAAGCTTTCAACTCCATTTAGTGCTATTCCTTACACATTTCTAAATGAAGCACATTGCAAGTAATTACTTTTGTTCTATAGATTGAACTCACAGCCTTGGACAGATAAATATGGAGGCTGGAAATACTTAGACAGACCACTCAAAGAAATAGGAGGTCTGAAAAAACTGACCTCATCTAGCTTTAAAGCTCTGCAGGGTTCATGTCTACACATGAGTTACTTAACATTTAGGGTTAAATTCACAGGACTGATTTTGGGCACCTACTTCAGGATGAAATTAGGTCAATAAAACCCCCAAATTATTTGTTTCTCTCCACTAAGTATAAAGGGTGTCTAGGTGATTAGATCATTCAGTCAGATGAATTTAATCCAAGACAACTGCAGAAGCAAGCAGCTGATAATACTAGAGGACAGCATTTATTTCTCAGAAACTATTCCTTTTAGGTAACATTTTGTGCCACCAGTTCTTTAGAGAAAATATTTAAGAGAATTTTAAAAATTATTTTTCTTAGTGAAGTTTGTATTTTTATTGATAATTCTAAAAAGTTTTAATGGTCATTATTTTAATTTTTTTTCTTAAAATCCTTAAAATAGGTCTGTTTAAAGAAGGCTCAAAGCCTTTTCTTAAGTGAAATATTTGCTCTTGGCAAGCAGCTATTTTTGGATATAAGAACGAATTACTTTTTCTCTTAAATAATGCTGATTTCCCATTTATTTCTACCGTAGCTTGACATTCTTGTCACACTTACAAAGACAGATTACGTAATTTCTTGTTGGGGTCTATAGCAAAGAAGTTTACAATGGTATTTGTGTAGTGATTTGGATCAGAACAATAATATACTATTTACATTTTTAAAGGTATAACTCTAGGTGGTGTTAACATTTGCCTCCAACAAGATAATACTGTGTCCTCCTGAAAAAAAAAAGAGCTATATCAGCAAAAGAATCGGCAAAAGAGACTATCTAAGAAAGAATACTAATTATAAAGAAAAAAAAATCAGTAATTTTGTAAGCCGGGAAAGACTGTGCCAGCATAAGAGAAGAGGAAAAAAAAAACCCACAAACCAAAAACCAACAAACAAACCCACAAAAAAGTCATGTCAAAATACTTTTTAAAATAAAGCATAAAAACACCAAGAAGCAGCACAACGTAGTACTCCTGTGGCATGCAGGTATGTCACCACAGAGCTGTAAGTCTCCTGTCAGAGACTTCTATAAAAAGAAGCATATCAATTGCAAAAATAATGGTTTTACAACCATGGTTTAAAAGTACACATAGAGATAAATACCAAGTGTACTGGTTATAAAATGATGTCTCCAAGTCCTGTCATTGAAGCACACACAACTCCACCTCCTTCCACCGCTATCTCCCATGAAGAACGGAGAAGTGACACTCCCGTTTGCAAAGAAAAATATCCTAGGATAGGTTCTGCAACTGGCCTCTGTGGTCACCCCCTCTTACTAAGGAATATATGATTTTCTGGCATGAAATAGGACTTGTCTTTGTGATCTCTAAACATGCCTTCGGAAAGGCTAGTTTGAAGAAGCTGGAGCAAAAAGAGCTTTCTAAACCACTGATAATGCTATTGTCAGGTATATTGCTGTGTACTATCAGACTGAAAAAGTAATGTTTCTGACAGCAAAATGAGCTCTTACGTTATTTTGTAATTAACATATGTTCCAAATGATAGACTGTGTTTCAAGTATTTAACACTAAAATAAGAAACTAAAAGCAAAAGGAGGGATGATGTGACACTTCTGGAATTGGATTCACCGGTATAATCTTTCTACACTGTATTTTCTGATCCACCTAAATAGCTTTGTGACTGGTTAAAGCATGCCCCATGCCTCCCAACTGTAGGAACTGTCATAGCCATTTGCATTCAGAAAAGGATTATGTTCTCCACTGGTTTTAATTAACATATTTCTGGCCATGGTCAAAGCAGTACCGAGCAATTTCCATTTAGCATTTCTCATATATCTGAATTCTAATCCACCCACTCCTTTCGATAAGACATTGAGTAGTGACCTGAAAATAGTGCTGCAAAGAAGTTTGAGAAAGAACTTGGGGGGGGGTGGGAAATTGCAGGGTTAAAAATCTGTTAACCACTGGTTACTAATTTAAACTGTTAATGATCTAATGGAGCTGGAGCTAAGGCTCCTATTGATTAGCTGAAGTTGGCAAAATATTCACTCCCAAATATAACTGGCTGTATATAGTTACATTTACAAGGGAATCAAGCTATAAAAAGAAGAAAGAACAACTCTGCCACATACTAGTGGCAATGAATGCAATAGCTGTGAAGCTCTGTGATGGGATATGACATGCACTTCTCCATACATTTACATTTTAAAGTTTTAATAAAAGCATATTGTCAGGGAATGCCAAGCCCACTGTGTATTTTCCTTTTGCAATGCTGTGACAAGATCCTGCTTCATGTTGCAAGCAAGAAAACATTTTGTATTAAATGCAAAGTGAATATGCAAGAATGAAACTGAACAAGTTCCTCCAGCAAATCTGATCCCCATCAAAAATCTAGGGGAAGCCTTTTTCAAAGACAAAAATATTTTAATTCACTTCTTATGAAGCAGGCTCGTATCAGATATTTAGACAATGGCTGTTGGAAAATTCTGTTTCTTCAAAAAAGCTGCAAAATAAAGATGCTGGAGCACTTCCTGCAATTTCATCAGCAAAATGATTTCTTAATAATAAAAATTGAAATAGATACATGCATATAGAAGTAACTGACTGAGTATGACTGCTAAATGCCTTTTAGCATCTAACTTCATGATTGATCATATCACTTGACATACAAAAACATGCAACAACTAAAAAACTGTAATGTTCAGAAGATCAAAATAAGATTTAATTTACAGCTCTTTCTGTAGGGTATTGTTTTTGAGTTTATGTTCAAAAACTAAATTAAATTGTTCCCCTGGGTTCATAATAAACTATGTTTTTCTTTTTTCCTTTGATGATGACTATCAGTGAAAAGATTTTAGTTCATCCTACGCCACCTCCTGCTGCAGCTGGCTCCCATCTATCTCTGGTTTGTTTTTTTTTTTTTGCCATAATCTAGCTCTTATTAAGCTAGGCAAGGTTTATGTTGGTATATGGTATTTAGTATGAATAAATGGCATAGAAACCGGTGCTCATCAGTCTCACGTGTAGCTCTTAAAAAAAATCCCAATACAAGCCTGTCCTACTTGAGGAAATTTCTATACCCTAATTCAACTATATCTGTGTTTTTACCACCATTTTACCAAGATATTGCAGTATTATAAAACTTTATAAAATGAAACTCAGATTGGGACTTCTGCTTATGGACACCAGGGATCATTTTTGTGTCACTGAGCCAGTGCCAGTGAGCACGTACAAGCGCAACGTGCGATATTGAAACTAACAGGGACCCTCACAGATTTACCTGCCAGCTAACATGAGCCTGAGTTACACAATCAGGTTCTAAATTAGGCTAATCACTTAACTTTGGCAGTAGTATTGCAATAAAAAGATTCATAATTCATAATGGCGAAGGTGAAGATGTGAACCATAGCAAAAGGACACAAAGTCATACATTAAGAGACAATTATGGGTCTCAAATACCAGCAAGCCAACCAGGCGATGACTAGCGTCAAACCAGGCAACAGACGATGCGCTGACTTTCATTCCTGATGACAGCAAGTGTTTTGTTTATTCTGTTGTGCAATAAGGCTGGTGTACTATTTCTGGTCTCTGCCTAAATTTGCAAGAGAAGTGCATAATCCTACCTCCTTTTGGTCATCAGTGTTTCCCCACATGAGAATACTTGAACATCCATTCCCATTTCCAGATTTAAAAGTGAAAATAGTTCTCTCATTTGGAGTATCAGTGCTTCACCGTAACTGAGTGTTGAGTTAGCCCTATAGCAGATCTTTAATGAGATAAATGTTATTAGAGACTGAAAAAAACAGCCGAGTACGGTGAAACTACCTATCTCTTCAGAGATCTGAGGGCTCTCTTTAGGGCCTGCATTTCAGATTCTTTTCTGAAGACAATTCAATGTTCTTCATTCTTTTATGGAGGAGTCACTCGAAAAGAAAGATATGATTTTCTGTAGGAATAGCACCATTAAATGTAAGGCATTTCTTAAGTAAAGTATTCAGTTGAGTATTATCTGCCATTAAGATAATTAGGTCTAATTTTGCCTTGGACCTTAGTCGAAGCTTTGCAGTGGGAAATAATTTCTGGAAGAATTTTACCTGTTTAAACAGACAAGTTAAATAGGGGATTTTGAAAGACATATAGATTTCTACCTCACTCTCAAATCAGATTTACTTGACATCGGAATTACATTTTTAATGTGCAAAAACCTAGCTAACCATAGTTAAGGAGCTATATTGGGGTTTCTGAAAGGGAACTATCAAGCTATGTATGTTTTCAGATATGCAGATCTACAGTGCCAGTGAAAGCATCTTGAAAAATTACAATCTTGTGATAATACAGGTATGCCATATGGGGTTGTCAAACATGTACACCAATGACCTAAAACTATGCCATTTGCAATTTTCATAGTGACATCAACGGGACAATGCTAAATGTCATCCATAAAAGTAAAAGCCTAATTCTCTCTTGGTTAAGTAAATAGCTAAACAGTAGTAAATTTCATGGGGAATAGACTATTCTATACTCAAAAGAAAAATTATACCATCATCTTGCTTACCATTTAAAGTCACTTCTAAACATATAGCTAAATAGAAACTTCTATTTCTGAGCAAAACAATTGTCACTGTTTTTCCAGATGGGGAAGGACAGAAATGAAAAATAATCGTTATTCTAAGCTCTACAGAGCTTAATTACCTCTTTATTCAGGCAAATTGCCCATTGAGGCCACTAACATTCTTACCTCAGTAACTACTGAATCATCTAATAATAAAATAGCGTTAAAAACAAAAGACACAGAGAAAAAAAAATGAAAGCTTGCAATATATTTGACTGCATACAGTACCATTGCATCTTTCTCCAATATTTTCATATTTTTTTTTTTTTTCCTTTGGGAGCTATAAACCAGATTTCTAGATATTCTAAAATAAACACACTTTTCTCTATGTTTACCCCACTATTTCATTCAACTCATTCCATATTGTCTCCTGGATTGAGCTGATACACAAAATACAGTATATGTTTTATCTCATCCTTCAACTCATACAGAGAGTTTCTTGAACCCAGACTGAATTTCCAGCAGAAGTTACAGAAGTGCCAGGAGACACTGTGTTCAACAGAGCAGCAATGCCTAATTTAATGAAGACAGCTCTTACGTAAATGGAGATACTGTATTTAGTGATATGGCACATCTGATTTAAATCATGATGATGTTAAACATAGGTTTACACATACTTGAGGAATGTGGAACTTAGTGAAGGTACAAGATTAGAAAGATTTCAACAAGAAAATTCAACACAAAGCCTCAACATTGTACAAAACCACTTCTGAAACTTTATTGTGAATTTTAAAGTACATTTAGAAAGGATCTTATCCTTAATATCATTAATTAAAAATAAATTTGAAAGAAATCCACATACTAGTAGTTTAAGCAAAGTTCAGTACAGACCTTTTGAAGTCACAATATATACATTGCATGAGAGTGCAATAAGCTTCCAATTACATTAGGTATATATTTTTAAAATAAAAGAGTTTTGACTTGACATGTGTGAGAGGCATACTGTTTACAATGAAAATGTTTTACAAAATATAGCAAAGGAAAAATGGAATTTAATACATTTTGAATGTACAACTACTTTATATCCCTTTTAGGTAGTTCTTTACTCAAAGTGTACAAAGGTCCATTTTTTAAAGGACACCTGTTTGTTTGCACTGTCCAACACTGATTAGAAATGATAGTTTTAAAGATTCATTGCTATACATATCAGTGAATTCTTAATCAACTCAATGGCCACTACAATGAAGAAAATATTATGGAATCATTGACAGCATCTTCTTCTCTCCTAAACTATGCATAGATAAATACATAGCAATGGTGCCTATTACTACAATAAAAGTGGAACACTTCACCTGATTTTTGCAGCTATTCTTTGCATAAATATAATGCATTATATATATTAGTTTATTTAACAATCAATTGATTGCTTATTTTAACACTCAGTAACATATAGAAGTACATACACTGCTATCCCTAAATATTTTCCACTCTGTAGTGGCTCGTAAGATTCAAAAAATCACCACTGTAAATTCATAATTCTCAAGCTGGGGGAAGAGTATCCCTCAGATGAACTGTTACTACTTGTACAATTAAACCATATTATGAATCCATAGCGTCCAACTCCAAAATACATAACAGGAGTAATAGAGTATACTGTGGCTACTAACTACTGCATAATCATTATATAGGAAATCATCACATCAAGTGTTTTACATTTATGATTACTCATTACATTATATCACACACAGAGCGAAACTTTTCCCAACAGATGGACCTCCTTTTCCACAGTTTTTCACGCTTTAGAGAAAAATCATCACACAGTGACAAAGTTATGTCTTAAGAAGTATGCAAAATGTGTTTCCTTTTTCAGGAGCGAAGAGTGAGCAGCAAACTATTAATTATTTTACAATCAGGATGTAAAATTGTGTTTTTAAAGAGAAAGTCAAGTTTTCGGCACCACAATTAAACAAACCATGTATTGGGGGTATGGGACTGTCACTCAAAACTGTGGGAAAAGCATACCAGATAATTAGTTAGCCAACCATGAATTAAAAGTTGTCATTTCCTTGCAAACAGACCACAGTAGGGTTATGTGATTTGTGTCCAACCACTCTGCAATGTGTTATCTGAACAGCTCAAAGTACTGCAAAGGACAAGACAGCTTTGCATTCACTATTGCCAAAACAAAAGGAATATGCTGAAATGGGTGATAACTGACGGAGGATTTTTAACCACCACTAAGGATGTCTGGGACATTAAGATCTGCAGAAGAGAGCATGCTATTTCTTTGAAGCACACTGGTAGGGTGGATAAGAATCCAACCTGCGTGGATTTGCTTACCTACTTTTCCTGGACTTTTTCACCATAGTTAAAACAAAGCTACTTGCACCAAAGAGCCTCACTGTCTTTTCAACATAACTGTCTCTTCTGTGGAGAAAATGTTTACTCTCTCTCTGCAAAACACTGCCTAATCGCAGTGATCACTTAGAGGGCAGACACTCCAATTCAGAGGTAATCCACTTTTGGCTGGGCTACTAATCCTGGAACCTGTCTTTGCTTTTTCATGCTAAATGTAGTAGACTAGGCTTTCAGCTGTCATCCCTGTTAACAGCAGGAAGAAATGCTAACAATTTTGCAGCTCCACTTGATATTTTCACTTTTGCTGTCCACTAACCCACCAGAAACTTCATGGTGTAAAGCTGTAAAAATATCTGCCCCAATTTTGCCTAATATCCATGCAAGAAGAGTCCAGCATGCCCACCGACTTCAGTCATGCTACACTTGCCTGTCCACCACATGCAGCAGCACGCAGGGTGAGACCTATGGATTGCCTCTGGAACCCAAAGGGAAACAAGAAGTCCCTGGCATGGCTCCTGGAGACAGGACAGGTTTAGAGACAACACTAATGGCATGCTGGCAGGCTGTACTTTATAGACTTATTTAAAAAAAAAAAAAAACAACAACAAAAAAAACCCAACCAGAAGCTTTACCAGTCAGAAACATGCCCAGTGTTTCTGTATGAGAGTGTCACTTCAGGTTAAAAAGAAATCTTTTAGCTTACATTTTGTGGCACATTTTTTCCCTATTTCTGTTTTTAAGACACAAAATAGCCCACCCCTTCCTTTGATATCTTCAAAGAGGATAACTGAAGCCTTCCAGGATCCTTGACAGCTTAAGTATACAGTAAGAACAGTTGACAATTACATTTGCTTTTCCCAGTGTGCAGAAAGGATGGCTAATGGAATTAATGAATCGTTTGCTGTTCCACTAGTAAAATGTCTAAATAACAACATGACCTTCAGTCAACACTGCCGAAGAAGCATTTCCTTAAACAATTCACAATACATGAGAGATGACCTCAGACAGCAACTTATAAATGTGTTTGTGATTTTTCTTCTTTAATTTTTTTCTCTCTTGTGCAGATCTACATAGATAAAAAATTTTACCATTTACACCAGTTGCTATTTTCCTTAATGACTAAGTGCTTATACCAATCTAGGAAGAAAGGAAAAGTATCAGCTTAGAAGAAAGGCTAAATTCAGCTATCAGGAGAACAACATAAATCTAAAACTTCCACTTACGTCAAAAAATACTCCCAAGTTCAGATTTTTCTTTAGAGAAGTAGTAACAAATATTTAATAGATAAGTTCCTTTCTAAAGAAAAGTTAGAGTTTTAAAAGTAAAGCTGATTAGCTCTGTTCTTGCTTCTCCTCGTTTTTATTTCATGTAAATCCACTGTCGTCAGTGGTGGGATTCTTGGTTTAAGTGAGTGTGAAAAGAAACCAAGTATCTGTTCACAAACTTCTGATGTTTCGTAGTACTAAACAGTTTATTAAAAATACATTAATATCCCATAAGATCTTGGGGATAAGATTGTTATTGTTGTTTTGAAATCGATATTTATCAAAGGGATAGAGAGGGTTTATTTCACATTAGGTCAGCACATGAATGCAGACTGCAAACCAATTTTTATATACATATTTTTAAGTTCTAAAGATGGAAACACTCTTCTTAAAGAGGAACTGTATTCCTTAATTATCTTAGAAGAGAACAGTTGGACTAAACCTGCATTTTTAATCTTTTTTAGGATTTAGTTTAGTGGGATAAGAGGTTATAGTAAAGTAAAAAAAAAATGATTTAATACAGTGCCTACAATCCACTGATGCTTAATATAGTTCATCATCAAAATACTTAAAATGATAGTATTTAAGTGATTTATGTGGTTGATGACATAAATGTTTGTGACAGCCTTAGCCACATAGTTGCATCTGCTTGACTTTCACATGCTTTATTTGAAGACATGCATGTGTAAAGATCAGTAGCAATTGCCAATTTGCCTGATATACCACATCACCACACAAAAATATGTTACAAATTTCTCCCCCCAGGTACAATTTTGTCATATTCCATTAATCCTTTCAATCCTCCCCCAGTCCTGTGGACTTGTTATTTAGTAATCCCTGATTGTTGTGGTGAAGGAACATTGGAAAATCTCTGCTGTCTGCAAGGCAGAAAATTACAATGGTCATCTATTAAATTTAGCTCTTACAGTGCCTGCTTGGGTCAAGCCCGCTTGTCACAGGCACAACCAAAAGCCATAACATCAGGACAAATTATCACCAACGTCAATTTTAAACTAATTTTATGTCTTACAAAGTATCGCCTCTTCAGTACCCAGACAAAGGCGGAAGCCCAGCTGTATTTTTAAGGAGGGGGAAAAAAATCTTAAATCAACACATCAAGTAGGGTAGCTTCATTCACTTATGCGTGTCAGGTTTTCAGTTTTCAACTCCCAACTGGGAACTCTCCCACATGATTGCAACCTATTGTGCAACTGAACAACTTGGCTTTCTTCCACTTGAGTCTGTTAAAGAGAGATTACTGGGAGCATTCCTTTCCAGGGCTGCTCTTGTTAAATACGAGATTCTCTATAAACACCAGCGTTTCTCTTTTTAATTCAACATTTTTACACTGCGAAGTAATCTGTCTGGATCTTCTCTCTCTCTCATATACACATGCACACACACGCATATGCACAAAGCCATATTGATACACAAGTATGTGTATCCCTATCTTTTTTTCCCTATATAGACAAAAGTCAAATTCATCTATATTTTAGGAAAACACACAAAAAAACAACCTTTCATCAGCTCTATTAATTTAAACCTGTAAATCTTGGGGTTTAGTACTACTGACATGAAAAAGTAACAGCTGCAAGATCCTAGCCAGAATTTGTGATTGATTATCTAGTGAAACCTTTACAGAAAAGCTTGTTTGCTTATTAGTTGCATTAAGGTCTGTATTCAGTGATGTATCCAACAACAATCTTTAATTAAGAAAAAACTGACTAAATATTTAGATATTTTAATTCCAAAATAAAATAAATAGGGAAATAAATAAACAAATAAAACACAAAAAAAAATTAATGAAACAGCCAAGGCTTCACAATCAACCACAAATAGAGGAAATCTTAATATAAACCTCTTCTTTAGTTATCTCAGATATTTAAAGTTGTGACATTTTATTTCTAAGAGCTGACTTGTCTTTTGGAACTATTGTGCTTTCACTACTATCTCATCCTTGAGAAGTCCAGCAAGATCTTATCCTTTCTGCTGGAATATCAGTCATGTGTGTGATTACATGATCTACATGCTTGTCACACACCACTTATGTTTCTGTTGCATGAATCAATCTTACTCACCCCTGGGTGTAGTGTATATTACCTGTAGAACACTGAGCTAGTTTTGTTTCTTTTGGTGTACACAGAGTATAACATGCGGAAAAATCCATGCAGAAGAATCATATTTAGGGTTGATGTGACTACTGAAGCCTAACCCAAACTTAACACATTCTTTACCAAAAGGCAAACTGGAATTATTTTCCATAACTAGTTTAAAAAATAGTTGAGATTTCACTGTCAAATTTCAACATTTATGATACTAAATATAATCAGAAATGATCTACCAATAATACTAGCCATGTGTCCTTGCAACACTGTTTAAGACAGCGGGATACTCTTATGGTAAAACACTTAGCAAAATGCAATTTCTTATATGAAAATAAAAGGCTCAAATGCAATTAGTTTGAGAGATCTTAACGCATTCTGAGCAACAATTCACATTTAGAGAAATTTGACTGAAAAATAAGGTTTGGGTGTCCATTCTGACCCTAGCAGCTCTCTAAAAGTCATAGTAGTCGTAGCAGATACCATGTGCTTTAAAACAAGTCACACCAGTCTGCACTGCTGCTTACACTAGCCCAAACTACATTTACACATCGACTTTGCCTAAGGAGATGCTCAGGACAGGCCTTCTCATCAGCATGAGCAGGACCTAACCATGCCATGACCAACTGCACAAGCCATGCTCCTGACAAGGAGTTTTTCTTCTAGCACAATGCAAGTGCTACACCCCTGCAAGTGGAAATCATGGCACCTGACAGCTCACTCTTGGTACCGGCACAGTGTTTCCCTGACTGAAAGTTTGAAGAAAATATCAGCACAACTCCTACAAGAGCAAAGATTCATGTGGTTCCAGTCCTGAAGACTTTCACATCAAGAAACAAATACTAAAATGCAAGTAAACCTAAATGGAATAAGAAATACTCATGTGGAGGCACCTCATGATCTCTTCCCGTTAGGAACTCTCTCCCTTCACATGCTAGCCAATGCCTTAACCACATCCCTAGCTAGTTCAGTTCTCATTTAGACTGTAAGCAGCAGGACACAGTCTAGGAGCTGCCTGCTAAAGAGCCTGGCAGTTACAAACCCTTCATCCCTTCTGCCTTCTATCAGTACTTTTGTCTAGAGGCATTCCTACACCATATATTCACCTCTGATGCATATATGCCATAGATCTCTGTGGGATAAATTTCACATTGATTAGGACTGTAATTGCACTAGGTTTTCAGACGGTTCATTGGAGTGCCTGGCATCTGATTTTACCCTGTAAAATAATTCTTCAAATGCCGTTAAATTAGATTCTCAGATGTTTTCATAAACAAAGAGATTGTCCAGCATTACCTGAGGACTTGCTTCACTTCTCAACTTGAAAATGTAAAGCGATTTGGGTTAATCATAAGAGAAGTAATGCTGGTCTTCCTGTTGAAGTCATGTTGAAAATGACTTTCAACTTCCTCCCTATGACTCTTTATCTATTAACTTTATACCAGTGCATGTTCTTTCAGCAACATGAATAATATGCCTCTGGCCAGCATTGTGTCTTTTCTTTAAGGCAGAATCCTCAGTATATTTCAATAAGTACATATAATCCTGTACATACATGCCCTTGTATATATCTGTACACATATCTATACATGCATTTGTGTATATCTGTACACATATCTACACATGCACAATGCATAGTGACAAGATGACATGATGAGTGATATCATCTTCTCCTGGCTTCATTCATTTTTATGCCTAATTGAACTAATAGAGCTAAAATAAGTAAAACAAACAAAAAATTAATAAAACTAAAGTAAGGAGTTAAAAAATGTGAGGTACAGTCACTATTACACACTAAAAGAATGACAACTTTGAGATGATGATGTAGTATGAAACTTAATCAAAGTAGCCAGTTCACGGAGAGTTTCTCCTTGCACAAAACACCACCTACCTGTTAGATTTTTAAGACTGTGTGGCTGATGTCTTGCTAATTTTTTTTCAGATTAACTACTGTAATCACTAATGTTTTAATTTAAAATGTTCTAACTTCCAAATTAGATCACCTTTCAGGTGAAGTAGCAGACAACACGCTTAGGATTTAATTCTGTGATCCTCATGAGCCTAAGGGTAGGCTTTTCAAAAGCATTTACTACCAATCGTAAAATTCCCACAGATTTTAATGGAAGTCTTCTGCTAACCCTAAACTGTTCTGATAAAAATTTTATCCCCCTATGAACTTAGGATTCAGTTACCTTGTGCACAGAAGCCAGTGCAGCTATTTGTAGATCAAATGTTATGCACAGTCAGTTTTCCAAAAACAAGCCAAAACAGGAAAGGCTATCACTGTTACCTTAGCAAATAAGAGAATCATTGCAAAATAAAACAAATAAAGGGAAAATCAAATCAGGGAGCAGTTTACTATTCACCTTTGACAAGGGGGAGGTGTTAATTTCCAGCTGTTTCCATTTTTAATTGATGTTTTTTTATGTAATGAGTGAAAGCCAGCCAATTTTCTTCAGAGAAGTGCTCCTATTCTCTTAACTCGGCAAGAACTATATGCTGCTTCTTGGTCTACTGCACCATGGGGATGGGATAAAAAATGAAAGCAAGGATTTCTTTATTCTAGCCTGGAAAATTAACTGTTAAGCTCAGTGGGGGCAGAAACGAAGGTGGCATTTAGATATAACTAATTTAGTATTAAACCAAAGCAAAGAGCCTTCTCAGAGAAGAAAGACACCAAAGGGAACACAAAATTGTACCTGAATTATTTCTGAGTCAATTGCTATAAAAGCAGAAGAACTTTCTTTTATGCTCAAATGGATTTCACATTTCCCTTTATAATATGCACATTGTTCACAGGTTTTAAAGATAATGTAATGAACAACAACTGCTAAGAAGGAAAGAATGATTTTTTTTCAATACATTAAAGTGCAAGGGTCATTTGAAGATGAGGCCTGGACTGCTTTTTAAATAGCAGATTGTGAGATAGATTCTCAGTTGATATGAAATGACATAGCTCTGTTAAGTTGATCGTTCAATTAGAATGTAATGTAACTATGATTACAATTTGCTTACATTACCATATGTTAATATAATAACAAACATGACTTGTAAATTTTGTTCTTTCCTTTATTCTGGCTGCTTTTAATAGCTTGGATTTTCTTTAATTGTAAAGAGTGTATGTTTGAGGGGATAAATTCTCACTTGTGCTGTCAGACCCGGCTAATCATTCCCTACTTACCCACATTTCTAAAGACCTAAGTTTTTGCTTGAAAGGAGGCTTAGAAGCAATTGTCTTGTGTTCATTAATCCATAAACATTTGATTTCAAATCAGATTGCCAGCAGACATAACCTCTTTGCATTGCTACAACAGAGACTTGATTTGATTAATCAAACAGCTCTGATTCACTGAATTGTCTCCAGAATAGTTGTCGCTGACAATACTATGCAAATGACTGTTGATGTTGTGCTGCCATTCTCAGCTTTCTAAAATTGTTATGGTTCCCTCCATGAAAACATCAAAATTTTATATTTAATTCAATAACTATTCTACATAAGGGCCACTGCATCTAATGTACATAGTCTTTAATCGATGTTCTATTCTTGCCTTTGAAAATGTGTCACCTTTAAGACGTTGTTTCTAGATACCTCAGTTTACCCTTCACTGAAATAGCAATTATGATATTTCTCTATTGTAAGACACTTTAAAATTTATATAAATTATATAAACAAACTTTTAAAAATTATTATCTTTAGGAGCTATGCAACATTATATCCCATATAAGTATTTCTGCCTGTTCTGTTTGAAATAGTTCCCATTTATACAGAATTAAATTGATTGCTTTAGGAAACAGCAATGCTTTATAGTTCAAGATACCAAAACCAAATATGCTAATTAAGCCTACATAGTTAATACTGTTACTAAAACAGCACAAGCCAGTAACATGCAACAGATGTATTATTCTCTTTGTAATAAATAATAGTTACTCTGGGGGAGTATTTGCTCATTCTCCTGTGAAATAAAGCAAAGGTGAAAAAAAATAAGTCTATATTCAGGGCAAGACAGAGGAAATGGTACGAATACCCTTGTTACTTTTGGTTTGACAATAGGAAGAGAAGCCAAAGCACCTTAAAGAGATGGAAAAACTAAGTCTGTAGCCTCAGCAAAAAGAGCAGGAGTCACAAAACTGTCATCAGTAGATGTCTAAAATGTGATAGTTCCCAAACCCCAGAAAAAAAACCTGCATGGACCTCAAAGACCAACAGGAATCATGGACAGAAGGCTTCAGGAGAAGCAATAAAGACTGTGAAGGAAGCAGGTGTCTATTTTTTCCTGGGCTCTGAAATACTGCAGTTCCCAAACAAGGGTTGGTGCAAGCACTGATGCAATCAACAGGGTCACCCTGCTGGTTGACCCTGCGGAGCACTGTGTGACTAGCCCACCGATAAAGACTCCTCTGAGACTACCAAGTCTTTTGCTTTCCAGGAAAATATTCACAATTTAAATGGTCAGCTCTTCAGTATTGTGTCAAATACCAACATTAACTGAGAATAAGCAAGAAACCTCAGCCAGTCTACAACAACTCTGCCAAAGTGCAGATTGGTTAGATTACGTTATTTCTCACTTTCCATTTGACACAATCTGTTTCTTCTTATGATTCAGAGAACTGAAGGATGGACCTTCTGGTATGATCTTAGTCTAAGCCCACCATATTGTTTTGGTAAGCTTTTTAAAAAATACTTCTGTATATTAAATGGAGTATTTTCAATATTTTTGGGAGATAAATCAGGTACAAGCGTTCAGTGTACATGCAGCCTCACCTCATTCAGCATGTGATAAGACGATACACTACATCAGTCATGGGATTACTGACAATGTACTTATATTTCATAATTTATATGTATTAACTTAAAAATATGTATGTTAGTACTTGCATCAGTTACTTATGATTTGTGCTAGATTTTTCTCGCTGAGGTTTTATGTATTTATTGCATTTTGAACCATAGTGTGTGTAATCAATGGAAATTGCTTAAAGAGTTACAGAACAGTTGGTGATTTCTTTTCAGATTTTTGGCAGAGATTGAAGTCTCAGTACAAGTGGAAAAAAATGCTCATTTGTTTTAGAAATAAAAAGTGCAACTCTTTCGGTTATTACACTGTTAAAATTATGAGCAATTTCCCAGGAGAAAAGGAAGAAAAAATGAGAAAAAAAAGAATGCCAGAGTTTTAAGGAAGAGGTGCAAGTCCCTCCCCATACCTCTAAAGGTAGCAAGCCTTTCTACATTAGCAACCTTGTTTCAAAACAGGGCTGTGGTCAAAAGTGAAACTTCTTTTAGACTTTCAGCTACTCTCGACTGGGTTTTTGCCCAGCATGCAGATTAGCATAATACACTGTCTGTGTTAAAAGAAAGGTCCACGACTCGAAACAGTGGGAGTGCTGCAAGTCAGAACGGAGTTGCTTGAAAGAACTGAATAAGGAAGTCTGAACATTGTATTTATTTATTCTTGTTTTTATTAACAGGAAAGACGTGTCCCATCATACATTCAAGTTCAGTCCAAGCATCTACCACCTGACTTTGTAAATGATGTTACATTGCTTCTAGATGATTCTCACAGCCTAAGCTTAAAATAAGAAGTTTCAACTCAATTGAAATGCAACGACAAAATGCTGCATTCCTTTCCCAGTTGAGCTTTTATTTAATGTGCCAGATTAAGAAGCTTGCTCTACTTTACTGGATCAAAGTCAACACAGTTTGTCCAAGAAACTCCGAGATAAAGGGAAAACAGGTCATAATCAGGCAAAATTCTCAATAAAACAAATGGGAATTTTGCCTAAGTATGTTCTGCAGAATTTATTCTATTTTTGCCTCTGCTAAGTCTGCAAGAGTGGACTGCTGCTTTCATACCTATATTTTGGGACAGCTACCCCAATCCATAAGAGAATAAACCCAAACTTCTCCCTTTCTGATGTTTGTTTTTATCAAGCTTTAGTCAATTAGCAATCCCCTAAAGAAAATTCACACAGCACGTTGGAACAGCATAATCTGAAGCTCCAGTGGGTTTGGATTGAGTATAATGCATCTCACCATTGTGTTAATCTACCTCAAAACACCACAGATCCTTGGACTAAAAATGTGATTCTTTTGTCCCCTGGGCTTAGAATATAATGACATCTATTTTATTACTCTACAAGTTCCTGTTAAGGGCACAAGCGATCCTAGCAACTCTACACTACAAAATACTTTATTCCTTAAAACAGTGGGTCTAGCCTGATTTGTATATTCTACCATTTTCATCAGTATATACCTCAATTGTTTTTCTATAAATTTCATGCTTTCCTGCTTTTCTTAGGATGTTAAAGTATCACAAATATTAAAAAACAAAACTCAATTTATGTAGCTTGGAAACTGCATTCTGGAAATGTTTATCTTTAAACAATATCTAAAAAATGCTGTCTATATGCATAAGTAGCTCAAAAGTGGTCCAAGACAGAAAGTGTCCATGTAGTTTTAGAAATTATTGCAATGTGCTTAAAACTACTCACTGCAGGTCATCTGATGAACAAAGTAAACCAAGAAGTCAGAGCTACATATAAGGTACACAGCTATAGTAGATCTACACTTACAAAAGCAACAGCTAGGCAACTTGATGGTTAAACTCGTAATTGTGGAGAGGGACTGAGCCACAGTTCCCCTAATTCTTCCTATTTAAAGTGAATTAATGCTTCATACTAAAAACCCAGAGATTACACAAGAAGCCGCAAGAGAAGGATGGGTGCTTCAAGAAAGTAAAAAGGCTTAGAGATCTCTGAGTCTCCTGCAGACTGTTGGTTGTGGGAGGAAGAAAGAGGATTATTGCACAGACATGAGGAGACAGAGGCAACTCTTGATTACAAGCAAAACCATCAGTGAAATAGCTGTAATTTCACAAATATAAAATTAATGAATGTGAAATCAGAATTGAGCTCAGATAGCCTCTACACAGAGATTACTGAACGCAGCTATAATCTCAACAAAAAAAGACCCTTGACTTAGGAGTAAATGATATTAGCATTTCCTGGCCTTTTTCCATGACTATAAAATAGCATTAGTGTAAATGTGACTCAGACTTGGGAACCCTGGTCACTGTCGCAGCCAAGAGCCTAAGTATATGAAATCTCCTTGGCACTGCTAAAACACTAGTGCTAAATTCTGGGAAATGATAACACTGATTCATCTCAAAACAGTCTATATATAACAGCAAGACTAGGCACACATAAAATTATGCACTATCTTGCCTCAAGGTTAGCAACATATTCCTAGTAGAAGGAAAAATGTTATTTTCATTCCCTGCGATCATGTGATAAATAGCTGTAAGGCAGATTCAGCAAGATCTCAAGGGTTGTGATTTTACAATATAATGAATGTATGTCTAGCTTTTTGCCACCTGAAAAAGCAGCAAAACAAAGCAGGACTTGTCAATATTTTGCTTATGGCAGACATCAAACAGTGTCCAGAACCCTTTATGAGACTCACTTCTACCTTCTTAACTAGTTTCATTATAATATTGACTCCAATACTTCCACAGCTCAGCTTTCCAGCATATGGCGTAATTGGAAGCAGCAGCCAGCAGGTATCACATGTGAATGGGAAATGTCTCCCACTGAGTAACTACTGACTGTGAACCAAATATGTGGTCTTGTAGGTAGGTTTATGGGAAGAAAAAGGAAGGGGAAAAAATGTGTATTGAAAAGGAGAGGATCCTTAGATGGGTGGAACATCTGTACAGGATATGAGGCAAAAGAATTACCTAGAAAGTTGAGAAACAGAAAGTACAAAAAAACCTCATTGAGTTTAAATAAAAATTGAGGAGATGAGACAACAATAAAGGAACATTTTAAGGTGTATAAACCAACTGTTTATCCAGATTTGCTTACCTAAAATAAACAGCAAATATTAAAGGTGGTTTAAAAGGAATGGTAACCCTTCAGTTGACAGCAATCCAAACTGATGGACAGTTTCAGCAGACACTTCAACAAAGGTGGGAGACATACACCGAGAAGTGCATTCTTTGGAGCAGGCAGATTCAAAGTATAACAACACAAAAAAAATGGAGAAGGCAACTCATGCTAAGGACTGCTCATCTTGCTTCCAAAGGAACAGGCATTTCTTCCTATTCTACTCATTTATTGTCAAGATAGAGTAGACCGTGGACGAAATGCTTTATGCTGATCATGCTTCCCATAAAGCACTGTGCTTTACTGAAGTAAAAATTAAATACAGGCACATCTATACCATCACCATCCTGACTTAATGGCCTGCGTTAATGTTTTATTTTGGTACTTCATATTACTCCACTTTGGAGGGATGACTGAATTATAACCATTGTACGCACCTGCAATCATTGATGCAACTGTGCATAGTTTGCAAAAAAGTAGCACCAACATTGAAGAAGGTGCGAAAATGCATTGTAATTTGCACAGATGGTAATGCAAGCCTGGCAGGAAGTTTTAGGGGTACTGCTGCAAATATCACCAGGGATGAATGTGAAAATCCCACAGGGACTTTACTTCAGTCACAGGACCAATTTGTATGGTTTTGCCAGGCAGTTCACTTTGTATCGCTTTAGAAGTGTAAAAGGACCTAGAATAAGTACACATGTAATTCATATCCTCAAAGGCACCTTTACATTGCAAGATAGTGTAACATAGTGTAACAACGCCAGGCTGGATGGGGCTTTGAGTGACCTGGTCTAGTGGAAGGTGTCCCTGCCCATGGCAGGGGGGTTGGAACTGGGTGATCACTAAGGTCCCTTCCAACCCAAACCGTTCTATGATTCAATGATTCTGTGATTTTACAGTGAAGTAGGTAATGCAGTATAAAATCCTGCTAATGATAAGGTATTGTAGTTTCACCTGTATATAGCCAATTGAGATCAATCCCAGGTCTATTGTTCAGGACTGACCATGACCAGCTACATCAAGGTACGAAATACCTGCTTCTTGTCTCCACGAGAATTTTACATTTAGACAGATATCTCACAATAGCAATCTTGATGTAAAACACACCTTTTTTTTTTTTTTCCAGTGAAGATAAAGCCTTAACAAAAATGAGAAAAAGGCACATCATATTTAAAGCGTAGTGAGCATACAGCACAGTCCAAATGTAAATGAGATAAAGTCTATCTCAGTCAATTGAGTTATGCAGAATACCACAAAAACTAAATTTCTCCCTTTGTATTTTAAAAGATTTCTAAGGGCAGCAAAATTTACAAGAGAAAATGTCAAACAAATTGGCTTCACGGATCTAAAAAGTCATATGAATTTTTTGTGTTTACAAGATTTCATCTTCTGGTGCAAGAGTTAACACGCTTTGTGAAAGTTATTATGCCGTGGCTTATAAGCTTCAGCTGGATGTGGTGGCTGTTCAAATTTCATGTCAGAACGCTAACTTATCTTTGCTATTGAAAAAACTAATGAGGTGGTAAATAGTTGCAGAGCGATGTTACATGCAGTGATACACAGTTTTTGTGGGTTTCTCATTATCTGGGTAACTGCATACACGTAAAAGTAATGAAAACCCAAAACAGGCAGCAAAAGCTTAAAACTGGAATGGAATCAAGTTAGTGTTTTCTAATGGAAATATGATAAATCTAAGCAATTTCAAAAAAAGCCCCTAGATATTACAGCTAGGGTTTTCTGCTAGGTCTAAGGTCTCCTGGGCAGCACTTAGGTGAAGATCACAATTAAGCTAACATAGCCAATTTATTCTCATGCTGGTTTTATTCTAGTTGAGGCGATGGTATAATGTTAAGCAGTCTTAAGGCTTCTCTTTCTTATGCTTGTTGCCTATGGCTTTTAATTGAAGGTGCATCCCTATCAGACTCCAAATGTCATGAGCAGTAGCAAGCAGCAGCACACAGTGCAGAGGGCTCTCCTGACCCCCAACTATCTTTACTGAGGACAGCAGGAAGTAGGATATAACACTTTTCAGTAGCTAGAGGCTTCCTGAAATGAACTTCAACAATACTGAATACAAGCTAGGCTTCTATTTAGCACTAGGGCATGAAAATGTTAAAAAATACCAAGTGTGAGATAGCGAATGCAGAATGTTTTTTAATGGGGTCACCACTGATCCAAAGAATGAAAGTTCTGAAATCGGGAATTACTTCCGTGACATATTTATGACAGATAAAAATCATAAATGGCAACAAGAAGCACTTTGTCTGGAGCTGATCTGCACCATCTATAAAGTGTCTGAGTAGGCATTGCATGAAACCGCTCTGCTAGAAAGTGCTCAGCATGCTGCTTTAAACAAGCAGACTCAAGGATCACTGACATTCTTTATATCACAGCAGCACTGCCAGCTCTCTTATTAAAAGACTAAGTTTTCCTACAAGTCCAGACATCCACACTGAGCTTTTAACCATTTTGAAATGTAAAGATACCTAAATATTTTCACCTCTCACTCAAATCTCCCTTTCAAATTGCTGAATTCAAGAAGCACTATCCAGTTACTGAGTTGTAATCTCCAGTGTTCTTTGTGATTTACATTTTTTGCTGTTGTTTTCAGAATCAATTTTCTATCATAAGTCTAAGTGAGATACCACACCTATTACAAATTGTGAATGTATTATGCCATCTGTGAGAAAAGTATGAACAATCTCATTAAAAAAAAGGGTAAGCAAGCAAAACATATATTAACAAATTATTTTGTCTGCTTGTTTTAACTATGACAGATACAGGATGGCTACAAAAATAGCTGGTGAAATCCAGCAGGCTAGCTGGTGCTACAGTATGGCACAGTACTCCAGCAGCTGTAGGTAAAGACAGGTAAAGAGAATTTTGGTTGTGTATGTCTATAATATAGAAGTTAAGTGCTCTGAAGGAAAATGATTCATACAAGCCATTATACCATATGAAACTAGTTTCACTCCTCCCTAATGCACATCTAGGGTGCCTATATAATATCAATTACAAGTGAATCAGATTTAGTCAGTATTAAAATGCAGCTGCATAACACTACAGATCACATATCTCTGTTCATCCTATACCTGCTTTTAGTACTTACAGGTCCACTAAATTAAACATACTTCAGATTTTGACATGCAACTTAGGGCCAGATACATTTACCCTCTCAGTTCCAACTATACCCAGAAGGAGCTGTCCCAGCCAACATCTCTTCAAATCCATGCTTACAAAGTTAGGCCCTAGGTTCTCCTCTGCCAAACCTTCAGCTCAGTTTTGCAATCCGGATGTGGTATGCCACTGAGCTACAGAGGAAAAATGTGTGATACATATTGCAGGAATGGATTTTCTTCTCAGATTTGTATTAATAACTATAATTCATTCTAATTTGATTCTTTTAAATCTACTGGAACAAGTCAAAGCAAGTATCTATCTAGTCTAGAAAGTGTTTTACTTCCCATATTATGCTTCTATCCAGATACGCTTCCAAATGTTTCAAATCTTTGAATCTTAATGAGGCCAGTTGATTCATTAAAAGCCCTTACCTGCAGAAATATATGGTTATGAGGTGGGTGTGCTACAACAGATCGTACAGAAAACGTGCCACTTTGCTACTGTGATAGTATTCATCTGAGGGAAAAACTCCAATTTCTATTACATGCATACATAGCAACCTCGTCTAGTGGAAGGCGTCCTTGCCCATGGCAGGGGGGTTGGACTAGACTATCTTTAACATCCCTTTCAACCCAAACCATTCTATGATTCTAAGATACATTTTATGAAATAAGAGAATGAAAGAGGAGATTAAAAAGATAAACAAGAAAGGAAGTGACAATATCTCATAAAAGAAAGAGATGTATTTAAGCATCAGCCAAATGACACTATTTTTCTTATAATTTATAGTGGATTCTTGAAGACTAAAATACTCCACAAACCATTAGTTTCTTGGTACTCTGTGACAGATTAGAATATTTCTTAATCAACTGCTAAAGCACAGAAGGCGGCCAAAGCCTAGATTTGAGCAAAGCTGAGTAATAGTGAAATCCAGGGATGATCAGCAGGGATGCTATCAATAGACACATCACAGAACCACAGAAGTGCATCCATTTCTTAAAACTATTGAAAAGCATCTATCATTTTGGCAATTTCCTAGTCCAGAATTTGAAAAATCACATCAAGAAACAAAAGTTCTGATTTGTAATCAGGGAAACAAATTAAAAAAACAAAAATGTTATGAGATTCAAATTACTTGCTGAAGGTTCTGGACCACCCCTTTTGCCTGGAGGCACTTTGAAAGCCTACACAGCCCATCCAGAAGTAGTCCTGCTCTAGGGGTTAATTATGGACTGCATGAGATTTGTTGCAATGTATTAATTCTATAGCAAAAATGAAAAAAAACAGAAATAAGTATATTTAAATCTCATTCACACAATATGTTTTAATCACATTCACATGAGTGACATTCACATAATTCATAGTGATAATCACCTACAGCTTCATTGTTCACCTGGACTGCATCGGTACTCTCAAAGGGATGGCCACTAGAAGTCAAGACAAACAGGATTGGGGTGAAACAAGGGTGACTTCCCTTTGCTATACACGTTCCTCATCTGTTTCCACAGTATAGACAAGCATCGCCATTTTTAAGTCATTGCAGTTTGAAGAAGAAAAAAGGGGTTGTAAAATAAAAATAAAATGCCAGTCATCACTATCTTGTCTCATTTTGTATTTCTGCTGATTGACAACCTGGTGCTCTTGTAGCATACAAAGGCAAAAAAAAAATCAGGTATTCATTTCAAACTGAAATGTTTGACAGATGTAACAGCTTTCTGAAATGAACTGATGAAATCTCAAATAGGAAAGTCCATCTCCTGTACAGGGGAGAGATGAAATTTTTTAGTTTTTATTTATCTGGCAGTTTTTAAAAAAACGGGAGATGACTACGGCTTTGCTATAGATGCACAGTCTACCTCCTGCTGCTCTGGATGCCACAGGCTTCAGTGGAACCCATGTTTCAGGGTAGTGTTGTCACAAACTGAAGGCAATCTCAGACTCTCTTACTGGTAACACTAGCACTTCACTGATATTTTGACCTGTATTTCTGAAATGGAGAAAGTGAAACAATCTGACAAGTGACAGAAAATTCATACCGCTATAGACACATACCTAAACCATAGAGGTAAAAGAAGCATTTTTACACTATAATGTCAATAGTCAGATATAATTGAGGGTAGAGATCAAAAGTTTACCCTTCCTTTTTCTCTACTCACGTAGACAGAATGAAGTATCAAGGAATATACAGTGCTGAGGAAAAAAGGAATACTCGGCACAGCACCAAAACAAAGTAACTGGTGTTTCATTGCACCGTCTTCCTAAAAGAGACAGCTGCACGAATGGCCAGATAACAATTTAATAAAAAGTCAGTAAGAGTCTGTTGATTTGGGAGCCTTTGAATTTGAGCCATAATCTAAAAAAGGCTTTCCTAAAAGCCACTGTGCACCTAACACTGTAAGGCCTTTTAAACAGTCCCCCCGAAAATCCTTCTCTCTAAATTAGAGAGATACGGACTGGATGGGTGGACTGTTGGGTGGATGAGGAATTGGTCGGGTGGTGGCATCCAGAGGATAGTGGTCAACGGTTCGATGTCCAGATGGAGACTAGTGACAAGTGATGTCCCTCAGAGGTCCATATTGGGACCAGAACTCTTTAATATCACAGAATCACAGAACCATTAACATTGGAAAAGACCTTTAAGATCATCAAGTCCAACCATCAATCCAATACCACCATGTCCTGAAGTGCCACATCCACACGTTTTTCGAACACTTCCAGTGATGGTGACTCCACCACCTCCCTGGGCAGCCTGTTCCAATGTTTGGCCACTCTCTCAGGAAAAAAATTTTTCCTAATATCTAGTTTAAACCTCCTCTGGTGCAACTTGAGGCCATTTCCTTTTGTCTTATCACTAGTTACTTCATAGAAGAGACTAACATCCACCTCACCACAACCCCCTTTCAGGTAGTTGTAGAGAGCAATGAGGTCTCCCCTCAGCCTCCTCTTCTCCACACTAAACAATCTCAGTTCCCTTAGTCTCTCCTCTAAGATTTGTGCTCCAGACCCCTCCAGCAAGTCAAAGTCCTTCTTGTAGTGAGGGGCCCAAAACTGAACACAGGATTCAAGATGCGGCCTCACCAGGGCCGAGTACAGGGGCACAATCACTTCCCTACTCCTGCTGGCCACACTGTTTCTGATACAGGCCAGGACGCTGTTGGCCTCCTTGGCCACCTGGGCACAGTGCTGGCTCATATTCAGCCAGCTGTCAACCAGCACCCCCAGGTCCTTTTCCACTGGGACGCTCTCCAGCCACCCCTCCCCAAACCTGTTGCACGGGGTTATTGTGACCCAAGTGCAGGACCCGGCACTTGGCCTTATTAAACCTCATACAGTTGACCTCTGCCCATCGATCCAGCCTGTCCAGATCCCCTCCTACCCTCCAGCTGACCAACACTCCTACCCAACTTGGTGTCATCTGCAAACTTACTGAGGGAGCACTCGATTCCCTCATCCAGATGATCAATAAAGATATTAAACAAGACCAGCTCCAAAACTGAGCCCTGAGGAACACCGCTTGTGACTGGCAGACAACTAGATTTAACTCCATTCGCCACAACTCTCTGGGCTTGGCCGTCCAGACAGTTCTTTACCCAGCAAAGAATGGTCCTGTCTAAGCCATGAGCCACCAGTTCCTCTAGGAGAATGCTGTGGGAGACACTGTCAAAGGCTTTACTAAAGTCCAGGTAGACAACATCCACAGCCTTTCCCCCATCCACTAGGCGGGTCACCTGGTCATAGAAGGAAATCAGCTTGGTCAAGCAGGACATGCCTTCCATGAAGCTGTGCTGGCTGGGCCTTATCCCTTGGTTGTCCTGCATATGCTCTGTGAGCACCCTCAAGATGAACCTCTCCATAATCCTTCCCGGTGCCAAGGTCAGGCTGACAGGCCTGTAGTTCCCAGGATCCTCCTTCTGGCCCTTCTTGTAGATGGACATCACATTGGCAAACCTCCAGTTATGTGGGACCTCCCCTTTTTAACCAGGACTGCTGATAAACGATGGAGACTGGCTTGGGACTTCCTCTGCCAGCTCCCCCAGTAGTCTTGGGTGGATCCCATGAGGCCCCATAGACTTGTGGGTGTCCAGGTGGCATAACAGGTCGTTAACTGCTTCCTCCTAGATTATGAGGAGTTCTTCATCAATGACACAGAGAGTGGGGTCGAGTGCACTCTCAGCAAGTTTGCAGATGACACCAAGAGGAGTTGTGTGGTTGACACGCCTGAAGGATTGGATGCCATCCAGGGGCACCTGGACAAGATCAAGAAGTAGGGCCATGTGAATCTCATGATGTTTGACAAGGCCAAGTGCAGGGTCCTGCACCTGGGTCAGGGCAACTCCTGGTATCAATACAGGTTGGGAGATGAAGGGATTGAGAGCAATCCCTTCCTTGCCGAGAAGAACTTGGGGGTACTGGTGGATGAAAAGCTGGACACGAGCCAGCAATGTGTGCTTGCAGCCCAGAAGGTCAAGCATATGCTGGGCTCCACCCAAAGAAGCGTGGACAGCAGGTCGAGGGAGGGGACTCTGCCCCTCTGCTCTACTTTGGTGAGACCCCACCTGCACTACTGCATCCAGCTCTGGAGTCCTCGGCACAGCAAAGACATGGACCTCTTGGAGCAGGTCCAGAGGAGGGTCACCAAAATGATCAGAGGGATGGAACACCTCTCTTCTGAAGACAAGCTGAGAGAGTTGGGGTTGTTCACCCTGGGGAATAGAAGGCTCCGCGAAGACCTTATTGCAGCCTTCCAGTACTTAAAGGGGGCTTATAAGGATGATGGGGACAGACTTTTAGCAGAGCCTATTGCGATAGGACAAGAGGTTTTAAACTAAAAGAGCATGGATTCAGACTAGATAAAAAGAAGAAATTTTTTATGATGAGGGTGGTGAACCACTGGCACGGACTGCCCAGAGAGGTGGTAGATGCCCCATCCCTGGCAACATTCAAGCTCAGGTTGGACGGGGCTCCAAGCAAGCTGGTCTAGTGGAAGATGTCCCTGCCTTGAAAGGTCCCTTTCAACCCAAACTATTCTATGGTTCTATGATTCTGTGATGCATTTTTGTGTGCATAGACAGTATTTAAATACTTTTACTTAACGAAATACATAACCTTAAAACCTTTCTCTCTACTTCAGTGAGAAAACTGGACTGGATCATGCACTTCACTGGTAAAGCAAAGAGTATGGATTACACTGGATCATACACTTCACTGGTGTGGGCTGCATCTCACCTAACTGTATCAATCAACTTTGGCAACTAGTTTCAACCAGCATATTTCCTTTAGGGTGGAGTAAACCATGAACCCAATGAAGCAGATTTGATTTGACATACAATTAGAATTTAGACAAGATTAATCCCACCATAATGTCAACAGAAGCAAAATCGGGTACTGTGTGCACAGGCACTACCAGCTAAGTATAGTGTTGAGAATTATACAAATTATACTTTTTGTGAACATCATTTGCAGAAATTAGGTTAGATCCGCAATTAGAAGTTGGGCACCTGAAGCAAGCCATGATGTTCAGATATATTCATTACACGCTGCAAGGAGAGGGACTGTCATAAAAACAGTATTCCCAAAACCTACCCCTCTGAATGGAAAGCTACTAAAACCAGGGGTTAAATATCACTCCCCTTCAGGCTCTGCACCTCATTCTACATGGGAGGGAGGTTTTCTATTAAATCAAAATTCATGGGTCTGCACCCTTTTCTGGAGCTCCTGGACCCGTTCCTGTATATCCAAACTTTTAATAAAACTTTCTTCCAAAAAATACTGGTAGGAGCAGATACAGACTTACATAAGCCTCAGTGGTGAAAGTATTCCACCATGAAATCCAGTAGCAAATCCTTCATTTCTCTTATGGGATCTGAGTGAACACTCTCTATAATAACCTGATATATAGGTCATATATACAAACATAGGTCTCTTACAGACGCCTTTACATCAGAAACACAATGGCCTCCATAACCTTATGTGTTTTGAAGAAGGACAGATTATGAGACAGAAATTTGCAACTATCAGGTTTAGCCATTTAAAAGATATTACTGCTAGCTACCATTCCACAAGAGGATATAAGAATGGCAAATACCATTCACAACTGAAACATGGTCTTCCTCTTTTTTGGTATTTTAAAGGCTATATGACCATATAAGGCATAGGCTAAAGTAGCTCATTTGATCTAAAATATTGTACAGGCAGATATTTAGCAATTTTTAACAATGAAGAAAACCAATCACAGAATTTTCCTATTAGTAACACATGAAAGCCTAGGAGGTACTTAGAATATCCTGCAAAATTACAAATAAAAGTAGTTGTCTCTAACACTTAATTTGGCTGGACAGAATGAGGGAGAATGGATGAATATCAGTTTGAGACTACTAAATGTTTTACAAATCATTATCAATAGCTATCCACTGTCAGCTATCAGCCTGTGAGAATATCTGATTTAATTTTCTGGAGTGGGGAGAGGTTGCTATTTTAAAAAGTTACCTAGATCTTGTCACTGTGAACCTGGGGGAGGAAACAAAGGAAGGAAGGAAAATCTGACAGCTGATCCTCCACATTTTATAAAATTCAGCTCAAATTAAAATTATTTTTAATTCATTTGACTCCTGATTAATTTTACATCTTTTTTAGATATTAGAAATACTATCTCAACATCATCCTATTGCTTTTATAAAGAAGTTAACATCAGGAATAGCTGCAGATGGCGTAAATCAGCAAATTTACCCGTTTGAATTTAGCTTCAAATGTTGAACTGTTACTCTAAGAAAGTGCTCCTTGTATTCCTCTTGTAGGAAAAAGTGTGCATATTCCAGAACAACTTTCAAGTAACAACATTGATATTTGTGCACAAATAAAAAATCTGTGTGTCATTTAGCAAAAGAAACAAGAAAACTACAACATCAGTTCAAAGGAAACTATAGAAATTACACACGAACAAATCCTGACAAATGCTGAATTACTCAATTTTCCCTCTGTGCAACAGAAGATGCAGGACAACCCATACCAAGACTTTAAAACTAATCTTCCCTGCAACTCAATAGCTGCAAAATAAACAAGAAGAAGAAACAAAGAATGGGTAACTTTTGAGACCGGTATCATTTAAACACATTAGTATGACTACAAATCAGATTTTTAACCACCTTTCTCTGTATTATCACATATAATTCACGGTATTCACAAAACTGAAAACTAAACTGAGAATGCAGGACAAATCTTTCCAAGGTTTTTAAATTCCAGATATTTTCAGTAAGATCAGTATGAATTTAATATCAAAATTATAGTGACCCCGATGATTTCCTGAATCCTTAGGTCCTAAGAATAATCCACATATGGTTTTGTATAACTACAACAATGTAGCTATACAAAACAATTTCATTTATTTATTTACCTGAAGTTTTCATAATCACACAACAAATGTAATAGTGCAGTAATACCAATTTAAGATGTCTTCTGTCAGTAATGGCTATTTCTGTTTCCAGAGAGAGTTTATAGCTCACTAGGACACAATCCATTACCACGAAATTATTGCAAGTATATTAGAAGGAACTTTTTAATATGATACTTTAATTGTAAAGGAACAGTTAAGATGATATGCATTTTGCGTCTAGACAAGCACTTAAAATCTCAGTTAGGTAAGATGCTAAAGCCCCTTACATTGCAAGTGTCATCCTAAAAGACGCCAATGGAAATGAACAAAATATGCTCCCCTACCCCCATACTTCAGTAAAATATGATAGCATCCATTCATTTCTTATCTACAGCCTGGGAAATCTTTTTCCAGTCAATGGAATGTTATCTCCTGTAAACCAGAAATGAACTGATTAAATGGCCACATCCATCTATTGGGATAAATCATTTTACATACATTTCACCATAGGCTGGAAGATCAAAATCAAAGCAGAAATAAAAGAAGAAGAAAGTCATGTATAATTTTGTGTGTGTTTGGTTTTCCTTCAGCAAAGATACGGACAGAATGTATGTGAGATGGCTCTACCTGGGTAACAACTGAGGAAACTTCTGAGTACAGATTTTACAGACCATGATATTTTGTGGGAGAAGCGATACCAAAAATTCAGTTATCACCTGTGATTCCTATTAGATCTTCCAGAACAAGGTGGGTCCATTTTGTCAGTTATATTCTGTAAGTTTGGTGCAATTAAATGCTACTGTAAGAAGATACAGCATCTCCTGAAATAAATGAAATTTGAACTCAGCTATTCTTGAATTCAATTTGCTTTGATGAGGATTGGTCCATTAGCTATTATGTATCTGCCCTTGTATAGAATATGTAGAGATGAACAGTTCTACTGCAAAAATAAGAATCCTAGAATTGATGATGCAATTCTACTTAGGACTTAAAACCTGCACTTCAGACAGGTAGACTGTGCCCATAAAGAGTTGCTGAACGTAAATGGGTCACAGTTTTCATATCTTTAACATCTGTTGTTTATACCCAAGAAAGCACATCAGGGGCAAGAAAATTAATTCCCCAATTGCTGTCAACTGAGTTAGGGAACAGCAATAAACAGCTTACTGTAAGCCTCTAGCTACAATAAAATTGCTGTCAATAAAGTGTGGCTGATATGGTTTTGCTGTGCTAGAAGAATAGATTCTTTGGAAGTGAAAATCTGAAATGGAAACTAAAAAGATCCCTCCTCATTCCTATATACAAAAGAACATTATCACAAAATTCCAATAGCATTAAACTCTCAGGATCCGGTTCTCACTCCAGTGTGTGGCACACATTTATGAGCGTTTGTGAAACTTTGGCTTTGCACATTCAGGACAGATGAGACCTCAGTGATTCCGATAAAAATCTTTTGCATGGGAAATGTTTAAAGAGAAATTAAGCTTGCTAAGCTTTTACTGTCTGTATATGTATACACAAAATGTTCCCTACTCCAGTTTAGCATTTCTACTATCACTATTGAAAATGGTATTATAGCTTAGGGTTATGTTCAGATTTCCATTATAACCCCCAGTTTTCACATGCTCTTAACTTTCTGAAAAATTCTTCTTTTCAGCTGAAATTTTCCATGCTTGGTCTCAGCTCAAAGATGAATTTCTTTAGACAGTTGAGCAAAATCTGTTAACCTATTTTTCAGTTATACAAGGATAGAAAAAATACACTGTACATTTTAACCATTTCTAATATTTTATATAGATATAGATATATAAATATATATAACTAAAACCCAATTTAATTCTACATGCAGACGTTTTTCCAGGTAACTAGCCCTCACCCAAGACTAATATCAGTGCTAACACATAAAACAAATTAAGCATAAAAAAGAAACAATGAATTGTATTTTTTATACTAAGTGGTAAAACAAGGCCACTAAAAATAATACCGCGCACAAAATTATGGAATGCTATGGTTACAGAATTTTAATATTTGCAGGTGACGTAAACTCTGCACTGCTGTTCCAATGCAGATTTCCATCAACCTCTGCACCTTGAAATTGCCACTCTCAGCATATCAAATTAAGTGTCATTAATGTTTTCAGCTTTTCTTTTCTCTTACATAAACCCTAAAGTTACAAATTTAAACACTCCAGAGTAGGATAACATCAATTACAGTTGCCACAGAAAGCTTAAGCGATGTGCATTGATCAGCGGGAGCCTGGCTACTCATTCCTTGATCAGGCAAAAAGTCCATTGACTGAAAAAGGAGTAAAGCAAGCTCCATAGAGCTTATGTTATTGACTATATGATTTAAAATATAACTCAGTATGGAATGCATTTAATGTGTCAGTCGAGCCCCAAATCCTTATTTTCTGCCATCAGAGCACAGAAATAAAAGGACAGTGTTAACATATATCTAGCTTTCCTGAATCTACTAGAACTGTTCACATTTCAAAAATTTATAAATTATCATCTTGATTCAAAAAAGTGCTTAGAATGTGCTTACAGCTGTCTTTCTTGAAAACAACATCTGAAGTCATTTGGACTTTAAGGATCTGCTTCACTCCCACCACTTTAAAAGAAAGTTAAGCACATGTCTAAATGCTATTTGATTAGGAATGAAGAATGAAGGTTTTGCTCATAACCCATACTGATACATATTTTTAAACCTGTATTATTTGTCACTGCTGTACTTCAAATCTGATTAAATGAAGTTGTTATAATTTAAAACTAGGATAACCACGGTAAATTGGCCCTAATTTATTTCATTATTTAATCTATTGTTAATCTAATGACACTGAGTAGGAGTTTTTTGTCTGTTTATTTGCTTTTTGTAAGAGGTCTTTCACACAGAAGAATACAACATGTCGTCTCCTACTGTATTGCTATGTAGCTGTTTGGTGTAGTGACTTAGTAATTTGAAGTGCATTTTAAAGTTCAATCAAATACTGAAAAGAACACTGATTGAGAAGCCTGCATAGATTTCAGTATTCTTTATGAGTCATAACACTGATTTTGGAATCTTAGCTATATAAGCTGGTGGTGTGCAACATCCTTTCCATACTCCTAATTATGTGAATTAGCATTTAGAACAATCCCAAGTTCAAGTATTCAAAAATGCTCTTTTCAGAGCATCCACCAGGTTTACTGCAAGATAGGCACTTGAAGGCGGCTTTGGTTTTTATACTGGGTATTTCTGAAACATCAGCTTGTGCAATTCGAAGTGACATTTGAAGACTTAAACACAGAATTTCCACTAAATTTATTGATGGTTGCACAGAAATTGCCCAGCAAAAAAAATACTAAGAAATTTGTACTGAACAACTACTTTTGAATGTTAAAAGCTTTCTGACTTAGGACCCAGTTCTAACAGAATTCTAGGGCCAAACTCCCGTTAAAAGTAACAGGATTTTGCTTGAATTAAGTCCAAGTGTGGACTTCGATCTCAGTTCTCTATTAATATTAATATATCTGCAAGATATATTGCATGTGTGTTTACCTCAGACTGAAAGAAACTGTAAGTAAAAGTGGAGGATGCTAGTATTTCTTAGATCTATTTTAATCCTATATTTCTTCGTCTCCTATCCTAACATCCTCCACAACAATGCCTGCACCCTTTGCAAACCCCGTGAAGAAAACTTGACAAATATGTAGGTAACTTAATACAACTTCTAACATTAATCATCTAACATCATCTAACAGGGAAATTAATTACAGTACAGTGGCACAGAACTAAGTGTCTCTTCCTAAAGGAATTTTAAAAAAAGGTTTTTCAGATCCTGTGGCATTAGCATACACTACTATTCAATAAGATTTTTAAGTCTGAATACTTTGCTTAAAGGCCATACTCTATCATGAATCCAAAAAATGACTTATGAAAGTGTATTTAACTCCTGTGCCAATGAATATTAGCCAAAATGCAACCTAATTTCAGGAATTACAGACAGAATAATAGGAAAGCTGCTAAGGATTACTACCATTGCTGGCTTATACTCCTCCAGCCAAAAGTGACAAGGGAGCATAAAAAGGTTACGTCCTGTAACACTCATCATTGAGGGGGGAAGACACTATTTCCTTCCCCACAGAATAAAAATACCCAAGCTCAGTTTAGATAACTGTCTACCTAAGAGAGAGTTATATTTTCTGTTACATACAATATTACAGCTTTTGCTGGGAGCGATCCAAATCATATGAGTATCTGCTGACTTCAAAAAGGATTCAATAAGACTTCAGTGGAATTTGAATCAGGTCTATATACAGGTATAATGACTGATATTTTTATTAAACTGAAACCAGTATATTTAAGGTAATGAACACAGGTAACTGAAAATACTGCCAGTAGTTTTCGGTTTTGTTTTGGGGGTTTTTTTTTTCCTCAAATTCAATTTCACAACTTACACATTCAAGTCATTTTTGGGGTCTTAACTGCCTCTAGATGCTGTGGGGAATTAAGTCTAAGTTTCCTAATAGAGTTTGGAAAGATAATTTAAGCTAAATTAACAACACCTCAGAACAGAAAAGGACTGTGTAGGTTGGGGGTGTTACATTTTGTAACTAAAACTGGGGAGAAAACTTCAGCCAAGTAACCACAGATTATTCAGAGCTCTTCTATAAATTTGTTAGGGTTTTTTAAAATCAGTTCTTTTTTTAACTTACACTGACAGTACGTATATGGTGCTGTGTAACAGCCTAAAGACAGCTCCAGGAGTATACTCTTCTTTAAAGTCCTTAGAAAGGTTAAGGTTTTGTGAGAATCTTCCGCGATGTTTTCGGTGTCTCATTGCAAGTACGAGTTGTTTTAGAGCAGTTACTTGAGCAGAACTGCCTCAGAAGTGCTTGTTTTATTCTTAGCATCTTGTTAGTGTGACACCTTACAGACACCCAAAGTCAAGACAGTTCTGCGAACGTCACATTCATCTCAGATAAGGCTAATGCAACAGCAAGAGGATGACTTTATCCTAAACTTGGCTACTGTCAAAATCTTTTTGCAAAGACAAGCCTAAATGTGTCTCACTTGATTCTCTAAGATTCACATCCCTAATAAATTCAGACAAATCACCATCACTCGGAGGGTACAGCGCCAGCAGGAATACGAACGTGACTCCTAACACCTACGAAGCCGGCGCAGTGAAAGCGAAAGCATTAAGGAAGCTGCCTTGCAAACACGCAATCTTAACTACCGACCGCTTCAGTGCAACCATCATTAAATAAAAGGTTCTTTGGCTGTAATATCAGCTTGATCCTTCCTTCCCTACCCGCCCCCCCCCCCCCGCCGCGTCTCCCAGCTACTGCAGGGCTGGCACCGGGCCAGGGCAAGCGACATAGTACCTTGGTGCCATCTACAGGCTACACTGACACGCTAATTGAGTGGCAAAAGACAAGCACCAATGAAATAAATTAGACAGCGCCGCATTTAAATCTTTATTAGCACGGAATTATTAGACCTAAGAAAAACTAATGCTGGATTTGGTTGAAATATGAGTTTCTCAGCCTCCTAATCCCTCTTCATATGGCATATTTCACAGTTTAAAATGAGTTATGACAGATCATTATGCATTACTAAGATGAGAAAATATTTACAATGAGCTGACTTTTTTTTTTTTTTCCCCCTGCATAATTCAGATGTATTCAGAGAATGCGTGCCTTTCAAAAGCATGCTTTGGCCATTTTTTTTAAAGTATGCAACAAACTGTTTATGCGATACCAACTTTAATCTGTTAGAACAAAACAATTCTGAACTCAAGACAGAGGAAGACTTCCGTATGGCTTAGTTATATCCTACCAACAAACCACGTGCTTCACAGATGAAGTAGCTTGGAAATTCGGCTGTGTTTGTTAGGGAAAAAAAATTAACCCCTTTAGAAACACTAACTTAACAAAGTTCCAAATCAGCTTGAACTACAAAAGAAACTCAAGCCAACTCACTTTGAAATTTCAAACAGAATGTACATATCCCTCCAATCTTGAAACAGCCACATTTTCTGACTGAAATTGGGCATATAAGGAAACAGCTTTTCTTCTTCAGTAACTTTTACATTTGGACAGTCAAATACTGGGGAGAAAAAAAAAAAAGCCTCTTTTTCTTTCCAGTTTTGTTTATGCACATGTGCAAATGCACGGATGCATGACAGTCTTTTAACAATCAGTATTCTTCAAAACCCAAACTATCAGAGGCATTTTGCAAATGCATGGTTAAGCCCCAGGTAAAAAAGGGGGTCAAGGGTTTTTTTGTTTGTTGGGTTTTGGGTTTTTTTTGTTCCCCCCATAATATAACTAAATTAAATTAAACTAAAACAAAAAAACCCCACAACATAGTGGCACTTTTAATACTGGTTGATCGGGCACTTGTATGCAGTACTTATAGACCAGTAAAAGTGCTCGTTTACCTGTCTGGTGTGTAAGGGGCCCTTTGTCTTGAAGCCTCCTTGGGAACTGCACTCTGAGGCACTGAAGTGATCTGAACTAGTGGAAGAGCGTTTGGAAAGGGTGTCACAACCACCAACAAAGGTGTTGTCCAACGGGAGTTCCTGAATCACATGGTGCTTTTTCACTGAAACTGGAGTGTCAGGTTTGAGATGAAAAGCAGACTGTGGAGAGGCAGATTTGTAATGCTTGGCAAGATCAGGACTGTTAGGCTTAAAGGTTGTTGGTGGTGCTGTGCCCCAATCAAATCTTCCTATACTTTGCTCCTCCAGCTCCGCTGGAAGGCTTATTGTCCCGTTGATAGGTTCATGAACGGCATCATCAGGTTTGGACTCCTCAATGGTCACAAAGTTCAAAAGAGAACTCTTCGGAGATTTCCTTTTCTTCCTTTTCTTTTTCTTGTTTTGCTTGTTCTCCTGATTGGGAGACATCCATTCAGCACCTTGCTTGCTCCTCTGGGCAGCTTTGAATCTGGATGCATGTCGACAGCGAACGAGAACCGTGACAAATATCACCACTATGACAACCATGGCACCTGCCACAATGGCAATCATGATCGTGAGATAGTCCTCATTTTGGTAGGGTTGGCTACTGTCACCTATGTTCCGGTCCAAAGGTGTTTCCATAGTCCTGCGTATCAAGTCATAAATATAAGAGGCATTTCCAGCAGTATCATTTACATACAAAAATACAAGCACAAGAGTATGCAGGGATTTGGGATAACCCAAATCACTTATGTTGACAACTAAGCGATGCAGCCCCACATCGTTAGGAGTTGGTTTTTCTTCCAGAGTGATATTACCTGTCACTGGATCAATCCGAAACAAACCCTTGTTATTTCCACTTACAATTGTGTACTTAAGCTCGGCATTCATTCCAGTGTCTATATCCACAGCAAAGACTTCGGCTACCACCGATCCTGGAATTGCTGAGAGTGGCACTAGCTTAAAAGAAGTATTAGAAGGTGGGTAGATGACAACAGGGCTGTTATCATTAACATCCATGACGTTTATGGTTACTTTCGCTGTAGAAGAGCGAGGAGGTTGCCCTCCATCCACTGCCTTAACATCAAAGGTGTAGGAGCTCTGCTGCTCTCGATCAAAAGAAACATTGGACTTTATAACTCCAGAGTATGGATCCAGCACAAAGTTTTCATTGTCATTCAGGATGGAAAGGGTCACCGCTTTATTTTCCCCAGCATCCGCATCGGTCACTGTGATCACCCCCACCGTGCTATACTTTGGTAAGTTCTCCGACACGAAAAACTGGAAGTGATTATGAGTAAACTTGGGACTGTTGTCATTTTCGTCCAGCACAGTAACAATTACAGCTGCTTGACTCTGCAAAGGAGGGGTGCCATTGTCTCGGGCTGTAACAGTGAAAATGAAACGTTCCTGCTCTTCTCTGTCAAAAACTCTGGAGGCTGTCAAAACTCCTGTCTTTCGATCCAGATCGAAAAAGGAGGCATTAGGGCCAAGCTGATAAACAATGTCTGCATTTTTCCCACTGTCTTCATCTGTGGCACTAATAGTTGTTAAGTATAGACCACGCCGGTTATTTTCAGAAACTGACAGCTCAATTACAGGCTGGCTGAAAATCGGAGGGTTGTCATTTTCATCCTCCAGTTTAACTCTTACCAGGGCAGTCTGGTTCAAACTGGGCTTGCCAGAATCAGAAGCAACAATTTTAAAGCTGAATTCTTTGGTGCCCTCATAGTCCAATAAGGAAGAGGTCTCTAACAAATACTGGTTGTCGTAAACCGCCTTCAAGTGGAAGGGGACCTCTCTCTCAATGAAACAGATCACTTTGCCATTCACATCAGTGTCCTTATCTGAAACCGTAATTAGGGCAATCTTTGTATTGATGGGATCTTTCTCAGATAAGTACACTGTGCCATTGATGGGACTTATTATGTACCTGAGGTCTATGTTAGGAGGGTTATCATTTACATCAGTGACATTGATGGTAACAGTTGCCCGAGCCGGTGTAGAGCTACCATCACTAGCCAGCACTGTCACTTTGTGAATAGCAGTCTCTTCTCGATCTAAGGACCTCTGAACTGTAATCAGCCCTGTGGTGTTGTTCAAAGCAAAAAATCTTTTGGTTGCAGGGGCGACTTGGGCACCAAAAATATATCTGATTTCTGCATTGCTTCCTATATCTGCATCTGTAGCATGAAGCTGAATTACAGAAGTGCCTACAGGGGCATTCTCTGGTATATGTACCTCTACCTGACTCTCTTTAAACACTGGCCTGTTATCATTGACATCACTTACTGTGACTTGCAGGATGGCTGTGCTGGATTTCTGAGGGGTACCTCCATCCTCCACTTTGATTTTCATCACGTAGGTGTCCTTTTGCTCTCTGTCCAAGTTCTGCTGCACAATCAGCTGAGGCCATTTCTCTCCTTCTGGAGTTTCTACAATATCCAGTCCAAAGACACTTTGCCCGTTTAACAACTCATAGTGCTGTACGCCGTTGAAACCTGTGTCAGGATCCGTTGCTGATGGGATTGGAAAGCGACTGTTGATCAGAGTGTTTTCTGGGATGGAGATATTGATGACAGGGGATGGAAACATAGGTGCATTGTCATTAGTATCCTTTACAATGATTTTTATTTTGATCAGCCTAAAAAAGTCATTGGGGAGAATCACCACTTCAAGTTCAAAGAAACACTCATTTTCTTCTGCATAGGAAGCTCCAGCACAGAGTTTTTCTCTGTCTATTCTGTTAGATGTTGTAAAGATTTCCCCCGTGGTACTGGACACTTTGACCAGAGGGGCATCCCCTGCTTTAGACACCAGTCTGTAGACAAGGCTGGCACTGGTCCCTGTGGCAGCATTGATATGAGAAATGTTCAGGTCCTTTGGTATGTTCCCTATGGGTACGTTTTCAGGCAGTTCCTCTCTAATAGTGTAAATAAGTTCTTGAGCTATAGCAGAATCCAGCCTTAAACAGGCAATCAAAGCAGCCAACAGGTAAAAATCCCTCAGGTCCATGATAATGTTTTTATTGTCTTTTCCTGGATTTTAGGACTTAAAGATTTCCACAGAGGAATGATGCGCGATTTGCAAGAGGAGGCATGCATGGACTGCAGGATGCATTACATCTCATTTCTTATTTGGAGACAGCACTGTCAACACAACCACACAGAACAGCATTATTGTTTTTTTAGGCATGACAAATCCACAGTCTTCAACTACTACTTGTTTTTGCAATGCACACTTGCAGCAGTACATTTTCCTACTGCTCCCTTTTACGAGCAATCCCTCTGGACAAATGCACCAATATCCCATCGGCTGCATTTGCACAGAGCGAGAATGGAAATAACTACTTGCAGGATTAAGGGTAGCTACAGTCTCGACATGTACTTTCTGAATAATTTCTTGGTACACCGTGTAATCCGTAACGTGCATCCCCCCTCTACCCTCCTCCACCCAGTCATTTAGTGCAAGTAAAAAAATCTTCACGCACTACTTCTGGATTCTAACTGCCATGTCAGCTGCCAAATGTAATTTGTTGTTTGCTTCCACACATATTTTTTAGCTCTTGCTAACCAGATTTTTCCTCTGCTCTTTGTGCCTTGCATCCCCCTCTATAGCTACCGTACAGGGAAATAACCACCCGGACATGCTGCTGCTGCAGCAGTCGTCACTGGCTAGTTCACATCCCTGTTAACTGATGAGACAATAACAGGACTTAGTTTCTTACACTCTCGGCTCAATGTTTCCTCTCCAGATGTTGGATACTTCTCCTTCTGTTTAATAACCTTAAACTTTATTTGTTTGTCTTTAAACACAGTCTAAATCAGGAGGCTGGAAATTCCAAATGCAACTTGGGAGCAGCCAGCATGTTTACAGATTGGGGGGGGAGGGTGTGTGGAATATATTTTCTGATGACGAGGAGGAAAAAAGGTGCAGTCTTTCCCCATTGACACTGATCTCCATTTAGGATGTTATTAGCAGCTGCCACAGATAAATACTGCAGACTAATAATGCAGGTGGGGAAAAAAAAAAAAAGCGACAGACAGACTTCTGTTTGCATGCTCTGCTAACCGCGAATTACCCGGGTGCAAGGCTGCCAGCACCTAGGGTTTGGCGGAACTGGGCTGCCCCTAAGCACTAATCTTATCTGCATTAAGCTGCACGGTAGCTGATGCCCGTGATTACTTCCAGCAGAGTGATGCAGGTAGGGATGCAGAGACAGCGAGTAGATGAGCCTTTGCCACCAACATCAACTGAATCCGAAACACTGATTCTTTCCCTAGATAATACCCTGCGTGTTGGCTTTTTTTTTTCCTCCCCTTTAAATGAAATGCATCACAGTGTATGGGTAACTTTGCACTTACGTTGGTCGTCTACCTTTGACGATCTGCTGCAGCTAAGCAATGATCTGTTCCAGCAGATACAGCACAATGCATCTGGTAAACCACCAGTTTTGGAGAAATCAGCGGCAGCCAAATGCTTCCTCCTTGAGATATGTGTTGCTTCGGGGTGGCAAATTAGCAACTCCAGGGAACAAATTCACAGTTCTGTCGTTAGTCATCCTCTCCACGTTTCATTTCTATTAAGCGGCGATCCTTCGGGTGTTTAACGTGCACGCAACAACCCAAACAAACAGCAAGCAAAAATCCGGTGCACTTCTTCAGACCGGGGGTATTTTCCACTCTGCACTGCACACAATTTCCATCCCTCTCTCAGCAGAGCAGAGACAGCTACATGAAGTCTGCAACTTCTTACTGGAAATGACAAGAGTTGGGCTGGCGGTGCTTCTCTGTCCCTCTTTATCTCTGGGGTGATAGTTGCCCACCAAAAAAAAAAAAAATCCTAATAGGTTATTGCTTTAGTGACGGGAGGAAGCGACGGCGCTTTCCCTCCTCCCTCCCAGCCTCTCTCCCTCACACACGCTCTCCCTCTGAACTGAAATTCTTGATATAACTCTCGGTGAGCCCAGAGGGAGGGTGTGCGCCGCGCTAAGCCACCCCTCCCGCCGCACCGCATTGGCCCGCGCCGGCGGGGGCGGTGGACGGCGGAGCGCGGCCCCGGCATTGGCCGCCGGGCACGTCGCTCCCCGGGCCGGCCGGGCGGTGGGGGCGGCTCCGCGCCGCGCCGAAGGGTTAGGCGGGATGCGCGGAGCCGAGCCGCGGCGGGGTGGCGGGACGCGGGGACGCGGGACGCGGGCGCAGAGGCAGACGCGGCCAGCCGGCGGGCGGGCGCTACCCGGGCGGGGGCGCAGCACCCCGGGGGGGGGAGGAGCGCAGCGGGCGTTGCGGCCGCTTCCGTGGGCGCGGAGGGGGGCAGAAAGGATCGTCGGATTTGCGAGTAGCCCCGGGGTAATCCGGGAAAATAGGGAATTGATGTGGGTTTGGGTTGGTCGGGTTTTGTTTTGTGAGTTTTTTTTTGGGGGGGGGGGGGGTGTGTCTCAGAGCGCGCTCGGCTCCCCTTGCGCAGGGGAGCGGGAAGCGCCGCCGCCCGCGGTGCGGTTGCGGGTCCGGCGCGGAGCGCTGGTGGCCGCGCAGCTTCCTCGGCCTTCCGCGGGGCCGCCGCCCGGCGCCGCGCAGCGCCGCAGGAAACGCCGTGCCCCGGCCCTCCACCGCGCGGTTCGACTTTATGTTTAATACATGCCTTTTCATCTATAATTCACGCTGCTCTGACTCAAGCCCTGTCTCGGCTCCCATTTACGCCTGCACACCTTTCTCCTTCCCCTTCCCGAAGGGTCAGCTGAGATCCGCGCCGAAGGAGGGAGAGAGCTGCTGCTCTGCTGGTTCGGGGTTTGTCTGCTTAAACATTGAACTGGAAAACATTCCTCTCTGTGGTTTGATAAATAATAAAAGTGCTCATTTCGTCTTCCCCGTAAATGACACAGGTAAATTACCCAGCTAGCCACAAAGAAGCATCACATGCCTGGAAGACAGTGTAATAAAACGCCAATGTATTACGATATGAATGACCTCAAAAGTGTGACAAGAAGGTGATTATAGTGCATTATATGTAGTGCATTATACGTAGTGCCTTTTTCAACATTTTCTGAAGCATGAATGAACCTTCATTTGACTGTGCTTTTATTGCTAGCTTTTCTCAGCTTGAACTTGCAAGCTGTATGACACGGTGCCTATCTGATTTAGCATGCCCAGGTACGTGGCCACACTGGTTGCCGTTTCTGGTTAAGCCTTTCAAATACACATGCATACAAAGAACAAAGATAACACCAGCATTTTACTTCTGTACGCAGTACTGTATCTAGATAATTTACACATTTTCAGCTGATATCACTGGCCAGCTAAAGATCTGAGTTCCTACCTTGAAGATTTTACATTTTTGGATGGAGGCTCCTACCTTTAGACTCCCATATGCATCTCCACATACAACGCACCGTTAACTAATGGTAGAAGCTGCTTATATCTGTCAGAGGTCAGTAATTTGCATGGCTTGGTATTGTGTGGTACATACCAATAAATGCGTATATCCTTGCTGGTCCTGTGGATGCAGACGCTGTATGTGAACATTGCACATCCTGTAATCCCAGGATGTGTAAAGATTAAACACTCTTAGTTTTGCTGTGCTTTGTATTTGTGTCCAAAAGACTCCTGTTACAGATACACAAAGAAAAAAATTGATCCTGGTTTTGATGACATCAAGTAATGGTAGCAAACGGAACTGAATCTAATAATAGTTTAAGAAAAATGTTCATTATGTAATACAGGAAGGATGGCTAGAGCCCCAGCATTGAAAGTCAAGCAAGTGACATGAAGGAGCAACCTTACTGCCAAACCACTTAGAAAAAGAATTCTGTAATGAATTAAGTGTGCAATTCTTTCGTCTTTTAAAATACAAAGCAGAACAGCCATTAATAAAGAAGATAATTAGAACTACTAGCATTCTGTGTAATGCAGTCTGCTTCTGAAATACGGCGCGTTTATGTATGCGTTAATAATGCACACATTTTTCCTGACACTAGTCATATCACAGCAGTATGGCACCGCAGACGTTTTATAGCCTCATTCTAGTAACATCACAGACATATAACATTCTTATTCTAATCACACCATAGTCATTTCAATGTCACATTGTAGTCACATCACATAGGCTGGTAATAATTATTTAACTTTATTGCTAAGCTGAATAGTTTTCTGTTTGCTCAGGGATGACTTTAACTTGTAGTCAGAACTGATTAGCAACATACTCATAAATGAGCTCTTCTCATGTACACAGGGTTAGCCTCATGAAAAGTTAGAGAAAAAAGAAGTGAAATTTCAACGAACTAGTGGCTGTTGGATTTAAACCCAGCACAGTCACAACTCACAATAATAGCATATTTTTGCTGTTTTGTGAAGTTATTCTAGAGAGCCAAAGATGTTTATGTGCAGATCTGTCATGTTAATGTTTATGTGCTTGCTTTAAAATGCTGTACCTCTTTAACTAATCATACATTATTAACCTCATGGAAGAGGCAGGTCTTCAGACTGTAGTATTTGCACAATAGGTTGTAAAATCAAGGCCCAGAGTACCAAAGGGCTGCTTCTAATAACAGAAGAAAATTAATAGAAAGGGCTGAGCTCCCGAGAAGGAGTTGGAATGGCCCAGTGCAGAGCTACGCTGCCCCTGGAACGGGAGGAACTGCTCTGAAACATTTCCCAGGTTCACTTCAGTAGCCCTGTTGTATCCTCCAGTAAATGTTTATTCGCTCACTCTTATATTTGAGAAAACTGCAGTATTTGATGTTACGCTCTCCTCAAATGCAGCTATGTACCATTATTTATGCTGTTCCTTAATAGTCTCCTTTCTTTACCATGATGTATTAGACTTTTGTTTGCATATAAGGACACTGGACTCCTAATCACATTATAGCCTATTAAAATGAGCTCTGTATTATAGCATATTAACTATTCATTCACATCATTGCTTGTTATCTTAGCCTCCATATTATTATGTATCAAATTCTTTTCCATATCATATTTGACTCAAATTCTAGCATGCTAGAAACTGACTCCAATTATTCTGTACTAGCTATAGTCAAATTGCACTAAATGGAATTGCTTACATTGTATCGTACTGGCTACAGGCTCGCACAATACCTTATACATGAAACTGATTCACATTATGCTTAGCTAACTGAAGACTTTAATCTTGGAGTGTTGAGCATAAAATGCTATCATTCTTCACTGAACTGGCTCTGGTCACTTGATCATTTTCTACCTGGGATTGCCTCTTACAGGCTGTTATTATTAAAGCAAAATGGCTTTTCCTCTCCTGCAGTTCTACCACTTTCTATGGAGAGCTGATTCATATGCTAATGAACGAGGTCTTTTACTTCATGCCATCACACTGCAACACTGGAACCTGACGTATGGTGCACCTATAGCATGTCCCCTTCAGTCCAGCATAGCAAAAAAATGCATTATAAACATTTGTTTGTGTGTTCAAATAGCAGGTTATGTGGTAGCTATTTAGCAATCTGTAATATTATCCCTGGAGGTCTTGTTTATTAAATGGTGCATAAATCATCAGCAAATACAGCCTTGGTCCCATCTCCAGTAGGAAATACGCAAGGGCAAATTGCTGGTTCTGCTGAGATCTCTCAGATTGTTCCTGATGTTATTGTCGCTGGAAAGAGAAGAAGTTTGGAGTCCAGTGTGGCAGGTAAGAAGTGAGGACCTCCCCCGTTATGGATAGTATTTAATCCATGAAGCAATCCGTCTCCCCGGGGCAGACATTTGCTCTGCTCAAACCAGCCCTGGCATTGCTCTGTCCTTGCCTGGGACTTCTGCCACTTCGGTCTCACGGTAACCTCAGGACATCCAGCTCTTACAAGAAGTACTGGGTGAAAAAGTGATGCTTGTCATCTGCTATACTCCTAACCCTCAAAACTTCAGGGAGTCTGTGAAGACGAGCGAGGAGAATGCCACAAAGGCGGAGCAGCATATGAAGAGGATTTTGTGGAGCCACTGTTTTCTGCATATCCTTACAAGCATGTTTCTCCTTACAAGCATGTTTCTCCTTACAAGCATGCTGCTTTTGTCCAGACTTTATACACCTAATGGTTTGGATTTCAGGACCTTGCTTCAGAGTTTTCTTTTCTTCATGGGTATAGGGATTGGATCTGGAGTCTTTATTTACATGAGTAGTTCAAATGAAGTCAATAAAAATGTTTTGTGTAATGTAAACCATACATAAGTACAGCATTTCAAAAAGCCAGGTAATTGAATTATAAATTATATTTATTTAATATACTCATTATACTCAAATTCAAAATGTATTTAATTGTTTTTCAGACTGGTTGTGAGAGCTCTAGGAAAGGGAAAACACTTAAGTAAACACTTCAGGACTATATATTAGTCTGTACTCTTAAATAAACAGCAATAGCTAAGTCAGTTAATGATGAATAATTTAAGCCAATGGAGCTGCTGAGTTGGGCCAATAGTTGCAGAATCAGGCCCTTTTAATATGTTTTTCTTCAGGAAAATAAACTCAGTCCCTGGGTAATCAAATCACAGAAGGGGCAGGTGACGACCTTTATTCCATTTGAATGGCAGAACTAAATTTAACTGAATTTGCCATTTTTTTTGACTGACAAAGATTGCAAATGTCAGTTCGTGGCTCTGAAGGGTCTCCAAATGCACAAGCTGAAAACTGGCATTTTGCAGTGCCAGTGTTTAATCCCTGTCACTGTACAATACAGCAAGGTGCTGAACTCCCATTAATTATTGCTGTTTATTTAAAGGTACAGATTAATTTACAGACTTGAATTGTTTGCTTGAAAGTGTTGGATGTTTTTTCTCCCTTGCAGGGCTTTAGTAACTGTTTAGTAAAACAATAAAAATCAATTTGGATATGGCAAAAAGAGAATAATAAACAAGTGCCATTTAAAATGCAATTATTGGACCACTTAAAAGAGATGTAATTGCATGTGGCAGAAAAAAAAATGTTTTATTCTTTGCTACCCTCATGTTATTTATTATGATGGAAGTAACTGATGAATCAGAATACAGAAACAGATTCCAACCAGTGTGCTTTTGTGTAAGGTGAAAGTGTTCCAAGACCTGCAAATAACCTGATGTCTTATTGATGCTTTATTGTTTAAAATGGGAGAAGGAAAAAGACAGGAAAAGAAAGGAAGTCTAAAGATTTTCAGACAAAACAATGTCTGAAGAAAGCTTTACTCAAGCATTTTAATTTCCATCGAAACAGTAATGTAAATCTGATTGATGGAGTTATGCTGATGAAATGGTGACAGTATCAGAATGAGACCCGAAGCGTGGAATGAGACGTCCTTCAGGCATTTATGTTGTTTTTCTGATTTCAACTGCTGACCTGCTCCTTGCTTTCACAGAAAATAGAAAATGCTCAATTTAAATCAATATATATATACACTCACACTAACTTGCATTAGTGAGATTGACATCTTTATATCCAGATTTGAACCTAAATATCGTCTGTTTTTCAGTCCTACTCTAATGTCAGTCATGCCTCACCATTTACAAAAGGTTACTAAGGTAGTGAAGCTTGATTAAACTCTGTGTCCTCTGGGGAAAAGATTACTCATTTGACATAGACATACCTTCATTCTTTAAATTACAGATAGGCAGCCAGACAGATGACTAATTTCTGTTTAAAAGCATTGTGCTGTTATGATCGCTGCTTCTTATTTCTAACACTTTCACTTTTCTTAACGTTACGGTTAAAGCAAGGGATCTAAGGTTTTGAGGTTTTATCTTTTGGGGGTAGTATGTTTTGCAGAATGACGATTGGAATATTGCAATGGCTACAGTCCTTCATTGAGCAGATTATGCCCATCTATTTACCGTGCATATGCACTGAAGGGAAGAACGCAGATTCCTGAACCGCATCCCTTTTCTGTTCCTCAGTGGCATGGCTGTGATTCTCAAAGAACCTTTGTTCTTCAGAGCTCCAGAGCCGAAAAAGAGAAGGTGTGTGTCTTCCTCCTATGGGCAGCAGTACCCTGACTCTGTACATGCCACCATGTTCTGTGGAAGTACTTTGATGTGATTTTGGCTTTCTGGAGGCTGATTCCTCTCAGAACTCCTCTTGATGTGGAAGCCAGAATTCTGCAGAGTGCCCAGGCAGAGCTAAGCCCGAATGAAAAGATTAATCCAAATGAAATTACTCTCATTAAAACAACGTGGGAAAATTACAGGTCTGTGTTCGGTATGCATTCAGGGAATAGGAAATGTCACCAAATACCTTTGTGTTCATTTACATTCTGTTCAGGATCCTAAAAATATTTAGATTCTGAACAGGAGAAAAAAAGTCTAAAAGAACCTGAATCCACAATTTGACTTCTCCATAGATTTTCACTGTTCCATTCAGTGATTTACTGGACAGGTTCCTGAATAGGCAGATGTTACTCAAAGTCTTAAAGTAAATAATGTGTTATCATGTGTGGTAAGTTATAATGTAAGTGAAGTAAAAATATACAGATAATGAGGCAGTACTTTCTCTTCATGGGATCTTTCTGGGCATTCATAGTCAGAAAATAGGTTAAGGGAAGAATAAGACAGAGAGTTTCATTGGTTTTCCTTTTTCCTACTAATAAATCACTGCTTCTGCCTCCCATGTTGACAAGCAGCAGATGTTTCAACACAAACTCCATCAAAGTTAGTCATTTTGTCCTCTTCCTTATCAATGTTTCTGTCGCTCTAAGGACGACATGCCTCAGGAAATAAGTAAGCACCTATCTATAGGGGCATCACTCAGTCATGCTTAGACAATTATCACAGCAAAACACACCTCAGACTGATCAATAATTGCTTTCCTTGTCAAATATCTGGATGTCACATGCAACACCAAAGAGAGGGATCAGACCAGAGCAAAGCCTTGTCTAGACAGGTAGATTAGATTGCTTTTAGTCCTAACAGAGGCTCGAGGGTGCCCCAGTGATCCACAGCAAAGCCTAACAGGGCACTGGTCTCCCTCTGCCCAGCAACTGGGCTTGGGCAGACTCTGGTTGTGAGCAAGGAAAGTCCTTCCTCCTGGGGAGGACACCTTAGAATCAGAAAAAAAGGAATATTAGGAATCGCTTGGAAGCGTCGTATTTTTTTTCCTGCCAAGGTTTGTTGTGACGCATTCCAGAAAGTTGTTATTTTCAGATGTATTTACAGGGATCAGTGCTTAGATTCCCTTTCATATCTCTGTCTTTCCCCTTTATCTTTCTGAAGCATGGATGGACTGAAGGCCTTCTGGCTGCTTAGCTTATATCTGTGCTTGCAAACCTCAGGCCTGTGATGAGGAGAGAATACTTGTTTCCAAGAGATGACATTTTGGAAAACAGTAACTCAAGTTTATTCAGAGTCTTATTTAGACATTCTTTTTCTGTATAGTATGTATCTATGCAACTACTTGTCACTAAAGACAGTAAATTCGTGCAATAAAAAAGAAACAGATTTTCGTGGACTCAAAGCTCAGATGAAATGCATGTGATGCTAGGAGAAGACACATGAAGGAATAATACAAAAATGCTAAGTTTATCTCATTTCTGTAATTGGGAGGTCTTTTACTTTCAGGCATTACAAAGTACGTCAGTCATTGTAAAACCAGATCCACGCTGCCTATGCTATTATCATACCAGTGAGGAGTAATAATTACAAAGCCTGTTTTTTTTCCCACTGCTGCACTCCTGTCAATCCCCCAAAACACCTGCACAATTTAGAAAACTTCATATACTGAACACCAGTCATTTCAAAGCTGAACTTCAGCTATTGCTTGACTTACATTACTGTTCAGCTGATTCTCGACTGAGAAAGGTAGGGAATCTTATTGAAGAGGATTTTTTTCTTAATAGTGTAAGTGCCAGAGGACCTCAGGATATAAGATGAGAGTAGCCAGTTGTATTCAGCACAATAATATGATGTTCATTAGTGACAGAAATAAGAATTTTTTTAATCCAGAAACTACAAAATTCTTGTTAACATGATTACATTTAAGTGAATGAAGAGACTGTCTCTGCTAGCCCTGGAGATAGATACGTATTTTTCACAGATTGTAGAGCAGGATTCTTTCTCTGTACACATACCTATGCTACTCTGAGAGAACCAGTTGAGTTGTGAACCTTCAATTTTCTTCCTCATTAAGGAAGACTTGAATCTAAGTCTTGGAAGAGCAGTGAAAATCTCCATCCCATTGATAAAAGTGTTTGTTATCCCACTTTGGTCTGAGATGGGTCAGGTTTTCCTCAGCTAGCCCCATTGGTCATTTGGAAGCATTTAATGTAAAATGCTATAAGGTAGAAGTCAAAGCTTTTGCCAAAGATTGATATTCCTTGGCAGTGACATATCTATGGCTGAAAAGTAATATCTCTCTCTTTTTTTTTTTTTATTAAGTGATTGTAAGCTTCCCATCAGGCTAAAGAAACCTAATTGGTTTTCTTTCAGAAGGTCATATGTTTCAGTTTTCCTAAAAATGGGCAAAAAAAGTAAATTGGTCTTGAATCAGAAATGTGCTCTGCTTGAACATGGGTTTCAAGACACTTGGAACTCATTTCAGATCCAGACCTGCATGTCTTAGTAGTAAGAAAAATAATGTTGAAAACCCAGATTGTCCCCACAAAATACAGACATGAGGCTCATTTTCATAATTCTTTCTTTAATTGTATGAAGTTAGCATTACAAATTATTATGTCAGTGTTCCCACATAGCCTAAGGCAGCTCTGATTTAAAGTATACTGTCACAAATTCTGTTCTCATTAACACTGATATTTCTTGTTTTGATGTGAAGTAGATCTTCTGTAAGACCACTGAAAAGATATGTGGTTTAAAAAAAAAGAACCTTAAAAAAAACAGATCTAAAAAGATCTTAGTTGTCTGAAGTAAGTTATGAACAAAATATATTCTACCTCAGAATGCAATCCTAAAAACCTGAACTTAAATGCCATCAAACTGGAGGAAGTTTCTCCACAACTCGCTTCAATTTACATAGTTGTAATTTCTGAGATGCTAAACTTGTACTTTTGTGACTGCTCAAAAGCATCTTAGTCTTGGTGTGTGTAAGCAGTACATATCTTGAGCCCTGTCAGGGTCTAAAAATGAAATGCTTTTCCTATTCTCACTGAATAAATCAATGCATGCCTACAAAATCAAGCTTTCTGTAAAACACAGTGCATATTGTTTTACCTTGTTTTTAAGCACAACCATTAAATTGATGTTTAAATTGTTTTAATATTCCTTTATCCCAGAAAATTATTTTTGTCTTTATAGACTCAAAATTACAGCTCCTAATTTCTGGAGTCTTAACTGTATCTCCTGATGATACTGTTTACTTTGATATTATCATTAAAGCCCTACCAGGACGGGTTGTGTGTATGCTTACATTCCCTAATCCATGAACCATGTACGTCCCTTACATGAAACAATTATTGAAAAAAATCCTGCGTAGAGTCAGTAAACCTGATCTCCATGAATAACCAAAGAGTTTCAGATTAAGACACTCTGCTAATGGGAGACTTGTGCGGGCTCAAATCACGCAGGACAGGGCGGGGGAAAAACCCTCTTGGCTCTCCCACTTCCTTGGAGAACTGTCACGGATTTCCAGCCTGTGATTCAAGTGCTCTTGGTGGTTCATTTACCACTTCGGAGAGGTCTATAACAGGTATTTCAGAAGCATTCCTACTAACAGTTACTTTCAGTTTCCGAAACAGGGTGCTCTCATTTTTTCAAAGAACTTGTAGGAAGGTACAAATTGAGAAGTTGTTCAAAATATTGCTGCAACATGTACAGCTACATGCTCTACGTATGTATGTGGGTAAATGACCACAGTAGTCACAGTTCCTTCTCTGGTTGGTTTAATGGAAAGGGTGTCCTCTCCTTCATTTTTGAAGGAGAGCACTCTGGAATTTTTCACTCTTCTCATGCATTCTAGAGGCAACCAAGGTGCCCTTGTGGGGGACAGACAACTTGAGCATGGGTATTTCAACCATTAAATGGCTTCCTGGAGCTCAACCTAACCTAATTTACTAGCTCAAGTCCCATAAAAATTACCCAGACACTTTCCAAATTTTATATACTGTGAACTGTGTTATACAGAGGCACAAGGGGAGTTTCTGGGGTTTTTTTTTGTCAGAGAAATGTCAGAGAATGTCTTCATTATCTTGACTTAAAAAAACCCAAAATTAGAGAGTAATTAATCGTCCTTGAAGACATTTACATCTAAATAGCAGTAACTGATCTAATGAACTCAAATTTACTGTGCTACAATGAATGTAGATCATGGAACAAAGAATAGTTGGGGAAAAAAGATTAATATTTATACAGTGTAATTTTTAAACAAAGCCATCCAGAATAATTAAGTATGTGTGCATGTGTAAGAAGGGGTTTTAGTAATTAGAAAGCATTCCTATGGTACATTTTATAGTTTAGGATGCAATGAAAACTATTTTTTAAAATAGTGTTTTAAAGAGTAGTCCTTTCTGTTGAAAGAAAAGTACAAGATTTTTGTTTAGTTTTATAGATGAAGATGAAGCTCTTCTTGTTTTCACTGAAACTGCTGAAATCTTGGCCACTGACGTCAAGAGAGCTGGCTTAGGCTCAAACAATACTTGTCAAATGTATTTCGTTCAATTTACAGCTATTTCTTATAAATGCCCGCACATCTTCTAAATGCAGTAAACAGTGTCATCTAGAGGATTTTTTTAAGTACTGCATGTCAACTACAACATCTCTTCCACAATGATTTTGACAAGCAAACTGAAAGCATGAAGCTAAATCGTTGCCATAGTAATTATCCTTAAAAAAAAAATATATATTGAAGACACTTTGCTTTTGGGACACCAAAAAGCCTAATACACTGTCACAACAACATACTTGGATGCCTTAAGGCTGTTCATTTAATCACAGGCATTTCAAGAAATTAAGCTAACATCCACTATTACTGTGAATCTTCGGTTTAGTTCACTTAAGGTGACAAAATATAATATCATGTAGTTTTGACCAGTGCATATGTAAATAATTGCCTTAATTATTTGTGCTTAATATAATGTAATTCAAATTGCACTAAGAAATTTGTAAAAAAACACTTTTAAAACCTAAGTAAAACCAGCAAATAATAATTGTTAACTCATCGAACAATAGTTTGGGATATACGGTAGGAAGCAATCTATTTGAAAGGACTTAAAAGAGAGGTACATTTTGAATGTCATCTGATGTCGACAACCTGGCATTACTAAGAGATCTCTATTTCCAACCTTAGATGCAGTGAGTGGCAATAATTAACAAAACCTCATTCCATCAACAGGTGATGAGTTATACAGGTCCTTCTCCCCCTTTTTCATAATTCAGTTCTGCCATTTTCTGGGTTAAAACCTTTATCAGATCTTTTTTATTTAAAAACAAAAGCAAAACAACCAAACAACCAAAAATCCTATATGTAAATAACAAATTGCTAGGAAAAGTGTTATTGTTTCCTTAAATGAAATAGCATTTTTTCTGTCTAGACCACAAACATCCTGCAATTCTCTGCTGTCCTTGCTTTGCCAAAGAAGGACTTAAAAATTTCATCTGTTATCCCACTCATGCTTGTCATAGTTTCACATTATTTTGCAAGAATTTAAACATCTAAGGCCGTGTCTAATTTCAGTCATGGGTCAGGCAAGAGTGCAATCTGTATAGATCTCGAGTGCAATGTGTCCATTAGGATGTAACTTAATATCTGTTTTACAAATGAGCTGCATTAAAAACATACCATTGCTTAATGAGGCTATAATGTTAATTAAATGAATTAAAAACTGTAATATGAAATAAAATCAAACAAGACAGTTACATGATACAGGAATTTAATTACAATAAAGTTTCAGTAAAGCTGTCAAGTTAACTAGTTACAGATGAATACTTTGATGGGATAATACTGGCTAAAAAGCAATTTTCCTTTTACAATTCCGTTATAATTAAAGTGACCATCCATTTTGAAGCTTTACATCACCTACATTCAACAATAAGCTTACATTTTTATGGGTATATATTATGGGAATAATGACAGTATAAGAATGGTGGCTGAGGTAATTAAAAACACTACTGCATCCAGACCATTACTGCCTGACAAGAAAAGTTGCAAACACTTGCAGGAATGAAGCTAGAGGAAAGAGGATGCCTGTCAGATAATGCTTTTCCTATTCTAGTGATTCTCCTAAAGTTTGGTGACATGGATGATAGGACCATAATCTTCTTTGTGATCAAGAAACAGTAGTAACAGTATTTAAATAATAAAAAATGTTATTTCAAACTCTTTTACTTAATCAAAAGACCTTGCTTTTTCAGGTAAGGAAGAGACCACAGAGCCAGGTACCACGTACCCAGTTCTGAGGGGCAAAGGAGCAGAGAAGGGTGGAAGCACACAGCATCCAGAGCTTCTTCCTGAGGAGATGGTAACCATGGACCTGCAGGGGCAGGTGCTTCATCAGGCAGAACTCCGCTGGATTTGGATGTTTGCCTGGTAAATGCGTCTGTATGGGCAAAACAAATGTGATCCCGCAGTTGCACAGAACGTTTCCTATTTCATCCGTTCCCTTTTATTTTCAGGCGGAGGAGCACTGTGAGACTGACTGCTCCCTGTGCAGAACTCGAGAGGCAGCATACGCAATACAGGGTAAGTTTCTGCAAGTTAGTACTTCTAACACGATCACTAATGTTTCTACATCTCCAGAGGGTTTTGGTGCAGGAAGACAGTTGCTCTAGAAGGGTATCTGGAGGTAAAGTATGAACTCTAATGAAAGAAGTGAAAAAAAGCAAACAGCTGGGCTTCCTACCTCGAGATAGCTGGGGAAATGGAAATGGTCCATAGCAGCATCAAATAGAAAAATGTGATCCCTCACAGTAGTTTGTTGTTTGTTGTTTTTTTTTTTTTTTTTAAGTAATGTTTTATGCAGTTTACCTGTAGCAATGATAGACTTTTAGGAAGCACTTGGTAGCAAAACAAGTGGGAGTATTCTGACAAGAAAGGGCTGTAGTCAGGAAGGGCAAGAACAAAGCAGAAACAAAGGCAATACCAAGAGAGAGGATATAAATTAGGAAATAAAAGGAGAAAGAGAGCAGCATCTATGTAAGTTTGGTATAATTAAAACGTATTTTTGATTGGTGGTTATACAAACATACTTTCGAGCTTAACTGCTAGTTCGATATGAATATTTACATTTAAATGTGTGCTGGTACTTGATAGTACCACAGTCAAGTTGTACAGTTGTCAAGTTGTCAGTGGCCTAATGCCTTGACCTCTGGTATCCTTAGTAGATGATACAGTTCAGTGTTAAATTTACTGCCGAAGTGTCTCAGACTGTCCCCACCAAATAGGTTCAGTGCTTGCAAAAATGGTTTCTGTGCTCAGTCAAAAAGATCGCACAAATACAACTGCCCAAGTGTGAAACCTCAAAGTAAAATTTTTTATGTAACTACTTCCCAAAAAGTAACTTTTGCCCAAAATGAGTTTTGTTAGCATGTTACAACTGAATATCTGTATCAAAATGGGTAGGCATGTCCATGAATTACCCATGCATCGCCATGCCTGAGTGTCCTATAATCATCTGCAGTGCTGCCCTCTTATATGCAATATTGGGGGTTTGTTTCTGTTCATAGAGGGTTTATTCTTCTGGAGCGCTGCCAGGCATTTCAATATCCACAAATAGAGAACACTGGTAAAAATACCATAGTCTTTCACAAATTCATTTTTGGGAGAGACATGGTGAAATTTAAAAACTGTAGGAAGGAACAACCCTGACAAATCACATTTTTCTCTGTTACACTTCAACATCAAACACTTCTCGTTCCTGTTTTTATTTGCTCAGTAATAGTTAATTACATGTCTTATTGAAAATCCTCCATTGCACTGACAAACCGTTGAGAAACAGCAGGGGTTTATGAAACAAATACCTGCCCTTACATACCAGTTTATGGAACTGGGAAGCTCTCTTGCAGACAGCAATAAAGATGAGAGTAAAGAAGATAGTGAGAACAAGCTTTAGCTGATGGTGTCAGAGGATTGCTGCTGGAGCCATCTATTAAATGTGGATTCCTGGTATTGGACTAGATAATCACACTGAATTGATAGGATAGCACAGCCAGCGATGGCAGGAATAAGTTTGCTGAAAATTTATGTCAAGATTGCCTTGGAGCTGCTGGTATCATACCAATATAAGCTTTCTTTGTCTGTAAAGATGAGATTTGTCATAAATATCTAGAAACTTACCATTTCTGACTGCTACTGGTCAGTTGTAAACCAATTTGGAACTGCTACCATGTCATACCTAACACTGGCATCAACAAAAATGCAGGTCTCAATAGAAGAGCAAGGCAGGAAGATGTTACGATTTGAGGAGCTGAAAAGCTTCATATTCTCAAATGGCAGCTTCAGAAGCAGCTTGTATCTTTTTTTTTCTTTTTTTTTTTAAGGAAAATGTCGAAAAGTTCGTCATCATCTGCTGTGGAGTTGAGCCTGCAGCAGACCCATGCACTCAGAAAGTAATGGTAATCTAGAGTGGAAATAATTTGGATTTGTATTCCCACATTCTGGTGGGATTCTATTTCTGAACATCAGATTCAAAGTTATTTAATAAATGTCATGATCTTCTGCATGGGTTATCTGAAACCTGAAGTCTTTACCTAGCTGCGTGCATATTATTTCCAGAAAGAGCCCCTCGTGGAACTTGCCTCTGCGTTCATACAGTAAGAAAGCAAACAACAAAAAGATCTCTGAGAGAGAACAAAAGGACAAAACCAAGGCAAACTCAAAAAATGTTGCTTAGCAATGCATCCTGTATCACTCCAGGGGGATGGTCTTTGCCACAGATATTTACATGTTATAAGTAGAGTTTATTGAAAAGCAGAGAAACATTTGCACAAAGCCAAAAACATAAATAAATGGTATATTGCTTTTTTTTTTCAGTGCTGCAAAAGACACAAGCAAAAAATACATGTATACATATATTTTTAAAAGCAGCTAATTTGGAAAAAGTTGGTTTGTTTTTTTTTTTTTTTAATTTCCCTTACTCATCCTTTCTCTTCTTACCCTATTTTTACCATTTGGTTCAATGCACTGAGTGATAGCTCTGCTAGGGTTTACTTTTATATTCGTAACTTTGCACCTATGAAAGCTTCAGAATGGTGAAAGAAGGAATTATGTAACTTTAAAAAATTGAGTTTTGGAAGAGTGGCAGACTAGAAAAATTACAGGGCTTAATATTTCTTTTCGTGCTTTCATGACTGAGGGTCTGGAAGAATGAAAAAGGTAGAAAAAAATCCTTCAAGGCTGCTCATATTATTGTATTAAATTGCAAGGAGCAAGAGAATAAAAGAAGCTAAATTGAGGACATTTCAACATTTACATTAATTACCATCTCCAGATCTTTTGAGGATTATAATTGAAAAAGATCTGTAGAAAAGAAAAAATCTATAGCAATTGTCTTAATTCTTCCAGTTTGTTTTTTTTTCCTTTGTAGAAAGCCTTGCCTATTTAGACATCTCCCCTTCTCCTATTTATGGTCTGCTTCCTTTCCGGCAGACTGCTACAGACCTCATTCCAAACTGGTGACAGTGTACTTTTTATCCTTTCCCTTCTGGTGCAGCGCATTCAAATGATAAGAAGCCTTACCATGTGCATATGCTCACTGAGTACACGAAACGCAGGCATCATGCATATTAATTTTCCTCACAGACTGATTTGTGCCATGCTTTAGGTCACAGGTTTCGTAGTTTCCTGTGAGTTACATTTTCTAGCACAGCATCGTACACTGCCTGAGATGTATTTCACGGCTTTTTGTAATTCCATTTTATCTCAGCATTTTATCAGGTATAATGCATAGCATTTTTAACAGCAAACTCTTGAGAGGAACATTTTACAGCATAAACTTGCATATATATGAAAATATATATAGATGGCAGGGCACGGGCAGGAGGTGGGGAATATTTTTAACCTCTAACATTCTCAACACTCAGTGTAAAACTCTATTTATTTTATAGTGGAATTTGTACACGTTTTCCAAGGATTAAAAAAAAAAAGAGAGTTTAAGGCACAGAAATTGTCATTTTGTCTCTCATATTACAAGGCAGAGACACCTTGCTGTTTGTGCCAGTAGAGATAACTATGTTCTTTTATCACCTTAGAAGGAATCCTTCTGAGTAATAAAGATCCTCAGCACCTTCTTGATCTTTCTTCTTAAACAAGCAAGTCCTCAGCTTCCTGGCTACACAAGTGAATGACATTTTACAATGTAAGAAATGTGGGAGAAGTACACATAGGATTAGTTGCTTGTCCTCCAATAATCTCTTAAATTCTTTTAGCCTTTCCTACCATTCACCACCCTGTCACTGTGACGTGTTAAACAGCCTGAGTTATTTGTTTGTTCACAGTTTCTGTGCGCAGTGTGTTTTGTTGAAAGGCTGCGCCGGACAGCAAGGTCAAAAGCTGCTGCTTCGTTTTGTCCTGGATTTTGCACCCTCTGAAGGGAGAGGGAGGTGGGGTTTTCTCTGGGAGCGAGCTTAGAGGCTTTGCTGGAAAACCTCTGGCAAGTGCAGGGTGGAGCAGGCAGGGAGCTGCAGCTGATGTGCGAGCCAGCGAGAAGCAGAGAGGACAGACACAGAGGTGATGGAAAGGAAACTTTCTGAGACAGAGGCAGTCTGCTTCAATCCCCGGTGAAAACTGCTGGGTGAAGAACAAGGTCAGAAGGAAGGACGGACACAGTGGATAGGGGAGAGATTTGTTTACAAATGGTTTAAGCTGTTTCTCCAACAAAATCTTATTTTTCTCTGTTGTAATAGTTACCTTGTCCTACCCTGCTACCTAATGAATGATTATTTTTAACACTCAAAGCCCTATTTTGTGGTTTGACGTAAGGACTTATGCTGGCAGACCTACCTCATGGTGCTGGCTGACTCACTGTCACATCACACTGACCAGCAATTTGCACAATGAACAGCCTCTCAGCTACAGGACAAGAGTTAAAACTTAACTGCTTTGGCAGTCTACATCCAGAAGAACTGAGGTGGAAAAAGACTTAGTGTCGGTACGGTTTCCCAAAACAGAGAAGGGGATATGAAGGTAACATTTCTGAACTGGATGTAGGGGAAAGTATTTCTTCTCTAGTGCCAAGTCAGCTGCTGCTGGGAGCTTATTAACCTCTGTGTATGACCATTGAGGAATGAATTCCTATCAGTTTACAAAGCATAGAAAATGTTGTAAGGCAGAAGATGGAAAAAGACATGATAGGACAAACTGAGAGCAGTCTGAAGGGCACATCTTTTTATTAAGCCTGACGAACATTGCCTCCTGTAGTAGCAGGCTGCTGAACTTTCCAGGTTTTGTAAATAACTCAGTGTTTCCTCCATTACAGTAAATATACAGCATATCTTTAAGTCTGGTCTTAGACTTTAGGAACCTTACCCTCCATTCCCTGGTTTCCCACAGATGCGTTCTCTCAAGCACAAATGTCTTTACTAATTGTATACTAACAGCCTGACACTGATGTAAATTTTATCGAACCATTCCTAATTGGAAAAGTTAGAAAGTTAGAGATGTGAATAAAAGTGCACATACCTATGCAAAACCAAAAGGAAGTCAGTCAGTCACTGGTCACAAAAATGAGGTTGATGATAGGAAAGAAAAATATTGCCTTTCAGTAACTTTGCCCCTCCCAAAGTTAAGTATAACCAGTTAGATAATGACTATACTAACATTACTCTAATTTGAATGTGATTTTTGTAAATGTTGGAAGAAACCACATAGGAAATAACTGCAAAAACTTAGACAAAAGAGAATCAGGTCCATGGTGATACAACCTTCTGTAAAGTCCACAACAGATGGGTAAGGTAGTCTATTTCATTGCCGTTCTGGCCTGAGATAAAGTATCTATGCATCATCTTACTGTGTATATCTAGTAATGATGTCTTCTCTCCCGACTTCAACTTTTTTCTTTTTTCTACAGCCCCCTTTTTACCACCCGTTTTGTGGAGATGTGTGGGTTTGTAAGGGATTCCTCAAGGAATCAACTCAGAGGATTACTCAAAACATGAAGGATTTCTTCCACTTGAATATGGTAGGCAATGGTCTCAAAAGGACTTTGCTACTGCCTGCCAGAGGATTGAATAGACCCTTGCGATGACCTCAGGGGCTGCAGAGAAGAACAGGTAGGTGGCAGGCACGGCTTCTGAAATGGTAAGCAAGGTATTGTCAACAGGCTTCATCTAGCACTGCTCAGCTATCTTAATCGGCTTCCATACTGCAATCTACACAGGTTTTTCCCTCCACTGAGTATACAAAAAACCGACAGTTTCTTGTAGCCAAGTTTTGGACTGTGAATTCAAGAGGGAACAATACTGCAAAGTCTTACAGCCCACAGTTTTCCAGGGAAGGAGTTAGGCAGAAAGTCCATAGGTTGACTACAATGTAAACTGAATTGATGTGCATGTGTGTACTTTGGTGACTTGTGTGCATCCCATTTGTCGTAACTGTACTTCTTTTTTGCACAGGCTTAACTTTTTTAATGTACAGTTATCTCAGATGATTTTCATTTTTTAATAGAAATTATTGTACACATCCATTTTTTGTACTTAAAAAGACCACCTTTTGGAAATATTTTGCTGATACATTAAATATAAATCACTTTTCACAAAGTATTATTATAAAAAAGAAGTAAAATAATGCAAGTTCCATTTGATAAAAATGAAGATAAAAACAGTATTAAAAAAACAAGATAGCCTATGTGATTGTTTCTCAGTGTTTTGAAGAAGTCTCTCACCTCTGTCAGCTGCGCCATGGTGATGCTTTCACAGATAACATGAAAACATGTTATCACTGAGTAATTTCTGACCTTATTCAAAGATAACTCTTTACTTTAGTCATCAAAAAGCTCTGTGCACTGTTGTGCAACACCCTTGGTGCCGGCAATACTTTGTTGCTGGTGAGCTGAATCCCCAGCACAACAGTAGGTAGCTACTGATCAATAGCAACCGAAGGTGACACGTTTCCGGAAGATGCTGGCTGTGAGCTTCTGAACTCTCTGGAGAACACAGAATTTGGCATGAAAGACACCCAGAATCTTAAACAGCCCTTTTTTATCCCCGATTCTGTAGTTATTACTGATCTATGCAGCTCTGAAGGCACTCGCTTTTTCCACCAAGCAGCACTCGCTTTATGAATGTCAAAATGGTACTTTAAAAGGTGAATACCATCCAAGCAGCAGTCACATTGTCCACCACAGTTTCTGGCTCTTGTTGCCAAAACAATTGTTTCTATCATTAGGTTTATTAGCAGTCTAACTTAATTAGCTAAATGACATTGTTCAGTGGTAAGTTCTCCAGTACATCTCTGTTAACCATTGCATATTTAATGTGGATTTTATTTATGTAGATAGTCTGGCAGGTGGGCAAAAAAGAGATGGACAGAAGACAGAGAAAGAACTCCAACAGAGGGGCCCTTCCTACCCAAGATGTTTAACCAATGAAGATGCAAAATGAAAGGACAAGGGCTGTTTCCTGTACTGGATTTCATTATAGTCTTTATTCTTGAGGAACAAGAGTTAATTTCTTTTGAGAAAAACATGTTAAGATGGCAGATAGGCAACAGGTGATGTATTGAGTGAAACCTGATTTCCAGGTGCTTTTGCCCAGGCACAGAGGGAGCATCTGCCAGCTACGTCTTTCCTTTTTCTTACTTACTCCATAGAAGAACAACTCCCAGGTATTGTCCAGACATTTGTAGGAGCAGCTTCTATCACGTGCTCCCCCTGGAAATCTTTTCCATAGGGGAATTAAGAAGAACAAGGCTCCAGAGAGAAAGTTAATTGCATTTTCCTAAGGTTAGCATAGCATGCACAGTACCACTTACTTTGTAAAATACTGCCCAACATACGACAGTGGATGACCACTACAGGATTTTATTGTATTTAGTGCTAGTGCCATTGCAGTGGCATCCAATAATTGATAGCTATCAAAGGGCTCTTTATATACTTTGTTACACTACTTTGATGGATATTTTGCTTTGGCTTTCATTTCCCTGCACTGCTTTTTAATATAACTTGTAATCCTGTGAGAGAGACTCAGATCAGCTTTATGTAAAAGCATCTTCAAGTTCCTTCACTGTGTATTTAACTGTTGCTTCCTTATGCAGAGGGTAACCTTCCTAGTTTTTTTCTATCTGGATGCGCTTCAAAAAACAGAGTAATGGCCCTTTTGTAGTTTCCTCAGAAAGAAATCTAACCCCCTTGCCGCCAAAGGATACAGGGAATTTTTCAAAGTCCTCTTAAGTGTAAACTGTGTGCAGATCATCCCAGACATATTTGTAGGGGTGTGACCAGGTGTATATATCCCACTGCAGAACCAGCTGTTTAGGTTATATAGTATAATATATTCTGACTGAAAACAGATTCACATCTGTAGAGGAAAAGGAAGAGAAACAGTGAATTTCAGAAAAGAAAGTAGGAGAAAATAGACCTGGGTATGGACCATCAGGAGTCCTCACATGGGTCACAGCCCACTTTCTCATGGGTGTGGTATTTGCAGAAAAGAAGCAGTCAGAAGCCACAACTCAGACAAATTGTTTTAGACACCTGTGGTTTGTGGCCTGGTCATCTGTGAAAGGACTTGCTATTTCACTGAATCAAACTTTCTGCAGGCACGTAAAAATTCAATTCACAATATCCAGTCAAGGCCTTTCACATGCTGAACACCCGGCCAATGTGCTAAAAGAATCAGCCAAAGAACCAGCAGCATCTAAAGTTATAATGCAAGACAGAGTCTGAGCAGGAAAGACTGAGGATCCTTCTAAAGTCCCTTTGGTGGGACCCTGCTGGACTCAGATGAGACTGTTTTAATAGGAAACCCTTAACAGTCAGATCTCCAATGCTCTAATGCTTTGTCTCCAGGCTTTGTCTTTGTGCCTCATAAATAGTTGAAGAATTCTTCAATTTTGCAGCTGTTATTGTAATTAGCAAGCTAAATGACTTCTGCTTTTAAAACCGTGAATCACAGTTAACTGCTTAATGTTACTGCTGTAAACATGTGCTTTATTGACATCTTAAACCCTTTCATTGTGAGACTGCCTTTTCTTTCCTTGCATATACCTCTGTTAAAAACAGTCTCGTGTCCCTACCCAAATAAGTGGCTCACCAAGCAGCTCTCAACCTAACTGAGAAAGTTAGTGATCTGGTTTTGTAAGTAATTTTTCTCATCCCTTATGTGTTAAGGCCTATTTTAGCCTTCCTGTTTTCTAAAACCATGGCTGTAGTTCACCCTAAAACTTCACAACGTGTTTTACTGTATTCAGGAGAGGAAAAAAAAAAAATCAGTTGCAGAAAATTTCTCTAATCTCAGAGATTCTCTACTGGTGCTGAACAATTATGTACATTTTTTTAAAAAAAAGAGGAAAACTGCTGCATTTCACATATGAGTGGTTGCATTTCATTAGTATCTGAACTCATTCTTTTGTTTATAAAGGAGTTTGGGTTCTTTGATATGAATGAAACATAGATAAAAGTTGTTATTGTTGTTACCAAATCAAATAGATTCCTGGTGAAACTCCACTGGTTTTATCACATTTCAAGAGGGTGAATTTAATCTAATACTTTGAAAACCATTATTACCTACAGAAGGACTGGAAATAAAATGTTTTAAAATTTACAAATACTGTGTATTGATCACTGATAAAGAGGAAGCATATTCTGCACAGCTATGACATGTTGCTTACCTCCCCATGTGGATGTGAGGCCACCAGAAATGGATACCTTGAATCTGCATCTCTATGTACCTAACTGTAATTATAGTAATGTGTTGAAATTCAGATGCTATGCTGGGTATAAATGCGGCATGATTACTTCTTTTCCCAGGACATCAAGGAGATTGATAGGTATCCAAAGAAGTATTTAAGTACTGCAATACCTAATTTCTGAGAGCTCTGCAGACAAACTATATTTTCCTCTTTTTCAATGCATGGGTAAACTGAGGTGTCACTCAAATTTGCAAGCTGAACAGGGATTCACATGAAATAGTCAAGCTTTTTGAAAATACTGAGGATAGAGAAGGGTAGGACCTCAACCCCTTCCTCAGGAAGACATAATTATTTCTATGACATGAGAATTCTCTTATGTAAGAGCCTGAGAACCCTCTGTTACACACTGCTACCCAAAACCTGACAAATAAAAACTGAACAACAAGAAAGCCTACAGAAAAGTCCCAGCCACTCTCAGTATAGTAATAGAGTACTCATCTCAAAGGATGCTGAGGCTAAAGGTGAGGATTCAGTTCTCAGAGTCTCTGTCCTAGGAGACTACTATGATATTGGATAAAAGCATTTTGTGTGATGCTGTTCAGACATATAAGAGAGTTGACCATACTGGAAGTCCCTGGTGAGACCAGCCATTTAACAGCCTTACCAGGGCATAGGCACAAAGCAGTGTGGTAGCATCAGGACCTCTATTATGGAGATCATTTGACAGGGAATAAAGGGTTTTCAGTTGCCTATAGATGTAGGTGGCAGCCCAGTAAGGCTTCTGAGCAACATAGTAAAGCCACAACATTGGTGTTCAGTGTGCAAGTCCCTTTGTACATGTAGTCTAGTATAACAGTAACACAGTACTTCCAGCACCAAAATATGTTTATGGCAGATCACTAGCATTTAGTCTAAATTTGTTGTGAAGTCCTCAGCAGTGCAGGCTTCATTTTTTCTTAAAGTTTCCAGATTCCACAAGCCTCCAGTGTAATCTGTTGTCCTGTCATTAACATTACGCATCAGGGTATGGACAGCCTCAGTTTAAGACTTCTTGTTTACTGAAAAGATGAAAAGGTGCTTGTCATAGCTGTAAGTAGCTGACTGTGATCCAAGCAGCATCGACAATAACAATTTCTTATTCTCTTCCTATTTTATCTGCATTTAAGCAGACCGAAGAAGAAATTTAAAGAGTGAATGAGACTCTCAGAAGTCCTCATAACTTATTGAAAGACCATGAAGAAATATGTAGCAATATTTAGGAAATGACTAATACCTTCTGGAACAAAGCTTTCCCTTTTGGTAAAAGCCACTTCTGTTTTCCTTTTGGATTCCATGAGCTGTCAGATACATGAATTAAAAACATAGAAATATTTTAGAATAAAAGGCATATTCTTAGTAAGGCTCATGCTGCTCTTAGATCCCTCTGTCTTCTCAAAGAGATTTAGCTTCTGTGTTCAACTGAAGATTATCAGAATGAACAACAACAAAAAATGATAACAATAAAGAAACAAATACATAACAAAGTATAAGCAAGAAAGAATTGCAATGCCTCTGCAGAGACAAGTGTTTCAATTAATTTTTGAAATTTTTTGGGATCCTTGTAAAATTCTGCAATTTGTGAAATAAAGAATTGTCATTGCTCTAAGTTGCAACATAATTTCTAAATGCCTAAAGAAAAAAAACAATACAGAAATTTCATTAAGGGATAAAACTGTTTAAATATTCAATCTGGACAAGTTGTCCCAGCTCATGCCTTTATTGATCAAGCTCTATATGGAGGAAATGTCAGTGCTGAAGTCAAAGAATCTACATTTATGCAGATATCGTATTTATTACTACACAAATATTCAGACATTTAAATAGCAAAGAACTATAGGAAACAATGTACCAAAGTTATGTGTCATAAAACGGTGCTGTTGAGCTCAGTGAGACTTCCAGGTATAAATAGTGTCAGAATTTCATTCCATACCTTTGTCTTTGGATGTCACCAGCAGGGAAATTGATTTCTTTTTAAATTCTTGCGGGACCCTCCCAGCGGTTAGACAGAACTACTAGACAGATCAACAAGAAGCTGCAAATGGGATTTGTCTGTAGCTTTGGTGTTACTGAAAATGGGACATAACTGCCAAAACTATTGCTTGTGTTGTAGAACAAATTCTCTCCTGATGTAAAATGACACAATTCCATTGACTTCAATGACGTTACACCAAATTTATGCCAGGAGAGTATGTAGCTCTTTATCCATTTATCTATAAGCTGGTTGCTGTGACTTAATTTCAAATGAATTATGTTACTGCTCTTGGTCTGTGCCCTTGCAGCACTTTATTACTTAGAAGGCTAGTTCAGCAGAAATAAATAAATATGTGATTTGCAGTCTCAGCAAATGTCCTAGCCAGGAACAATGGCCTCTCTGCAGTGTACCAGACTAATTGCCCCCAATTTTCTGCTCTAACCTTCATACCCAATTCATTCCCTTCTTGTACTATTCTCCTTTTCCTTTTTTCATCTGATCCTCATGTTCAGACTTTCTCCAGTGTCAGCAAGTCTTTAACCACCAACTCTTATGTATTCAAATTCCTTTAGAGAATAACTTCCTATACAGTGATCATCAAAAATGTGTATTACATTTAAGAAAGTATATTATTTAAGAAAAGAATGCACTTTAAATCTTTCCTTCTTAAGCTCTCACCCTGAATTTTTGTGTTTGATAGTATACCCTAACATTTACGGTAACAAATACTGTCATTATAATTGTGTCCTGTGCTTACTAGTACTTCATCATCCAATGTTTTTCTAATTTCATAGTCAAAACCTGCCATCAAATATTATAAGCAGTTTAACTGACATTCATACAAGTAGGAAGATTTTTAAGCTTATTTTAAGGCTGATTGGCAGCAACTTGCTATTCAAAATCTGAATGCAGTAGCAATAAGTTAATGATAAGCATTAATAAATTCGTGCTTGAGGTCATTACTTAGATACTAAGGACCTTTTGATGATTAGAGAACGTGTTTGAAAATTGTTCTGGGCACCTACTTAACAGCCTGTGACTTTGGAAGGCATTAATCCAGAACATTGGCTTCATTTTCTCATTAAGTCTTCTCCATTATAGGAGGTTGTTTGCGAGGCTTGTTGGAATCAGTGGTGCACGGGAAGGATGAAATTAAAGAAACTGGTCTGAGTGAAATAAGTAGTTCCTAGCTGCTTACTTTGGGGGACACCTGAAGAATTTAACAGAATTGGTTTCCACAGTCCAGCTGCATTTCTGCTGAGTAGTTCAGCCAGGTGTAGAGCCTGAGTCTATGACCTTTGTGTGCTTATCGGGTATGAAAGACCATGGAACATTCTGTTGAATACAGTGTGTAGGTAAAAAGCAAAAGAAAGATTCATGAAAGCCATGATATCTGTAAAATGTAAATGTTACATTGCTGTTAATTCTTTTATTAATAAAAAACCATATTTTACATAACAAGTGCATTTTTTCAGTTAGGTAAATATTCCTCCCTGGATTTGCCTTTATCTGTGATATGTTGAAAGTTAAATGCCAAGCTATCTAATGTTGATATGTTTTCCAAATATATCCTTTACTCTTCTTTCCCTTCAGGTTTCTCCATCTTACTCTGTTCAGCTAGTCTAGACTAGCAAGTCTAGACTGGGGGAATTCTATGCTCAGTTCCTACCTTTTGGATCATATCTCTGTCCTCCTTATTGCATCATTAAAATAATCATACTGTATCTGACTTGTGGCTTATCTCTTATCTGACCTGGCGTTCTGCTTCTAGTGTCCCCTGTGGACACATAAAAAGAACCATTATGAAACAAGATTATCACTATGTAAAATTTTCTCCTAGTCTCACTCAGCATTGATATAACATTTGATAAACTCCAAAGTAAAAAAATGGAATCTTGCATAATGTCTTTCATATTGTGCATAGTTCCAGTATGCATCAGGCCATATACTCTGGGTAACACCCTGCAAGCATAGTTATGGTCACTAGGGTTTAAAGGCAAATTCTTAGCTAACTTGACTTTGCTGGGGAAAAAAAAAAAAAAATTAGATGTTGTTCCTATCTAATACAGTTTAAAAAAGATGATTTAATGAGATTTCCAAGAACAGCGTAGATTATTAACTTTCTACCAGAGATGTGTTAGTAAAATCAGACTAAAACCCCTCTTTTTTCAATGTAGGTTGTTGATACTGCATTTATATAATGAATCTAAATGTAGTCAAACCAAATGATATTCAAGATTTTGAGATGTTGAGGTATTCATGCTACTAGTCTTGTACTTCAGTTGATGTTACTTTGCATAGTCTGGTTTGTCTCTGTCTTTACCCCAACGCTCTCTTCCTCCCTAGTGCTCATGCATGTGTCCCATCTTTCCTGTCCCACACCCCACGCCTGACCAATGCAAGTCCTGCCTTTCCAGTAAAATATCAGAGACACTATTTGCATTGTGCAAATAAGAGTCAGTACAATGGACAGAATGAGTGAGGGAAGAGAGCACCTATAGTGCAATAGCCTGAGTAGAAAACACAGTCCCAATACACCTAGAACCATTTGAAAGTTTGACCCTATCCAATTTTTTTGAAATGTTCCTGCTGACTTCAGGACAACTATTCTGTATGTTTGTGCTACAGAAAGTCATGCACATTTATGAAAATTTTTACTTATGCAATATCTAGCTGAAGAATGTAAGGGATCTTCCTTCTTTTTCCTACATTCATTATCCTTTATTATAGATTTTTAAATATTATCATATAAGAAGTTTTTTGTTTTTATGGGAAAAAAGTTTTAGAATGTTTTGTTTCATTTGCACTTTGTATGAAGGTGTGATATTTATATTTTAAGTTTAAGTTAGTATTACCAAAAAAACCCCAACCACAAAACCCTGGCAAAAAGCTTTAAATCATTTCATGACCATTTTGGCAAGTTCAAGCAATGGAAATTCCAGATAGGACAAAATACGTTTCCCTCCTTTACAAGCAATTTTCCATATTTTAGGAAAAATTTCAATTATTAGTTTTATGTATACATTTAACTGATATAGGATAGTTCTTGTAAATTAATTGAGCAAGAAATTTTTATTCTTTTCATATTCCAGTCAGTTTCTTCCAAACCTACCATTTCCCTCTACCCAACTCTAACTAGCTTCCAAACATGGATTCATAGCAAGTCAGGTTCTGCATTTGGCTTTAAGCCCATGCCTCTATTGAAAGTCTCCTATACTATATATAGGGAGGGTGTTAACCTTAATCTTTTCTATGGGTGTGACACCAGTATCAGAAAGGTTAATTTATTACTCTAAAACTGTGGGTAGATTTAGTCTATCAAGCTTTTTTAAGTCTGAACTCCTAAAATTATTCTTATCATTAAATATGAAATATGTGGCTGTTTTGGAACAGATACTTTATTTCTGTGTTTGATCAGAAAGTCCTTCTTGTTTACAGGTTTCCTGAGTTTTCTTGAGTGTCCAATTTTTCTGAGTATATATTCAGACTAGTACATGTTAAGAAATTAAAATTCTGTGCTGTTGCCCTGTTTTGAACAGAGTTTGGTTTGGCCCCTGTTTTATTCTTATGAGCTTTCCATACAAAGTAACGTAACGTTTTTCCTCCTAGGGTAAGATTAATCTGCCCTAGTTTGTGCTTAAAAAAAAATAATAATAATTTCTCTGTTTAACTCACCCTGTTCTTTCTTTATAGCCACCGAAGAGAAATGGGTACCTTAAGGGAATGATTCATCTCATCATAAGTTTTGTATCTAGGATAAGTCAGATGGATTGCCCTTTGGAGGTGCCAATTTCTTTCCAGTGCTACCAAGGGAACTTAGGGTGACTGGCTCAGTCTTATATCTGTAACTTTTAGATGTCTGAAGTTAAGTGACATAAGCTGTTCTTCCTTATCATAACATCTTCTGAGGATATGAAAAATTAATTCCATTCAGAAAATATTACCTTGAAGACAATAATGTTTTGACTGAGACTGACCCAAAATTTTAAAGATGATTCAGTGTACATATATTTGGAATATTGTATGCTGCTCTGGCGGAGTCTTGGGAGATTTGATGAAGTAAGCAGAGTGAGCACTGCTGCTCGCAGGAGAATTACCTGTACTTTTAGACACATGTAACCAGGATTTTATACAGAAAAAAAAAGATTTAAAATATGTTAATGGGATTCATCCCAGCTAACTTTAGAAATCTACAGTGGAGACATCTACATCTGATGTAGTCTTTGTAGGCTCCTTTTCTAATCAAGGGACAGAAATAAGACCTTTCAAGGTGCAATACTTCTAACCTGTTTCAGGTGCTTACTTTAAAATGAAATGAACAATGTCCCAAAGTTTCTGGTTTTCTCCACCCATTTTAAAACAAGACTAGTGAGTGTGATTAACTTAGGTGCAGGCACCAAATGTATTTCTCTGTTATTCTTGCATGGATTAGGAGGAGAAAATAGTATCAAATGTCTCCAAGTGGCCAAAAAGTTGTAAATGTAAAGTCTCAAAAATGTTTGGTGACCCTCAGCTCTTTAGTGTTGCATAATGCTAATATGTTGCTGTGACATCATTTAACAGCTGTGACATCGTACAAATATTTATGGCTCAAATGTGACATTGATTGATGATAAAGTCAATTTCAGCTGTGTAGAGACAATTATTCTACATTGTTACCTATGATATAATTTTTTTTAAAAAAGAGCTTAGAACTCATTTACAGTGATGGTAGAAAATCAACAACAGTGAGATGCTGAGAACATTTTGTTAACATCTCAACATTTTTAATATAGCTGCACATCATCATGAATACTTTTATTTATAAACTGATTTTTGCATTTTTTACAGTCTGCTCTGTCGTTTTGCAGACTCGAAATACTTCCTATATGAAAGCTTTTTTTTTCAGTGCTATATGTTTCTCCTTATTCTGTCTGCATTGTTATGTTATATTTCTTTGTCCTAAATTTGAGGAACATATTGCTTTTATTGTTCTAAAATCCTTCATCAGCATGAAATGGATGAGAATATTGGCACAGTATTAATTTGTGTGGTTTATATGGAGCTCATGTAGATACATAAATATATTTATGAAAAAATGTTTTCTTTTTTTATCTCTCTCAAGGATATTGCTTTGTAAGCCTTTGATTAATTTACCTTCCATTTCCAGATATCTTTCCTTTTACTTCTGTATACCTTTCCCACAGCCAATTGCCCAGTCTTTTCAGGTCACCTTATAGTCTTCTCCTTCACAATGCTTTTATTCTTACACTTTTTTAGTCATCAACAGTTTTTAATCATGTCTGTATTTATATGTGTGCTAAGAAAATTCTGTCAGGACAGCAAAACATTATAAGAAAAATAAATTATAAATAAAGGATTAATTTTGTTCTCCTTTTTACACTGGGACATATATCGGTTTTGTGTTTGAGTATTAATTTATGAATATGATATTACTTTTGTTTTTCTAAGATGAAGAGTGCCAAACAGGCTTGCCTTTTGTACTCTGCAGATTGCTGCATACAGGCTCTAGCAACACAATAAATAACAATAAAGTGACACTAAGAGAGAATATGGTCTGGAATCACTTGCGAGGTCCAATGTCATTCATTAAATGTAAGTGAGCAAGAGTCTGTTAGAGAGGCTGACATATGACAGCCCAACATTTCTCCACTTTACTAATGTTTTGGAAATAAAATGCTGAGACAAGATTTTCAATGATACAAAACAACCTGGAGAGGATTATATCAACCACTGAATGATTTTCATTTTTACTTTCTCCTTGTTATTTATATCGCTCCACTGGTGCTTTACAGACAAGTTACAAAAAATTATGACTGGTAATCTGTGGGTGATGCAAACAAATCTTTTCCTATTTTTGCTACGAAGAGCATTAGGGCACTGGGTAGAATGAGACTGAAGGATTGGAGAGCCATTTTTTATCCATTTCGATTTTTTTTTTGGTATATCTGGAGATTAAGAAACTACTGATGAGGTGCAAACCAGAGAGAGTGAGCACCAAAAAACCCCCACCATATATAGAAATGCATCCCAAAAGCACACACTTAATCACGTTTTTACTCTAGTTTTATGCCATAATTTTGAGTTGTAAAGTTTCATAGGTGCCTACATGTGCACAGGAGAAGTGGCCCCTGGGGAGTGAGGTGACCAGCACTCACCTGTGCTCCATCGTGACCTGGGCTGGTGTCAGATGGGCACCTTGGGTGAGCCCAGCCCCACAGCCATGCTCACAGCATTCCTGAAGCACACCCAGGGTATGGCCCTTCTCTAGAGAGTAGCAGCTGTGGACACTTCCACTGAACTGCAGGGCTGGAGGAAAGGTGTCCCTTCAGCAGAACGCAGCCAGGTAGCTCCCAGTTCAAATAACTTGCAGTTTCGGGAGGAAATGAGAAACCTAGTGCCAGTTTTTTTCTCTGCTTAATATTTTAACCCACACCTTCTTCCTGAGAGACTTCTCCAATTTTCAGGTGAGGGAAAAGCCACAACAGCTTGCCTTGTCATGGATGTTTCCCAGTGCTGCACCTGCACTAATATGCAAAAAGACATGTGAGATTCCTGGGACCAGATACAGAGAATTTAGGAAACTGGGCTTTGCAGATCAGTAGATGGGACTTGTTGTTGATAAAAAGAGAATTGCACTCGAATCCTTGTGCCCTGAACTGTTTATGTATTTTTACCCTGCACGGTAACCAGATTAGAAAATCAGGAGCAGACTGACAACAACCAGAACCCAATTTCCTCCACATCTAAGCAGTGCATGCTCAAAACCGGACTGCTGAGTTACCCTTCACTCCCATTCTCCACCTGTCATCACAAGTCTTGCATTCCTTTTCATATAGTCATGTGGCTACACAAGAACGCCAAACGTTGCACTCACCCAGACTAAAGCGTGGGTGTGAATTTCATCAGGGTGAGTTGCAAACTCAACACAGGTCCTTCACTGTTTGGGTGAGTGCGCTTAGCCACTAGGGTAGTGTATATAGTCAGAGAGCACCGCGGACATCTACTCTTTCATGAATATAAGCCTGCTCAGTTAAGGCTCCAGACTTTCAGGAATGGGCCTAGCCTCTGATCCTAGATTGATAGAGGCTTCTAGTTTTTGAGAAGGGAGGTCTGCATCCAGAAATATGTCTGGAGTGTTTCCTATTGACTAGCTTTATGCAGCTCCTTAACAAATGCAAAATGGTTTTGCAGATCATCTTTCTCAGGTTGTCTCTAGTCTTTGCAAAACAGTCTGTGAGGATGCTGAAGTCAGGATCTTGTGAGCCACTCTGTTAGGACCAGGCGATTTTATCTGGGATGAGCTGAGACCAGTAGGATCAGTTCATCATGGTGTATAGGCACTAACCAGCACTGCACTGGTAAGTGCTTTAGATTCCTCTAAGTAACTGTAATCTTCTTCTTTCTCTCTTTGCATCACAGAGAACTGAAGGGATATAAGTACAATTCCCCTGAAGGGGGTAAACACTCAGATCATACTGTGATTCATGCTAATCATAATTATTTCATGTATATATACATCTCTGTGTATATGCATGTTTCATAAAGCTATGGACATAAGTTCAGCGATTCCTGAATCTCCCGATTCTGACTGCAGTACCGTTCTAGTATTCAGTATAATCTGCCTGCACCACCCATAAGTGAGTTAAAGGAAAATAAAATAATTTTTTTACTTTATCAGCTTGGTAATAATACAGGGTTTAATTGACCTCTCTGCAGCAGAATTTCTAATTCTGAAATAAAAAGTGAAAAGTCAGGGATCTTAAATTTTGTGTTAATAGATCTTAATGAATCACCCTGAAATAGCTGGCTCAAACAAGTCAGAACACTGTCAGCCAGCTCAGTTTGCCAAGAATCCATTTCTCTTCTAAGAGATAGATGAGGTTCCTCAGTGTGGAGAATGCAGAGTGCTAGTGTTATGCCCTTTTATTTTAGAGTTGATTTATTCCAGTTGTGATGAAAGGTCACAAATTTCAGTGTTCCTTTTTTTCTTCCTTCAGTTCTTACAAATGAAACTCTCTAGAGTAGGGCTAATAAGACGTCTGAGAGTACACTTTGTGTCAGTCAGTTCTCCTACCATTATCTTTGTGAATCAAATGACCATTATGAAGATATATTTTAATTTTTGGCATTTGTAATCTTTATATTGTAAAGTCCTATCTAATGTCTGGTGAGTTACCATAAAACTTCTGGATCACTACAGTGGATTCTGAATCAATCCCTGTATTACCTATCATCCTTAATCTTCTTCAGCATACCCCTTGTATGCTGACCTTGGCATACTAATGAATTCCTAGGGAAAAAGTGTACTAGTACAATAAGTGTCTATCTGCCAATTAAGTGACCTTGGCTAATATGACAGTGTATTCTACAAATGACAGTCGGTCTTAATTCTGGAACAAAATTAAATTCAAATGCTTGTTGTTGATCAATGACTTCTGTTTAGATGACAGGGCGAACTTACTTGAAATACTGAATGCAGTTGTATTCTTTATCCTGAAGAATGGAATTATAGATGATGATAAGCTGATAGGAGGTAGGTTATAAAACCAGTTTCAGAACTATCAAAAGGATCACATAAAATTATTCTACATTATATTCTTATTTAACTTAATAGATATGAACAGACAAAAGAGCTGGGGGAAGGAAAAACTGAAAGATTCTTACTGGGTTTTATTAGGGGTTGTCAGGGTTTCAGAAAGACTGTTTATTATAATATAAAATTCTGGACTGAGGCCTAGTGTGAGACCAAACGTGAAAAATAATAGTCCTCAAAATCATGGGACAAAAGAAGACGCTGTAGGAAACAAAGTAAGGTGGAAAATTTTTACTTCCATCTTAAACAAATGTTTCAGAAAAGGTTATCTAAAGAACGGTATCCCATGATATGGCATTGTCTTCGGCATATCTAGATTAATTCTTACCTGTGCTTCTAAATATTCTGAGGTCAATTACTTCCTGAGCTTTTGTACTGAGGTCTATAGAACAGGGATAATGGAAATTTCAATTGCTATGTTTTTAAGCATTGTATGGTCAAGAAATGAGAAGAACACTATAAAAAGCTAGTAGCCACAGAGCTGAAAATGCAGCTTTTGCTGCACAGGTTGCAGGTCCAGTGAATAGTAAGAGGTATAATCAAATGGCACAGATATCTTAAGTGCAGTGATAGTACTTCAGAGAACAATTGGCCAAATTAATGTAAACAATGCATTTGTAGGCCACTACTTACAAGTTTGAATATTTGAAATAATAGCCAGTCGTATTATGCTTCTCTGGACTATCAAAGACTCCCAGGGCTGGGAGAGTCTGTAGAAGCTGACTGAGCCATCTTGTTGCTTCAGAGTCAGCTCAGCCTGTGTAAAATTCCTGACAGCTGCTTAACTAGCTTGAAGGCCTCCAATAATGAAGACTTTACAGTCTTCCCAGAAAAAACTATTGCATGGGTTTGCTATGTTTATTATTAGAAATACATTCTAATGCCTCGCCTCAACATTTCTTTCTTCAGTTAAAAATGATTCTTCATGTTCAATTCACTAACTTTACTCAATTCAATTCTTGTTCAATTCTGCTTAACTTCTCACTTGAAGGCTGTCGTGTTCCTCCTCATTTTTTTTCTTCTTTAGACTAAACAAATGCATTTCTGTCATAGGTTATACCATTTAGGCATTTGATCATTCTTATTTTTCTCTTTCAGACTATCACCAATTAGTCAACCTTTTTGAAGAATTGCATTGAAATTTTATTGCTCCTAGACAAGAACTTGCCAGAGCTGTATTTTTCCATCTGTTTGTTCAATACCAAGGCAGTTCTTGTTGCTAGACCAACAAAAGGAAAAGTAATAATACAATTTACTAAGATCACCATTAGTGAAAGTTATGCAACTCTTGCTAAAAGAGTTTTTTCTCTTTCTAAACTCTTTCTAGTAATCCTATAAAGTACAGTTTTATTAATTTTTTCATGTATTATGATATTAATATTTCATTCGATGCATTTCCTGAAATGAGCCCCAAATTCTAACATCGAACCATTTCCTATTAGAACAAGGAAGGCCTTACAGCGACTTTTGTTCACAGTATGCAGAAATCCAGAATCTGTTTCATGTAAGTGAAGTAAAAATCCAGCACTTTAAACTGTAACTGTGCCTTTACTATGATATTCATAGCTTTTTATTCCTTTTAATAGAATCCTTTTTGCTAGAATTTGGCTCAAAAATGTAAGTTATTTAACAGATATAATTAGGTTGCTAAGCATTAACAGTTAATTATCATATTAATAAACAGTTATTACTCTCGTTCTATACTGAACCATGCCAAAGCAGCATTATTATGCATGCATTGCTCTTAGGCAATGTAATTGTCCTTAAAGGAAATCATTACAATTTAAATGAAATTGGGAGCTACTGGTTAGGGAAAGCTGTAGGGCATGCACAATACATACTAAGCAAGGAACTGTAATTTCCCCAAATCACATCTTTTCAGTAATTTCACATCACAGGGCTATCTCTGTTTAGTTAAGAGGAAAGCGGTTTATTTTTGCCTTGCAATTTTACAAGGGCATTATTTAACCAAGGACAAGCCAGTCCCCAAAATGGAAGGCAATGCAGAGTCACTACATCATATTATTTAATATGGGTTAGTAAACTATGACTATAATTTAAAATTTGTTTTATTTCAGACTATAATCTAAGGAATGAATTTGCAGTCGCACTGGCACATGCTGCCCAAGCAATGTGAATCATAGACTGAAGGCTACAAGTACCCTGAATGACATCCGATGTAAAATATATTTTTCTGTAGAAATATCTTCATCTCTCTTTGCTGATTAGGTTTTTTTTGCTTTTGCATGCTCTTTCTCTGTGTTTAACAGATACACTAAAGACTTGTTATCCTCTAGGACAAATTTATTGTCATACCAAGGTTAATTATTTGACTTAATTTCTTTGTCATCGCTTAAAATACAAGGAGGTTGAACATTCATTCCTGGAATCTTCTTAGGCTGATAACTAATTAATGTTTTACACTGCCATAAACATTTCCTTAGTTTAAGTGAATGACTCACATGTATGAAAAGTTTATATCATTGGTGGGTGCTAAGGAATTTTTTAGATGAATTAACCAATAGCTCAAAATCAACTTTATTTATAAGCGTTACTTGGCAAATTTTTATGCATGGCTTACAAAGTACTGTAACAGAAAACAATCTATAGCCTGCCTTCCTCTTTTCAGCCGCAAAATGTATTGAAACATTTTTTTGGCAAAAAGCGTGCCAAAATAGTTAAGAAAATTCCTCTAACCCATACTAGCAACATAAGTCTGCCTTACATTTGCTTTTTCGTACTGTTTGAACCCTTCTTCTTTCATGTATGCTAGGCAGAGTGACTTGTCAGTATAGAGTTGAATTGTGTCAATAAAAAAACAAAGCACTGATAGAGATCAAGCCCAATACACAACAGATACATCAAAAATCTATCCAGGCCTCTTTTTCCATACTGAAAAATACACATTAATTGCACATAGTTTGTAGTAAAGCTAAAGTAAGTCATAGTGGAGTTCAGAAGAGTGATTTTTTTATGTTCACCATCCAAAACTAACATAAGAATATAGGCTAAACTACATGCAAATTGAAACCACGTGTCTTTGACAAGAAACTCATTGTTCTGTCTTTAACACAAGCTTTTAAGGGTCAAATTCTTCCTTCCTTGTCTCCAGTGTCAACTTGGAACACTGATTTTAGTCCTTGACATAAACCAGAATAGAATCTGACCTCCTTGCTGCAGAGGCTGCTACTATTTGCATCACCAGAATAAGCTTGTGTGACTTTCTAAAGCTATACTTACACTGTTTTAAAAAAACATTAAAAATAACTTTTTCATATTGAGAGCTATTGTCAGTGGCATTCATTATTTCTAGCTTTATTGGCATTTGAAGCCTATGATTTAGTGCTAGTAGCTGAATTTGTGACCTTACACGATGTTCTTGTCATTCCTGTTTTTTACCTTGCGCTATTGGACTGCCTATAAAGGAAGGTCATCAAGACTGTCAGTGAGGGGTTATGGCATTACCGTAGTTGGCATGAGCTGGGGAGCAAGAACTTCTGATTAGATGTGCCACTGACAAAAATGCCAGCTGAACAGAGTTCAGATTACTGCTCTGAAATAGATAATAGGCTCCTGACTGTAGCATTCTGATTATTGTAACACTCATATTGTGCTACCAAAATGCTTTAGTGTTAGGGACTTATGGAGAACATGTGCAGTTCAAAGCACATGTTCTAAGGCATTTTTGGTGCAGAGTCAGGCCATCACATTCACATTTAATTACAAAAATCAAGGCTTGGAAATAAATTCCAGAATTGTTTCTTGCATCAAACTTGAAGAGCTGGGCAATAGAATCTAGTCATATAACAGATACCAGTAGAGTTACTTGATGGGATTTAATCCACAGCTTTATTCCAGAAGGAATGGGAAATGTTCATTTTATTAATTAGGAGAATGTATGGCTCATGTGTGTCTGTTTAGACTGTTTAGCCATTATAGTAATGGCTTTAGACCTGAATAAGATGGAAATATTTTAAGGCAATATTCAGATAAGTTGGGAGTGCTTCATTTGAAGCCAGAAAACTCTTTATGGGCAACCTGGCCGATAATCATTTTGCTTGATCTTCTGGAACCACATGTGTCGGAAGGACAAGAGGTGGTCTTGTCCAAAATGTGGATTGTCAATACTGGACAATAAGCTGTGGGAGATAGAAGGAAGGATAGCTGATGGATAATGGTTGAATACCAACAGCTCTACACAATCATGAGACAGTATCTGTTGTCAAAACAACCTGAGGTGGGAACTTTCATAAATAACATTGTTCTATTATTTGCCAGTCCATTATGGATCAACCTTCCCCTCCCATTATCTTAACTTCTAGGCTAATTTTTGCAGTCACTATTACGTGTTACTTTTAAAGCCAGAATTATTACTAAAGAATCAGGAATTATTACTTACCAAACATAGGCAGTTAATACAATTCTCTCCCCCCATTTTCCAGGTGAGAGCTTGAGCTAGTGTTTCCATTTGATTTAAAGTAAATACTGTAAAAAGAAGAATTATTTTACAAGCAACAGCCCCTGACAAAAGGTAGTATTAGTAAAAGGGAAGTATTTGTATGGAACAGCATATTCTTGTTTTCTTTGGGGGAATATTGCAGTGCTGCTCATTTTCTGTAATAGTGCAGCGCAGTAATAGTAATTGAGACAGTATTACCAGTCTTGCACAGGAGTAGCTGCATTAAGATTGTACACAATCAATTATCCTTGGTTTTTATATTTCTAACATGTTGTTTTTTCTTCTCTACAAAAATATGAGTGAAAGGATCACCTCAGTTATGCCTGCTAGTAGACCTCAGTGCTCCCTGATGTTAGCCAATAGCTCCCAAAGAAACTTAGTGTGAATATAGTTATTAACTGGTTTTAGTGAATCTTGGACTGAAAGTTTAGAGTAAGCTGTGCTGGTCAGCAATCCATGCAGATATATTTATTTTAGCCCAAGGGTTACTAAAGAAAGATATTACTAGCAATAAAACTATTTAACATTTCATCAGCTAAATGCTTTGTGACATTGTATGCACAAATCACTACCTGTGACATTTTTGAATAGGTATAAGGTAGCAGTATCGGTATTAACTCTGAACCTTAATTACAACTGCCTGTAAATATAATGGGTTTTGTTCCTTTACATTTTATCAGGAACACTTCATTACTTTGGGAAGTACAGATTCATAGTACAAGTCTAAGCAATACTTCTCTTAAGTTTTTTGCACATTTGCATAATTTTCTTCTAAGACATCATAATGGTATTGATAATATTTCTTTAATACTAATTGAATCTTTATTTTGCAAAGGAATATTTTCTTTTGCATTTAAGTTTGTTTTATTTTTTAAGGCTAATACTACAGTACTTTGTCATTTACGCTGCAACAAAACTTCCATAAAAAACCTGATTCTTCCACCTCTTTATTTTTGAAATCATAAAAATTATTTTTCTTTTTAGGTAGTTGGATTTCCACCATACTTGAAACGAGCTAAATAGTGGGTTCCTGTTTCAATCCTAAACATTGAAACACTAAGTAGGCTTCTAAAAGAAGTCTTTCAATTTTTCCTTCTAAGAGGTGAGAAAGCAGGAAAAGAGGAAAGAAAAAACTTTGTATACCAATATAGTTGAGACCCATTCACAGGATCAGAGAGCAGCTGATTGAAAACTAGTTTCAAACTCCACTAGGGCTTAATTGTGAGAGACAGAATGATGCTCCTGCTGAGGGCAAGGATGAATTTTGCCGGGCTTGCTCCTGTTAACTGGTAGAAACCATTCTCAGACAAACATTTACTGCCAAAGAGGATTTTCTGTGGCAAACTGATTATATACAATAATCAGTTGTATTGTAGACCTGATTATATACTAAACAGCAACGCATTAATTATCATAATTAAAATACATCACACTCTGAATGGAAACAGTGGAACACTTTCAATTTGAAAATTGAATGCACTAGTTTAGTTAGTAATTATAGATGTCTTTGTTGGCCAGTGAATACAGTATGCTTTGTAACTCCTATATAGCTCCTTGTGTCTTACCAGGCTTGGAGGATGTGGGGTGATGTTCTGGTAAAAGCATAGGCCATGAAAGTGGTGGAGAAAAACCAAGGAGAATGCAGCAAAGGAAAGGAGACAGGATTAAGAAAATGAGTGGGAACAGTGGAGTAGTGGGAAAGTAAGAAGGGAACCTGAGAAACAAGAAACTGAAGAGGTGTTCTAACACATCTGTGCTATAAGAAATGCAAGGCGAAACCTTCCAAATTAAATGCTACAGTTCAGAAGCTTTCTTCCCTCCCTTCCTCCCTTCCTCCCTTCCTCCCTTCCTTGCTTAGGTTATAAACTTTTCAGAGCAGCTGGAGGAAATCAACTCTTTGTATGCTTGAACGACTCTCTGGGCAATACAAATGAGTCATCAATGAGTTTAGTGTACAGCAGGAGAAAGATGACACTGGAACAAAATATTCCAGTGTGTATTTCTGTAGTGTCTAGCATAATGCGCCTCTGCTCCCGACTGAGGCCTCTGGTCATTCCAGTGATGTAAATAATAACTAATAATAATAAAAAGACAAGCATTTTTATTTGCATCTATGTTGCCATCTGTTGTGCAGACTGAATCAATATCAAGTACACGTTTAGCTTCGTGTGCTTTTCTCTAAGCAGTACACTTCATTTGCGGCAAACTACCTGACAGTTTTAAAAGCTTCCAGTAAATTTTTAGCACTGAAAGACATAGTCAGTGTTTTTTTAAATCTCCTTGCTAAAAGCAGTAGCTGTGGACTGGAGTTAAAAGTAACATATGAATGTAGTTGCTGATTTTGCTACAATCAAAATATATATATAATGATAATCTTGATCTTAATACATATTCTTTGAAAAGAAGGTGTCAGGCTACTTACACAGCAAATATAAGTATTTTTCTTGGATGATGTACCAAATCTACTAATGTAGATTTTGCTTCTTTTTCACAGTATAGTAATAAAGTACAGTGCCCAATAATTACTAGTATGTTTGGAAGGACAGAGAGACTACTGAACTGTGTGTGGCCGTTGACATTGCACTTCTCAGGCAGCTGTGCAATGTTTCTTTAGTCCAGAAGGGTATACTGACAATCTACTCCATGCACCTTGAGACACAAGAATGCTCAACAAAACTTTTGAGCTGCTTTAAGGTCTTAAGTATATAAAAAGCAAAAGCTAAGTGCAATTAAAGAGAAGAAAAAAGACCAAAAACATCCATGCCTTAAGTCTCTGCAACTTTCAGGAATTTCTTAAGTAAAACGTCCTGTTTATTTTGTGAATTAGAACATACCTCTTGTTTCAGGGGAAGGCAGAGAAGTCATTTGTTGTCACTGACTGTCCAAACTAAAGGAAACTTGTGCACAAATCTGGTGTGTGGCTTAACCTTAGCATATGGCAGACACCAATGAAATTATGAATAGGAACATCAGCACATTATTTATAATTTTTTTACACACAGACACACAAGTAAGCAAGAATTCTGCTAAGTGATAAATGAATAAATAAGGTGGAATTTTGCCTGAAGTAAACAAAGACACAAAATAAAACATTGGAAAAAATAAGACATCATAAATAAACTGTGATTTTATATTTGACAGTTTTAGCTTAGTTTTAATTATTCATGGTAATACTTCAAAGAGCACTAGCAGACACAGTGCCAATGTTTAAAAAACATAATGACCTACAAAACTATAGGTCTGCTGGCCTGACATTTATCCTGAGAAAAATAATTACTGAACTGCTAATATATGACACAAATATGAAAAAAACCCAGGCCAAACCCCCCCCCCCCCCAACTTAAATAATGTGATGTCATTAAGACCAATCAACATAGATTTAGAGTTAATAGAGTCTGCCAAGCTAGCCTGTTACCTGTGTTTGGTGATTCTGGATGTTCAGTTGATAAAGGTAAGAATGTTACATAATTTGTTTACTTTTTTTGTGAAGCATTTATCTTGTTAGCACATGGTTGTTTTTAGTTAAGAGATTAGAAAGGGTAATTGGTTTTGCCTGTGATGGAGAGTTAATTTTCTTCATAGCATCCTGTACGGTGCTGTGTTTTGGATTTGTGACCAAAGCAGTGTTGTTAACACAGGGATGTTTTAGTTACTGCTGAGCAGTGCTTGCACAGCATCGAGGCCTTTTCTACACCTCATGCTGCCCCACCAGTGAGTAGGCTGGGGGTACACAAGAAGTTGTGAGGGGACAGAGCTGGGACAGCTGACCCCAACAGACCAAATGGATATTCCATGCCATATGACATCATGCTCAGCAATAAAATTTGGGGGAAGAAAGAAGGGGGGGACATGTGGAGCTATGGCATTTGTTTTCCCAAGTGACCATTATGTGTGATGGAGCCCTGCTTTCCTGGAAATGGTTGAACACCTGCCTGCCCATGGGAAGTAGTAAATGAATTCCTTCTTTTGCTTTGCTTGTTCATGCAGCTTTTTTTCACTTATTAAACCACCTTTATCTTGACCCATGAGTTTTCTTTCTTTTGCCCTTGCAATTCTCTTCCCCATCCCACTGAAGGGGAGTGAGCAAGTGGCTGTGTGGGGCTTAGCTGGGGTTAAACCACAACATACAACATGATATACATTAAATGTAACAAAAATCTGTTAGGAATGAGAAAGTGTTTTTAAGTAATTATTTTAATGAATCATCATCATCATCAAGACACAGTGTTACCAGTACTCATCAACCACTGATTCTGCTTTAGACCACTTGAAATAGTTTTCTCCCAAGACAAGTGTCTGGGAATAGTGAAAGAAATGGCTCTCTTCAAGGGTCCATTATAAAAAAGTCTACATGGATGGGACTGAACCTGGTCCTGGCGTTGCCCTAATTCCTCCGAGAGTATCAGCTGCATTTACACTCTCAAATACTTGCATTTGTCCTCGGGTTACCCTCAGGGCATTCAGCACATTCTAGAAAATGTTTCATGGTATAAAATCACCATTCTCACTGGCTGCAAAACTGATCTCGCATTACTTCAGATACTTGACCTGATTTTTTTCTCTAAGTAGTAATGGTGGTTATACTTTGGGGTCAGAGGGATACCATAGACTGTGAATGTAGCCAATCTGCTGTACAAGGGGCTGGATTTAAACAATCTTGGCATTAGTCAGTCCATAAAACTTAGTTTGGGGAACAGACATCTATGGCCACATTATGTGTCGATATGGTCTTGGATTCTTGCACCCATCTATTTCACATTGCTATTACAATATGAAGTAAAACATGACTGATAAAGACTGAAAAATATTAAATAATGGAAAGGATTATATGCTGCTAGAAAGTTATATGGATGCTTCTAAACTAGAAACAAGCAAACAAACTTGTGTTTTAGTATGTCCAAACATGTGTCCAAACAGGTGTTCAAAATGGAAGATAAATTATTTTCTAGGACTGTGTGGCTGGGGAAAAATAAATTCAGTTTTCGGAATGTTCATCAGCTGTATGTAAACTCCAATTAAGACACTTGAACCAAAAGAACTGATGTGAATATTGCATATATAAGCAGGACAATACTGAGTTGGTGTTGGGACTGCACTCTACATTCAGCAGTGGTGGAGTAGCTAGTACAGTGCAGTCTCTTTGCAGTGTCCACATTGCAGAGGATGGATAACCATGGTAGCCACCTCTTGCTTTATAAAATAACATATTCTAAAATACTGTAAAAGTAAAAAGATCTTAGTAATAATCTGTAAATGAAATCACTGTGGCACCTGGTTCTTAGAAAATTAGAAAACTCTTATGAATGGTATAGCAAAATTAGACACATTAGAAGTGTATATTTTACAAATATAATGTGTATATTTTATTCCTGAATAGCAAATTACTTTTGAGTCATATGTCTAAATTAATCTGTTATATATTTCCCCTCCTACATAGTCAGAAATTTTTCCCAAATTATTGGCCAAGTAGGTGCTTTCTAAGACAGCTTCTCATTACTTTCTCATCTAAGATAGACCCACATAAGGCCAGGGTAGATATGTTGTGCTGTAGGGGATAGAATTGGTGAATTAATAGACATTCCACACTATTAATTTCTATGGGGAATGTCCAAAAATTATTCATAAATTTGTCTAAATTAGAGCCCTTCCTGTTAAACTCACCTGGAATCTTTTTTACTTGCTTTCATTCTGCTGATGTATAAAGGACTGTAAATTGGTGCAATCGATATGCCAGGAGGCAAGAAGAATGTGTAAGTTAAAGTAAGTTGGGAGTCTATTTGATCTGTATTCTCTTCAGAGTCCTTGATGTGCAAACTCATGTAAATCAGCTTTCTCCTGTCTGCTTTAAAGGAAATTCACGACTGTATATCCATACCAAAAAATGATCATATGTTTGTTGGCACAAGGCTTAAACTGGCATAACTTTCTAAGATATCAAATGTAAGTCATATCATAAGTTCATACCTTCTAAGACCAGGAAAGATCATCTTAATCATCTTACCAGACTTAACACAGGCCATGGGGCTCTTTGAACTAATTTTTGATTCAGCTGTAATAGATATAACTGAAGGAATAAAGTGACAGTAATTTTTTATGATATTCAGCCCCTTGTGCACTTTCACAATGAAAATGCAAAGTCCAGAATTAAACTCTCTGACAATACAGCTTTCTTCCCTTAGCTAACTTTCCTGAATTTGCAAGTGTCTGTAAACTATGTGCTGAAAAGTACATAACTGGAACATAGATTTTAAGCGAAAAATACAGTTATATTTTAAAATTTCCACTGAGGAAAGGAAGCATCAAACATAAAAACCTGGAAAAAAATAATAATTAAAACAGTACTGATTTCCACAGTACCAGAAGAAGCTAAGGACAAATCAATAAGACTAAGTGTAAGAGAATTTGATTTATCTTCACATGCCTTTTTAAAGCTTGAGCTATAATTACCAAATACTGCTTCTTGAATTTCTCTCATGAAGGATGGAAAACAGCTATTCTTATGATGGAGGATTTTTTTTCTCTTTCAGTTCATGGCCAAAACTATTCTGGGATGAATGAAAGGAGGAAAGTTAGCTCAATAATAAAAAGGTATATTTTGCTTTCTACTGTTCTTTTACATTGGCATGGGTATGAATCTTACCCACTGACTATGTGCATGATTGTGTTTAGCTGGAACATGATTCATTGAATGAATTCTTTTGCCAGAATTACAAGTGTTCTAGGAACTGTGTTTCTTTAATCCCAGAGAAAAGGCAGAAGAGCTGGAATCATGTTCACATCTCCAGCCAGAGCAGTTAACACTGAAAAGCATGACCTTTTGGGAATTCCAAAGTCCAGACATTGGAATGGAGGATTGTATGTTTGTTTGCTGCCAAGGTGGCTTATTCTGATGCTATATCTTGACAGAGACTGTTTCAGGTGGGCAAGGGGCATGGAGCATCTGTTGTTTATAAACCCCAGTAACTGCAATAGAGAATGACTTTGGGGACAGCATGAGAATCAGAGTAATATCACCTCACTACAGACATAGTGGAAGATGGGACCTTGCTTCAGAATAGGTATTCAGCAGGATAATAGTGAATATTCTTAGGGAAAAGAGTACAAAATATGAATCAGGCAAAACACAGACCCAAAACAAATGCAATACCATGCTGCTAGCAAGGAAACAGACCTGCAGTGTTTGCCTTGTGAATAAGAATATGTTATGAAAAAGATGTGTTCTTGAGAAAGTTCACACTTTTCTTTCTCTTTGTAGCTACCACAGGATATAGCTAGATACATTATAAGAAAAAAAGAGATGGTCTATTGGGTTAAACTATTTTTTTGCATTTCTCACTTGGTTAGTATAGATGCTGATAATTGAAGACTTGACTTTCCAGCTTGATCTCAGACCTGCCTCATCACTGTAAAGTACATAGCCCATTGCTGGGCTATGTCTGACCCTGCTTGCTGTCTCCAGACCTGATCCTGACCCTGGCTTGCTGATGACTTCACAGCTTGACCTTGGATGTTCCCCACCCCAACAGACTTGTCTGGGGATCTGGACACTTTTCTGATCCTGGTTACCACCACCAGACCTGTTCTGATGGTCTAAAACCAGGCATTTCCAATTTTGGAGGGTATGGGTATGATAAGAACAAAAAGATGTTGAGAATCCTGCTGCAGTGATAACCCACCTGCAAATCTTTCAAGAAAAGATATTGAAGTAATAAGGATAAAATAAAAGGCACAAAAGGAAATGGGAACCAAGTCTCAGGAATTTAAAGGTTGTGAATATAGCTTCAAAAAGGAAACTGCGCAACAGTTAGAACCTTTGTCAATATATCAAGTGGCAGCAGCAGTAGCTGCCCTGTACAATGGCTTTCAGTGAATGTCTTAACCCCTTGCCCTTTTACTAACCTTGTGTCCATCAGTTGCAGAAATCTGTATCTAGCTTTACAGAGAATTTGGCATTTTGGGTAAAATAAACTTTGGGTCCTCTTGTTATGATATTAGATGATATTAGAGAAAAATAATGCCACAGGCATTAGAGTTACAAAAAGGGAGGCCATGCATGAGCTGTTTCTCCTTTATGGTCAAGCATGGTAGTAACAGCTGGAGGAATTCAACCATGTATATGCTTGAATGAGTCCATGCACAATACAAATGAGTGATCTATGGGTTCATCATGCTGCAAAAGAGTAATAGGATTGAAAAGGAATAGGTACTAGTAAACACCATAACATCTCAATAGTTTTCTATGGAAAGACTTGTTACCATCATGAAATATTGCAAGGCACACGGGACAGGTAAATGGCTTTAATATCTGTTTTGATCATTCCTGCTGAATTAGCTTTTAGAGAAAGAATATGCAACATGCAGTAAAGCACTTTTACATGAGAGAGGGGAGAGCTTATGAGAGCTCTGCCACAGGTCTGTCACATTTGCTACTAAAAAAAAGACAAGATTACACTTCTAAAACTACTGTTCCAAGGACTCCTGGCCAAGGATTGGGCCCAACCTCTATGCTGCTATAGATAGCTTTTCACAGATGAAGTTGCTCAGTGTATATCTGTGTATTTAGAGAAAGAGGGGGAAAATAAAGAAACATCAGAACTTATCCCAAAAAATTAAAGACTACCCAGAAGAAACTGGTTTAAGAAAGAAATTAATATCAAACCTCTTTCTTTTAATATTGGCATGATTTTGCTTTGTGGTGTTTTTTTGGGGCATGGGGGCACAACTGGGTTAATCTTTTTTGTTGATTGGTTTCCCATTCTAGGATACTACCTTAACAAACAGAATATAGCTATTAAATGTTTTCTAGTTATATCTACAATTTTTTGCAGACATTCTAGTGAAAATTTGCTACTAGAAATACATTTTCTGCTCACATAGCAAATATTTGAGAGAGTAAATTATTAATTTTAATCTAAGGTAATTCCACCAGACACCTGACTTCATTTGCATTTATCTATTAATTGAACAAAATTTGTATGTCAGGAAAAATAATATTGCATTTGAATAAACAGTTCAAATGAACAATTTAAAATCTGTGTTATTAAGAGACTATATGTGGTGAATAGTCTCAGGTAATGAATATAGTTGAAAAAGTATTAAGCTACTTCTGGGCACTTGACACTCGGAAAAGAGGCTAAATGTTATTAAATTATTCACTGTGAATCATTTGCTCTTCCACACTCCCTCAAGTCACTGTTATTTTGATCTGATCATATGGTGCCAACAGAAGGTACAGTGCCAGAGGAGTGTGTCATCCTTAAGAAAGAAGTTTTTTTATTATTATTATCTTATTTTAGTGATAAGCCTTGAAGTAGCAGGGATGTCTACCAAGAAACATGAATTTTGTGTTGCTCAGGGCACTATCAATAAGAAGAGTCTCTCTCTATTTAGCACTAATATGTAGAGACTGCAATTCATATATAAAAAGGGCAAAAGATTTTTTAATTGTGAAGGTCATCTTCTACCTAAATAATGAATGGATGGAGAGAGAAGCTTTGAATATATGGTGGCAGGGCAGGGAGAGAAAATATAGTTACTATATCATGAAACTTTACAAGGTAACAAAAACCTCAAAAAACCCCAAAAATGGAAATCTCTTGTACATTGCTAGAAAACATTAGAAGGTATTCTAATCACTATTTCCTTGCTTTTCTATTCCCCTCTAAAGTTTGATACCTGCTCTGGCGGGATTAATCTTTGCCTCATACCATCATGGAAAAGAAATCACTGAGTGTTAAGTAAGACTGAATTCAAAAGAAAAGGATTCATGTTGAAAGGGTAATTAGCTATTACCTATCTCAGGTACATTTTCCCCAGATACACAGGGGGATATGTACTCCTAGACTTCTCATAGCTTGAATATGTTTCCTCACTGCCTGCTGTGAGTACATCTCTGGTGTTAATCAGTTTCAGTTCCAAATTCCCTCCGGTGTGCAGGTCTCCTGCTGCTCCAGGTTGCATGAATGGCAATTCATGCTGAAGCTTACAATGCATCAAGCAGCTAACTTCCAAACAGATCCAGAATATTTTTTTTTAAAAAGTGTTGTAGCCACGAGTGAAGCAGGTTTGCTTCCTCCCTTCAGTATTATCCCGACCTCATACATGCCCTAACCACACCCCTCTGTGCATGCAATACATGGTCTCACTTTCATGCTGTAAAAAGATCACTTTGGTGAGCTGCAGCATTATTCACTTCTTCCTGGGGAGAAAGAGAAAAAAAAAAAAAAAAGATCATTACACCTTGCCTACATGAGCCTCAGAAAAGATCCAGCACTGATTTCTATGTATTGTGGGTATAGCCAGTCTGCTCTGGTGAACTAGTGCTCAGCAGTGTGGAGTTCCATTCTGTACTTCTTGGTCTGTAGGCAGGGACCACTCCCTGGGGTGGGTGCATTTAGCACTGTAGATATAGCCTCTGGCATCCTTTCAGGGCACAGGTCTGCCTCTCTGTCTGTTACTGCTTCTCATAAGCAGTATTGCTTGGTGTCATTGCTTCTGGTCAGCCTCTACTGCCATTTAAACACCTTTTCTCACAAAAACATAGCAGTATGTTCTGGGTTTACAGTCAGTTTTCAGAGTCACATATAAATGTGTCCTGCTCTGCTAATTGAAGACCAGATAACGTAAACAATAAATACCTGCACACACTTCTCTGTCTCAGTTTTATCAAGACTAGTGAGCATCTTTAACTTTTGGGAAAAAGCTTGTAAAGGAGTCCAAGACCCTTATTTGCATTTCTTCTGGCATAAAATATTTCCTCCAGGCCATGAAATACCCTTGCATTTCTGCAGCTGACTTAATCCTTTCAGTCTCTCTCACTACAATCATATCATAGAATCACAGAATCATTAAGGTTGGAAAGGACCTTCAAGATCATCAAGTCCAACCATTAATCCAGTGCCACCATGTCCCATAAACCATGTCCCGAAATGCCACATCCACACATTTTTTGAATACTTCCAGAGATGCTGACTCCACCACCTCCCTGGGCAGCCTGTTCTAATGTTTGACCACTCTCTTGGTGAAGAAATTTTTCCTAATATCCAATCTAAACCTCCCCTGGCACAACTTGAGGCCATTTCCTCTCGTCCTATCACTAGTTAGTTGGGAGAAGAGATCAACACCCACGTCACCACAACCCCCTTTCAGGTAGTTGTAGAGAGCGATAAGGTCTCCCCTCAGCCTCCTCTTCTCCAGACTGAACAACCCTGTTCCCTCAGCCACTCCTCATAAGACTTGTGCTCCAGACCCTTCAGCTTCATTGCCCTTCTCTGGACATGCTCGAGCATCTCAGCATCCTTCTTGTAGTGAGGGGCCCAAAACTGAACACAGGATTCAAGGTGCGGCCTCACCAGTGCCGAGTACAGAGGCACGATCACTTCTCTACTCCTGCTGGCCACACTCTTTCTGATACAGGCCAGGACGCTGTTGGCCTTCTTGGCCACCTGGGCACACAGCCGGCTCATGTTCAGCCAGCTGTCAACCAGCACTCCCAAGTCCTTTTCCACCGGGCTGCTCTCCAGCCACTCCTCCCCAAGCCTGTAGCGTTGCATGGGGTTGCTGTGACCCAAGTGCAGGACCCGGCACTCGGCCTTATTAAACCTCATACAGTTGACCTCTGCCCATCGATCCAGCCTGCCCAGATCCCTCTGCAGAGCCCTTCTACCCTCCAGCAGATCAACACTGACACCCAACTTGGTGTCATCTGCAAACTTACTGAGGGAGCACTCGATCCCCTCATCCAGATCATAGATAAAGATATTGAACAAGACCAGCCCCAGAACCGAGCCCTGGGGAACACCGCTTGTGACTGGCTGCCAGCCAGATTTAACACGATTCATCACAACTCTCTGGGCTCGGCCATCCAGCCAGTTCTTTACACCTGTCTAAGTCACAAGCCGCTAGTTTCTGTAGGAGAATGCTGTGGGAGACACTATCAAAGATTTTACTAAAGTCCAGGTGGACAACACCCACAGCCTTTCCCCCATGTACTAGGTGGGTCACCTGGTCATAGAAGGAGATTAGGTTGGGCAAGCAGGACTTGCCTTTCATGAACCCATGCTGGCTGGGCCTGATCCCTTGGTTGTCCTTCATATGCCCCATGAACACTCTCAAGATGAATGGCTCCATGATCTTCCCTGGCCGGTACAGAGGTCAGGCTGACAGGCCTGTAGTTCCCAGGATCCTCCTTCCGGCCTTTCTTGTGGATGGATGTCACATTGGCAAGCCTCCAGTCACCTGCGACCTCCCCTCTTAACCAGGACTGCTGATAAATGATGGACAGTGGCTTGGCAAGCTCCTCCAGCAGCTCTCTCTTGGGTGGATGCCATCAGGCCCCATAGACTTGTGGGTGTCCAGGTGGCTTAGCAGGTCCTTAACTGCTTCCTCCTGGATTATGAGGAGCTTATTGTGCTCTCCATCCCTGTGTTCCAGCTCAGGGGGCTGAATAACCTGCCGATACCTGGACTGGCTATTAAAGACTGAGGCAAAGAAGGCGTTAAGTACCTCAGCCTTGTCCTCATCCTTGGAGACAATGTTCCCTGCAATATCCAATAAGGGATGGAGATTCTCCTTGCCTCTCTTTCTGTTGTTAATATATTTGTAGAAGCATTTTTTATTATCCTTTATGACTGTGGCCAGACTGAGTTCTAGCTGGGATTTTGCCTTTCTAATTTTGTCCCTTCTTCACCTAACGACATCCTTGTACTCTTCATGAGTTGCCTGCCCCTTCTTCTAGAGGTGATAAACTCTCCTCTTTTCCCTGAGTCCCAGCAAAATCTCCCTGTTCAGCCAGGCCGGTCGCCTTCCCCGCCAGCTCTTCTTACGGCACATGGGGACCGCCTGCTCCTGCGCCTTTAAGATTTCCTTCTTGAAGACTGTCCAGCCTTCCTGGACCCCTTTGTCCTTCAGGACTGTCTCCCAAGGGACTCTCTCAACCAGTGACATGAACAGACTGAAGTCTGCCCTCCGGAAGTCCCTGGTAGCGGTTTTGCTGACCCCCCTCCTTACTTCACTCAGAATCGAGAATTCTATCATATCATAGTCACTAAGCCCAAGACAGCCTCTGACCACCACATCTCCCACCAGTCCTTCTCTGTTTGTAAACAGCAGGTCAAGCGGGGCACTTCCCCTGGTAGACTCACTTATCAGCTGTGTCAGGAAGTTATCCTCCACACACTCCAGAAACCGCCCAGATTGTTTCCTCTCTGCCGTGTTACACTTCCAGCAGATGTCCGCTAGATTGAAGTCCCCTACAAGAACAAGGGCTAGCGATTGTGAGACTTCTGCCAGTCACTTGTAGAATGTTTCATCTGTCTCTTCATGCTGGTTGGGTGGTCTATAACAGACACCCAGCAGGATACCTGCCTTGTTGGCCTTCCTCCTCATCCTTACCCATAAGCACTTGACTTGGTCTTCACAATTGTTGATTTCTATACAATCAAAACACTCCCTAACATACAGAACCACCCCACCATCTCTCCTTCCTTGCCTATCCTTTCGGAAGAGCTTATAGCCGTTCACTGCAGCACTCCAGACATGACAGTCATCCCACCATGTTTCTGTGATGGCGACTAAATCCTAGCTATCCTGCTGCACAATGGCTTATATAATCATACAAGATTATATTGTGAACTGACTAACCCAGGGAAGATTCTCATGTACATAATGTAAAGAGACCTGGGTGTATGCCCATGTATCACTGATGCATCGGTTGCTGTGGATGAAAGTTAGATTGACAGCTAGAGAAATCTCCTGTGCTCTTCATCTGGTCCCCTCTTATGGATAACTAGTGGACAAGGACTATGAGGTTTATTATGGAGTGCACCCATCCTGGAGAGAAGTGTGTCAGCAAAACTTTCTGTTATAATTGTCAACCGACTTTTTCAGATAATTCTTAGACAAGTTGCCAAAGCCTTTACAGGGTAATCTGTTACCAAGTAATGATATCTTTCACACTGAAACTTAAAAGACAAATATTCTGGGTTGCATGCATCTCTTTGTTGAACATTATCCCATTTAAGTCATCAAAGTTTAATGACTCTTGTTGTCTGCTCTGTGATAAAAGCAAGAATTTCTCATAACACCACCTGTGGGATTTAGCTCAATGCTGAGCTGAAAGTCAGCAGAACAGACATGCAAGGCCCAGGTTCAAAGTGATGTTTGCAGCCTGACAGTACTAGCACTATGTACTAGCACTGAATATGAAACATACCCCGTAAACTGTAAATAGACTGACTTCTTAACATCCTCATATATTCACTGGTAAAGCTATTTAATATGCATGTAATGTTTTATGTCGGAGCAGCTATGATTTTATTTTGAAAATCACCTGTATAAAATTAACATTTAAAACTTAGGAATAGGTCACTCACTTCTGAACATTTTGAATTCTCTGAACAGCTGTAGATGGCTTTTTCTTTATCATTCTTATTAAAAAAAATCTGTAACTATCTATTAAGTTCTAATATTTGAAATTTGGGGTTTAATCTGTCACCTGTTGAAGTAGGCAAGTATGTCTATGGTAACAACAGGCATCTCATTAAGGAGATTAAATGAAAAATTAGAAATAACCTTCAAAGTAAGAAAGACAAGTTTAACATCTTTCTTTCCCTCTCCTCCCCAAGATTATAAATCATACTAATTTCTGTAAGGTAACAGTCAGTATTTAATGAGAAGTGCTTTGACAGAGAGAAAGGTATCATATATCAGGTAGCCTTTGTGTTCCTGTGGCACTTCCTTTTCACCCACTCTCTGCTATATATGGCTTAATTATAATTTCTGAGACTAAACTGTATCAGGAGAAGGCAACTAGAAACATCATTCATTTGTAGTTTCTATAAGACATAATGTCTTCTGAAGACTGTAAGTGGAAATGTGTGCTGCTGAGAAGGTTTGCCCTTTATTTAAATGGTATGACAAGTGTCCTCTCAGGAGCTGAGTCTGACAATCACTGGAATAAACAGGAATGTTATTTTTTATTTAACCAAGTGCATGTTCAGACTTCAGCAATGAAATGTAGATCAGTATGTTTCTGTGTCTGACTGTAAAAATGCCTTTTAATCAGCACAGATAGCCAGCTATGTCCTCGTTCTTTTTCAGACATAGAAATTCACATTCCTCAGTTTCAGTGCCAGATTCTCTCGTCAGATTCAGCTCTAGTTCAAGCACTTCATCAAAGCTTCAATCATTTAAATTTACAGTTTTCTTCAGAAGCATGGTTCAGGTGCAATCATAGGACTGAAAACTTGGACAAAGCTATTGGGTATTAGAGATGAAATGTATAACCTTTAGAACTGATCTTACATGCTATCATCTGGAGGTCAAATCGTAGTGTCATAGGACAGAAAAAGACCTGCAAATAACCCAGTTCAAATCCTATGAATTGTAGGTGACCGTCCCATACAGGATCTATGGAACATCTACTTTATATGATCTTCTATATCACAGACCACGTAACACTTTCTAGCATCCTGTTACAAAGTGAAGGTTTATGTTAAAAAATCAAAACTCTCAACCACACAGTACTTCAGAAAGAAAGAAGCTCTACCCACGTCCAGGATTCCTGCAGTCAGAAGAAATTTGAGAGGTAGAATTTTCACTGTGGGCTTTTACCTACATATAACCTGCATGTAACACGCTTCTATTACATAAGCTCCTCAGCGTACACTTTTCTTAAAGTGGTTTGTTATTTAGATGTTATACAAGGAAAGTATTCCCTTTTGATAGGGAAAGAAGTCCCCTTCATAGGAAAAATTGCTTAATGTCTCCCAGATGTGTAAGAAAAGTGAAAAACAATAGCTTATTTGAGGCAGGGCTTATGGCTTAGTGAGCTTATTAGTTCTCTGAATGAAGAGTTGTCTGCCCTGCATTTCTTCAGTTTCATTTAATGTCCAGACAAAAAAAACCAAACTGTAGACTAAAACGAAGTGTATTAAGCTGCTCATGCCAAAGAGCAAAAGGAGAGGGATTTAATAATCTTTTTAATGTTTATCAAATATATGTTATTTTAAAGAATCCCAGTTTCTTTGGCTGTCTTTACTATTCCCCTATCTGATATTCAGTGCCATTTGATTTGTTTGCAGGAGAGGATTTTAAAGAAAAAGTATAGCTAATTTTCTGTGTTAGCTTAACAAATAAAACCTGTGTACTGTGGATAACAATCATTAAAAGGTTCTGTCATTAAAAATTGATCTGAGATGGGTTGTCTTTGTTAGTCTTTTGATAGGAGATAGTAATTAGAATTGTTTGAAGAAAGATGAGTGATACTATGGAATGAAATGAGTCACACTGATTTAGGAAACCATCAAAAAATACAGAAGCATTTTTTTTTTCTATTTTTCACACTTGTGTGCCAGGCATCCTCTAAAATGAAAATATGATTACCATCAGCTGATTACTGAGGAAGCTTACATATCACTTACTTGATATTTAAATGACTAAGTTACAAGAGTCGAATGGTTTATTGAATTAGAAAGTTAATTGTAAATAGGACTTCAAATCTCTGCACAAAGGTCTTTCATGGTACAAGGAACCTATATGTTAAATCAGCTGGTTCGTACTGATTGCTTCAGTACTCCATTAAGTGTAGGTACCTATAACTATATTAAAATATTGATATGGCATCATTCGCACATGAATAGGAGGAGTAGGTTGGTAAAATTTTCCCTAAGACCTCAAATTCCAAAAATCTGCAGTTACAGGAGCCTCTCTAGATCTCAAGATTTGTACCTTAACAAGACTTAAATTCTTTTAAAGACTCCTCCATATAATGCATAAGATAATATCAGTTCTGGTTAGAACTATAAATACAGGGGAGAACTGCAGAATTGTCTGTGTAAAACTAGATTCATGCATTGAAGCTATTAGATTGTTCACAGCTTTTCCAAACATTAGAACCCTCATTAAAGTATCCTTGACTTAATTCTGTTAAAAAAAAAAATTGCAATTGACACTCTAATGCTGCCTTACTTAATCTTCATGTATAATTTATTCATCATACACTGTCATTGCTAAATCATTTAAGAATAAATTTTCATTGTAAGAGGAGCATCACTGTAGTTAGTTAGATCATTATGTATTTCCAAGAAAATGTATTACACTAGAGAGAAGAAAATATTTTAATCTTTCTTATCTTCAATTTTTCCAGTGATGTCTTTTCATCTATCTTGTGTTTATCCTTCATCTTTTAAGCTCTCATTCAGAAAAAGCTTGGCAACAGCTAAGTTTAAGCATATACTTAAAGTCAATGAGACTGAAAAATATGTTTTTAGAACGTGGATAATTATTTTGCTAAATAGTAATATTTAAAAACTCAGAGAACTGTCTATGCTTGCTCTCCTTGGTGTAAAAGCCATTCATTATACATTCGTTATACCCCTGTGACAGTATAACTGTACTGCAACTCTAACATGCATTGGCAGACCTGTACTAACTGGTTCTCCAGGTAACACAATTGAAAAAAAAAAGTCATATAACTAGCAAACCCATCCGGTAGGCTTGTGTTTATGTTTGTGAGTGTGGGTGGCAATAGTCTTACCTAATTTAAGTCACCGAGAAAGTTGTATATTTAGTTTAAACTTGACAGCTGGGTGGAATTCAGTTCCCAGAACATTTAATCTAGTGACATTTTAAATATCTTGGTATGCCTTGTGTCGCTTTTAGCAACAGCTCCAAAGGGGCCTCCAAAGGGGTCTTTTTGTCATGTTTGACAACCCTATCTTAATGTCTCACTTGAAATGGAGCAGAATTCCTATTTTGAGGCAACCGCACTGCATCTTTGACTCTTCAATAGGGATGAATTACCTTCTGGAGGTGTTCTCTTTTTTCATGGGATAAATAGAGTTTGGGACAACTAATTTGGACATGGTGACTAAATTTTAAGTGACTGAAGTCAAGTGAAATGATTTCTTTTTTATGCCTTCCATACTAGCTGGATTAATAATGTGTCTCTGCTCTGTCATAATTATATGTTCCATGAATAATACTGAAAAGTATATGAAATACAGTACATTAAAACCTACAGTAAGGTATATAAAATATTAATATGAAAAGTAGTGTGTATATTATTATAACCTTTGATCTGTATGCAAGTTGGAGGGCAACTTTGTTCTTCAACTTGCAGTGGCTATGTTTTGTTGCCCAGTTTACAGGCTTATATTATGGCACTTTCTCTAAATCTATGTCTTAGCCTCCTCAAAGTAAAATATAAAAAATGAAAGCATGAGATTTACATTAGAAAGTATATCAATTACCTGTGATAAAAAAAATAAGCCTATGTAATTTGTATATATATGTGTTCTAGGAACTTTACAGAGAATACTTCATAGATGAGGGAAAGGGGGATAGAACAGCATAAAAGTATGATTCCTTTTTGCTTAAATTTGTAATATTTTTTCAGTACTTCATGGTACATATATTTTAACATTATGTTTTTGCAATTGTGTTTTGTTAGTTAGTAGGTGATTGTGACATGAAAATTGAGGTCAAGACATTGTATTGGAACTATACCTGAAATCTACATGATGATGATGAAGAGTACGAGACAAAAATGAGTGAGGTGTTGGTACACAAGAATGTTAAAGTTTCTGATTTTTAGGTTTTATTAATCTTCCTTTAGAATACTACAGCTTCCTGGCTTTCAAATTTCTTATTTCTTGCAGAATATTCTAATAAAGTTTTTTCTAAACTAATGGAGAAACATATCTGAAAATGTGTCAATGATTTTTAGGGGAATATGGTTATTTTTAGTAAGAGAAAACTTAATCTAATATTTCTATTTATTTCTCATTCTGACTTTTAAAGTATTCTGAGGCAGGAAGGTGCTCTGAAGGCCTGCTTTTGCTGAGTACCTGCGAAACAAAAGCTCTGACAGCGGGCCAGCTCCTGGGAACATTTTAAGCTCTGGTTCTTCCCTAGCCCTGGTAGTTCTGTTTAGTTTTGTAAAGCTCATAAATTCCTCAATCCTCAGTGAAGACAGGAGAATAAACCACATTCGCCGTTTCTACAACATGCTGTTTTGAGGATATGCTGCTCTGAAATACATTAGGATAATGTAACAAATGTAAATTACCACTGATTTTACAGCCTCTCAAATCTCACAAATGCCTTGTCCAATTACCTTCAAACTTTCTAGGGGGAAAAAAAAGATCATCTTCTTTCAGAACACCACACAAGAGAAATTTCTAATAGAACAGTCTGATGTTAAAATTAGATGGAGAGGCCTAATTGAGCTTATAATGGAAGGTACTTACAACCTTAGCCATGGAATGACCACCACAGCTCCATAATACCATCTATTTCAGAAATTCAGAAAACTTTAGACAGACTGCCTGACAGAGTATTCAGAAATGTGGGGCAAAAATACTAGCCAAGACACGTCTGTGTTTATCACTATGATGATAATGCCACTTATTGTACATTAAGAAAAAAAACACTATTATGTTGACTCACTAAACATTGCCCACATTTGTGTTGAGAATCTATAAAAGCCAAATACTTTAGGGACTGTGTTTACTAAAGCCATCTGATTTATTCTGTGTTTTTAATTATATAACACATGCCAAAATATGACAAGAATCTGTCCTAAATTCACCTATTAAAATATTTATTTTTCATCTTTCAGCTAAGGCACCACCACTTTTAGCAGGGCCGTCTCCGTATCTATACACATGTACGAACATTTGTTTTGTAACAAACACATCTGAATGTCTTGGGCAAAATTTTGTCCATGGGAGTAAATAGGTTCCTTCCTCCACTTTTATGCCTGAAGTTTGGCCTTCAGACACCATTTTTTATGCAAGTAATCAGGCCTGCATTAATTTCATTGAAGTTTAGACACCTAACCTAAGTGGATAAATTCTGACCAGAGCTACCATAGGTGACTCAGATCTCCACTGACTGTGTGAGGAGCTGACAGGAACAGTGCTTGGTTAGGCACCTAAAACTAGCTGGGATAAATGTTATTAATGTTCTTTGGTGTGCCTAGTCCTCCCAAGTCAAGTGAGGAGTGAATAGGAAGAAAGCAGTGTTGGCTTCACTCCTCAATGCAATGTCCAAGACAGCTCTCTCTTGTAAAAGGAATTGCCGTTTGCTGCAGGATTAGACCAACAGAAATTTACTATCCCGTTGAACGATCTTTGGAGCATGGGTATGTGTCTCAAAGCACCTCTTTCTTACAGTGTCTTTCAGTGTTAATGACCAATGGACATACTGCTCCTTTCTCAGTTTTAGATGGAATTTTTAATATGTTTTTAGTGCAATTTTTTAAATTTTCTTTTGTTTTGTTTTCTCGTCCTTATTTTTAAGACAGGTGGAGCTGGGGAGAGATGCAGCCTGTGACAGTTTAGGAACTTTGCGGGGGGGTATATGATGGAGGCCATGTGTTTTGCTGTTTAAATATCTACACAGTGGTGACTGTGATGGTCTCTCCGTCATAGTCGAACATTTCTAGTGGGTTCAATGTACTGCTTGTAGTTTGTGGAACAACTGAACAAAATGAGACTTTCAGTTGGCTAGTTACTCAGTTTTATTGAGGCATTACACTGTTCCTGTAACAAAGTGGTACAAAGTTTTTGTGCTTTGTGGATTTCATTAATTTTCTGGTTTATATTTCAGTACTTTATATTTTTCAGGTTAAATCCAAATCAGCCCTAGATAAATAAAGAATGTTTTTCATGGTAATAGCAACCAATGGGTCAATTCAGCAGTAAGATGAATTGTGCCTTCAAAAGTGCCCGTTTTCTCATTGACTGTAAAGGGTGACAGATGTGTTCGGCTAAGGTATAGATATCTATACTGTAGAGCTATAAAACTGATTGAGGTGGGATCACATCCTCAGTGAGGAACAGCTTTTAGTTCAGAAGTCCCATGAGACATTTTGCTCTCCCCTCTGTTTCCTTGCGGGTGAGATGCAAGCGATGCACTGCAGCTTCAGTGTCAGGCAGAGGCTGAATGCAACTTTTGACACAAGTTCAGGCAAGTGCCATTCTGAAAGGCTGGGGTTTTTATGAGGCCCTAACTGCCCTGAGGTAGCGAGTGCTAGTTTTCTGACTCCTCGTTGTGAACTAACCCCATTACTTGGTCTCGTTTTGCAGGACTATGTTGGTTTTTGTGTGTGTATAACAGCAGGGAGAGTGTTAGTGATACACATCTGGTAGAGTTCAGTTTTTCTCCTGTTTGCAGCCTATGTCTGTGTAGGGTGTGCAGGTGCCCAGGCGCCGGCAGCGGGGGCTGCAGGCTGGCCTCTGTGAGGAGAGGCCAGGGCTGCCTCGTACCAGACATGGCCGGTTCCAGCCGGCTCCAACTGACCCACCACAGGGCACGGCTGAGCCCCACAGCCAAGGTGGTGGCACCTCAGGGAAAACTCATTTAAGAAAGGGTAAAAAAGAAGCTATGTGGCAGTGAGGAATGGGGAAAAAATATGAAAGAAACAGCCCTAAAGACATCAAGGTGAGAGAAGGAGGAAAAGGGGTGTGCCAGGTACTGGAGCAGAGACTTGCCCACAGCCTGTGGTGAAGACCACACCAGAGCAGGTTTATCCACACATCAAGAATGAAAGACTGAAGTTGAGCCTGGAAAAGAGTGGGGAGTGAGGAGAAGGTGTTGCTTTAATTTTTTTTTGGTCTTTGTTTCTCGCCATCCAGCTCTATTTTAGCTGGCAATAGATTAAATCAATTTTCCCCAAGTCAAGTCTGTTTTGCCTGTGGTGGTAACTGGTAGGGGATCTCCCTTTCTTTATCTCAGCTCATGAGGTTTTCCATCTTATTTCTTCCCCCTCAATGGCATCAATACATCAACTTTCTGTCTATGAAGTTGCAGATCCTTCTGTTCTCTTCAATGCCAAGAGGGATCCTTTTATTAAAAAATACAGGAGATTCCCAGTTAGTATAAGTCAGTATAGATCTTTACATCAGGGAAATAATTTTTGAGGTAAGTTCTGTCTGTTAAGACATCATCTCTGAACCTGCATTGAATTTGAGGTGGTGACAAAGACAGATGTCTAATATATGTTTTCTCTTAAAAATAGCACATTTGTGTTTTATAACTGGATACCTCTTCTTGTAAGGATACAAAACACACATCTATTGTGGTTAATGGAAACAAAAAGAATGAACTGCCTGCTAAAAGTCAAGATAATTTTAATAACAACTGTTACTTCAACTTGTTAGAAAATAGAAAAAGTCTAGAAATTTTAAGAAAAAGCAGTTTTCCTTTCTACTGTTTGGACAAAAATTTTGGAGTCTCTTCAGCTGGAAGTACAGCATTTATTTTTGTTTGATTACATTGTACATCCCTCCGTGCCACAGCACTCTCAGAGTGGGTCTGTTCTCAGTCTTATTGTTCTGCTCTTAGGTAATTCATTCCTTCCTTAATTTTGCTGACTCCCATCTCTGAACCCACTAGACTAATTTATCTCTGGATATGGCACTGCATGCTTTGTTATGACAAAAAAGAGGTATTACTGATGGTCACAGCTGGGAGATTTCTGTTGGAGGAAGATTGAGAGACTAATTCAAATCTAGAAAGCAGCAAATAATGCCTTCAAATGTAATGAATGCTATGGACCTGTACTAGATAAACAACAGTGCACACATTGCTATCTTTACCATTTAGATTTTAACATAAAAGAGTTAAAACTAAAGCCATTCTATGCAGTGTCAGATAGAGCATTACTGTATTTTTTGCATATAGAAAATTTCTGTGCCGAGAGACATTTTAAGACATCTTTATGTCTCCCTGACACTCTCATATATTTTATTTCAGTTATATTACATACTACATAGACCCCTGTCCACAAGTAGTGCCTTTGAGAATGTCAGGCCTTAGCTATGTGAATAATCTGTGTGAAAATCATATTTTGTTCCTGAGGTTTACAATTTAGAGTCACTGGCTATTGGTATGGGTTGCAAAAATGTTGAATTTTTGATCATTTTTGTCATGATTGTGGTGCTTTTAATGCAATATAATAATTATTGTATAATCTATGTGATACATAGCTATATGATATATTTACAAGACTGCATGATAATTTAAGCAGTATAGGAAGTAGTCACACTCAGGATGTCACTGAACTGTAGATTAGCTACAAGTGTCCTGAATAAGGAGGGAGGTAAAAATGGATTTTGTCAGTATCTGTAGTATGCAGCATCCACCTTCTCTCTCCTTCAGCAAGGTTTAACTAGAATAACTCATAGAATAGCTCAATAGCCTATTCAGGTAATTTACCTACATCCTAACACACTTATGTAAGACATTGGATTGTCAGTAATTTACCTGCCATGGTAATTAGTTTGCTGTATTAGCTATAAATATGGTTCATAGTGTATTCACTGTAGCTCATCGTCTGTTTAACTCTTCCACAGTCAGCTATTTTTATGGTCTGACCCCTGAAGTTAGCAATACTGCTGATCTTAAACACCTGTCTTATAACAGATGCTTATTTCTCTCTATCAACCAGACACCTGGTTATAATATATTTTTTAAGTTAGTCCCCCTCTCACTGGCTTACAATTTGAGAATTTCAGGTTGTAGTAGGATGCAGTGATTTTTAATGATGTGTTAAAAAAAAAAAAAAGAAAAAGTCACAATACACTTGATGGCAAATTATCTGTGATAATACTTTTCGCTCTTCATCTGTTTTTTAGAGTCTTGTCAGTTACTGCTAAAACTCCTGTCTGCACCAGACTCATGCCTGGAAAGTTTCCACTCCCTCCCTCTAAAAGACCACCATCTTTCTTCCTCCAACTTTTGCCATTGCCAAAACATATAGTGTATATCTACTTCCAGACAAAAAGATGGTAACTGAGTGGCACCTGTGAACCAACATACTGCGAACTGCAGAATGACAGGCAGCAACACCTGAAGGAACCTGCCTGGGAATTTGAACTCTGAACACAGAGTATGTGTTTGTTGCCTGCAATCACCTGTTCTCTGTGTGAGAATATATTCATACACACACATATATCAGACCAAGAACAAATGGACTAAAGATCTCTTATAATTTTAATAATGGGGACAAATTCAATCTCATGAATTTTAGTATCATAAAGAAAGAAAAGTGGTTCTGTTTTTTCCTTCTACCCCTCTTATATGAGTGAAGAACCTCTTCAATATCCTAAAGATGACAGTTCTGTTTCCAAAATTTAGACCTCTGTTAGCACTGTAACTCTTTAATGATTTGTACTCAGTATGCATTCAATCACAGACAGGAGAAAGAAAACAGCTTTTAGAAAATCTTGTATACATTACCACAATAATTGTATCAGCAAGGACTTTGAAGCACAGACAAAATACATGAAACAGAGGAACATTCACTATTCACTCAAGAAGCACAAAGGAAAAGATCAACGTTTGCTCAATAAGGAAGGTCAAAAGAGGCACAAGGTAGAGGGAATTCACTGTCAAGATTGGGGTGCAGAAAATGGAAATTTTTTTTTCTAAATTGTTAGTTGAAATCTAGATTCTTTTATGAATGTATTTTGCAGAATACTGGTAGTTAATAAACAGATGGCTACATAACAGATTTCATCCAGAGAGTACCCATCAAGGGATGGAAGAGTGGAGATATGACCTTGTGTTTTGAGGCAGGAGTAAGAGAAAAAACCAATATGCATCCGTGCTAAGTATCTAACTAGAAGCCCACAGTGTCAACTTGATTCAGTGAGCTTTGGAGAAACAGGAGGTGATCCAAGTAGTTACCTGGTGACTAAACATAGAAGTTACTTTAGTATCAACCAAAAAAAAAATCTGAGCTTGAATATAAGTTTTGTTATTTTTTGGAAACATAGAGCTCTTTGCTTCATTAGTACAGCAAGCTGGGTTGTTATATTTCACAGCTGTGCTGAGATTGACAGTAATATTGCAGCAAAATGAATATGGGTTTGTATTTGGGAAGGCAGATATTTAAATCTCCGTAATTAGGCTTCACTAAGGAAAGTAGTTAGTGGTAGCTGTTTGCAACAGTGCTGTGCCAAGGGTTGTGCCTTTCTGAACCAAAAGGGTCAGATGCAATCACTTTTATTACTTTGAAAATGCTAATTAAAGAGTCTATCTGCATCTTGAAATACTGTTTCAGTAATTATATCATGTTATGAGGATGGCATTCACTAAAAAATTATGAGAAAATATTTTTAATCAATATAAGTAGTAGTAATAAAGAGTGGCCAATATCATCCCTATAGAATAATACCGTATATCACATTAGTAGAAAGTAATTTACTATATAAGCCATCCTTCTTGTACGTTCTAACAACAAAGACGAAGTTTTATTCTCCACTCACTGTTTCAGAAAGCCTTGTGTTTTTGTCTAATGAGAATATAGAAGCATGGCAGTTTAAAAGATAAAGACGGTGACACTTGGTCAGATACAAAAGGAAATAGGGCCTATTTCTCTTCAACATCAATAGTCTCCAGACTTTCCAAACCTTTCCCTGGGGAACTTCAGAGAAAATCAGATGTGTACCATAATCAAGTACAAATTTACAGGATTAAGGCTTCGGTGTTTGTTATCTTTCTGAGGGCACACTGAAAAATTTATGACAAGCTTTTTCCAATTTTATAGTTGCAAGAAAAAAATGGATTTTTGTAGTGATGGTTTAGGTATTGGTGATTAAAAAGTAGGCTGATTTAGGCTATTAAAGCAGGAGTGTTCGCCATCTGGAAGAGCTATATACTATATAACATCTGTTGATTTCACCCTCCAGAACATCACTAAAATACTTACAATTAAGAAAAGCAGTGACTATGTATAAACATAGTTGACCATTACTGGAATAAACACCCTATAACAGATGTAATTTTGATACCATGTAATTCAACAATGCGTCATGCAATATTAATGGCCCTTCGTAACGTATTCTAATTTTAAAATTCATTACTAAATTATTCAGCAATCTGTAAAACAGATGTATGGCACTGCAGCACCCAAGCTGCTGTATCCATTATAAAATTATATTTTTATAATCTGCATGTAGTTTGTCCTTTAAGTCTCATACAGAACCAACGGATGTTTCAAGGTGCTATGACTCACCTTCAGTTTCCTCACTCCCCTGAAAGATTTCACATGTGTTCCCTTATTATCTGTTTCAAGATTAAATGTCAAGCTTTAATGGTTAGTTTAATTGGTACCATTGCTCAGAGCTTGATAAACATATATTTTAGGAAAACAGAACACAGAGAGAATGTTTTATTTTTCTTGTAATATCTATTTGCATTTCCTAGAGTTTAAAAATAACTTCTTTGTCCAAGCATACTTGGTCTTTCACTCAGAAAGGGTATGAACTGGGAGCATACCTTGTACTTTTGAAAGAGTAATTCAGATTCCTCCTATAAGTGACAATACACCCTTGATGCTCTTTACACCTTCATCTCCCATGAATGTTGCAGAAAATGTTCTGGAGGAAATTATATGACCTGGGTTATAAGTCTGCATGACAATTTTGGTAGTGGTAGAGGAGGAGATGTGATTTTTTTTTCCTCTGTTGTGTTTGAATCAATGACAGGATGACACAACAGAAAGTTTGGTTGATCTGTTTACCTTATTACATGGAATAGCAAAAAGTGGAGAGAGAGAGATATTTTTCTAATTATAGGAGCTGAAACATGAAAGCTGATGAGGTAAAACAGACAAAGAATAAGAGCAACAGGCTGTGCAAAGTACAACATAGTTGTTATAAATTTACCTGTCCAATTGATTGACAGAGACTAGTCAATTCGAATTTTTTTTGATTTATTAAAGCAAGCAACAAGTAAGCAAAACAGCGCTGGGCGACCAGGGAGTCTCCTGCTCCACCAACAGCCGGCAACTTAACAGTCTTTCAGTCCTCTCTTTATCTCCTTGTCGATTGTCAGTTTCTCCAATCACAATCCGTTTTCACTCGCGCCTTCTTTCGAATCTTCCAATTGCAATCTACTCCGCTCCCCCCCCTTCCACTTCAGGTCCTGTTCTGTCTTGTTGCCGGGCATGTTCTGTCTTGTAGCCAGGGGTATTCAAGGTGTTCCATCTTACTACACAGTTCTTTTATTCTTAGCATTACCATCTAAGAAAACTTATTTTGTCACTCTGCAGTTTAACACATATTACAGGACTTAATTGCATCTAACACAAAGTTTGATGAACAAAACAGTTTACAGTTTATCACAATCCCCCCTTTTTTCGTTTCACCATTTTGTTCATCAAATCGCTTAAGCTCCTGCTGGCTTAAAATGAAGGTCTCCTCCACCTCCGATATTCCTCTCAAAGGTTCATGTTTGAATACCAATAAGAGGTATCGGCAGTTTCCACGTTGTGGACCCCATTGGACCTTCAGGTATTTGTCTATACCACTACCCGGTATTAAAGCTTGGTCCTCCCGGTGTTGTTTGGGTTGAGTTACAATAACCCTTCCCAGGATTTGAGCTGGGATAAAATCCCAGGTACTCCCGGCATCGGGATCTCAGGACAAGTTGAAAAGGTTGGTGGGGGTTATCCTCCGCTTGTACTAAGTTTACACAGATTAAAGCAAACAAGTACCCAATGTTAAAGAGGACTGGTGGGGTTTTTTTGTTTGTTTTTTTTTTTTTTTTTTTAGCCTGTAGAATTTGGTTGTGTCCCTTGTGCCTTTTCCTTTTTCCTCAAGCAATAAAGCCTGGGGCCTCGAGTTATGTTGATACATCACCCTTGAGTGTCTCTTTTCCAGCCTCCACTTCTTTACGTCTCTGCCTCCTTCGCCTACATTTTTGCCTAGTGCAGCGAGGTGTACCATCTTCTTGGCAGCAAACGTATTCTTCAGGAGAATGCTCGCTTTTTATAGGTCTCCCAATTTTTTTTTGCTTTAACTTGAGGTTGTATACAAGGAATGTTAGGCACTGTAGTTCTACAAATTACTTGTTTCGTTTGGGTGCGTACACCCCTTTTCTGGGTTAATACCGAGTGCCAAAATTTCCCACCAGGCTTGGGTCCCCTTAATTATTTGTCGCAGTGATCCCACCAATTCTCTTTACATAAATTGTATTTCCAGAACTCTTCCACTGCTTCTCAGCACTCGGCTGGCATGAGTCCACCCTCTTTCAGCAGTCCGAATGGCGGTTTCTGTAAAACAAGATAAGGCCCTTCCCAACGTGGAGTTAATGAGGTAGAACTTTATCTCCAGGTTGTATATTGTGTATTGCAATGTCCAATGGAGGTCTTTGTCCTTCTACTGGACAAGGGTCACCCCCCCCTAGTTCGTATCCCCGCAATATTTGTTCTAATGCCTGTCCAAACAAATTTGGAGACTCCGTGAACCCCTGAGGTAAGACTGTACCATACCTCAGGGTTTATTCTTTCCTCATCAACTGTCCATAAAGGACACAATTTAATTCTTAGTTCGTTTCTTATGACTTCTAAACCAATCTCTAATTCTATCATTAAATCCCTGCCTAATAAGTTATAGTCCGCCTCAGGCACTAACAGCAAGGACCCCACCCCTAATTTAGAATCACTTTCAAGAACCACATTTTTTATTATGGCAACCCCAAAAGGTTCCCTTTTCGCTCCAATAACTTCCACTTTTTCCGAGGATATCTTACACCCCTGGGGCAATTTTTGAACAGTAGATCTTTCTGCTCCAGAGTCCTCTAGGAACTCTATACCTTGTTGCTGGGGACCCACTTTTAATTTTAGTTTTCTCACGGGTCCCCAGCAGATAGAGCCCCTGACCCCCCTAATCTCTGTCCTCTTTCTACAATCCTTCTTAATATGTCCCATCTTCCCACAATAAAAACAGGTTCTTGTTTCCTTCTGTCTGGGCGGAGTACCTCTCTGTCCTTCACTTACTGCTGCAACCAAAAGCCTAGCTTGTTTCTTCTGAGTTTCTTCCTCTCTCCGGACATAAACCTTCTGCGCCTCCCGGAGTAACTCATCTAATCCCCTTTGCTGCCAGTCCTCCATCTTTTCTAATTTCTTCCGGATATCGATCCATGATTTAGCCACAAACTGAGTTTTTAGTAACGCTTGCCCTAAATCAGTGGTTGGATCTAACCCGGAGTACAATCGTAAACTCTTCCTTAATCTTTCTAACCATTCTGTAGGGGTTTCATCTTTCTTTTGCTGTTCGTTAAATGCTTTGTTAATGTTCTGTCCTCGAGGAACGGCTTCTTTAATTCCCTGCATAATTATTTTCCGTAAATCGGACATGTGGCCTCTATCAACTTCGTTCTGATTATTCCAATTAGGTTTTTGGGTTGGCCACTTTATATCTGCTGCCGGACCTCCTTGATGTTGATGGTCCCATATCCTCATTCCAGCTCGTCTGATCATATCTCTCTCTTCAGATGTAAATAGAATATTCAAAATTTCTTGTAGCTCATCCCGGGTATATATATTAGGACCTAGGAACTGGTCTAATTTTTCCAAGACCCCTAAGGAGTCTTCCAACAAACTCCTCATTTCTTTTTTAAATTCTCTCACATCCCCTGAGTTAAGTGGGACGGATACATACCCCATGCCAGGTTGAGGTCCCCCCATTGCAATTTCTCTAAGGGGGTATAACTCTGCCTGCTCCTTTCTCCGTCTAGTTTGGCTACGGGTTACTACCCTATTTTCCTCAGGGGAACTTGGAGCTGAGTCATTCTCATACCCTGGCGCCACCGAGGGGGGTGTGCCGAAGGCTGCGGAGGAGAGGGTGGTGGAATATAAGGGGGAGCCGAGGTAGGAACCCCTTCCTCGTCCCTCGGTTTCTTTCTCCTAGCCTCTTCTTTCTTTTTATTTAAAAGATATAGATTCACTCTGGTCTCTGACCTAATCCATAAACGGGCATATTCACTTTCTTCCAAACTAAAAGGTTCCTTTGAGTGTACATAGATGTTTAGGGCCTGACAAATCCAATCTTCAAAGGACCCAAATACAGGCCAATATAGGTGGTCTCCTCTAATTTGTTTACCACCCCAAACTTCCATGCAATAGTGAATCATTATTACTTTATTCTTACCCCGCCTAGAGGGGTAATCATCCCAATTTTTAATCATTAAGCCCAACGGACTATCCGGTGGTATCTGTGGGAGCCTAATCTGAATCTCAGAACCACCCATGGGATCAGAGGGCTTGCTTTTCCTCTGTCCCATCTTCTGAAGCGCCTTCTTTCGCTCACACACTCACTTCCCCTGGTTCGTGGCCCAGCCCCTCACGGGGTTTGGGAACCGCACTACTGAGGGTCCGCACTCACTTCGCCCGGTGGACTACTGAGTCCGGCGGACATCTCACACAAGCACGCTTCAGGATACCCAACCCCAACCGAACGACTAACCGGCCTATACTCACGCGTCCTGCGTCTTCGTTCGGTCTTCGTGCACAAATATTATTGGGTTACCGGTTTTATTTGCTTACTGTCAAATTTGGGTTCATCGGTAAAGGATTTGGCATAGAAGCACCCTGACAAGGGCCGCTTATTCAGCGGGGCACCTCCCCTGCCAAGGACCTCAGGCCAGATTGCCTTTATCCGAGTCACGGCACCAAATTGTTATAAATTTACCTGTCCAATTGATTGACAGATACTAGTCAATTAGAAATTTTTTTGATTTATTAAAGCAAACAGCAAGTAAGCAAAACAGCGCTGGGCGACCGGGGAGTCTCCTGCTCCACCAACGGCCGGCAACTTAAGAGTCTTTCAGTCCTCTCTTTATCTCCTTATCGGTTGTCAGTTTCTCCAATCACAATCCGTTTTCACTCGCGCCTTCTTTCGAATCTTCCAATTGCAATCTACTCCGCTCCCCGCCGCTTCCACTTCAGGTCCTGTTCTGTCTTGTTGCTGGGCATGTTCTGTCTTGTGGCCGGGCATGTTCTGTCTTGTAGCCAGGGCTATTCAAGGTGTTCCATCTTACTACACAGTTCTTTTATTCTTAGCATTACCATCTAAGAAAACTTATTTTGTCACTCTGCAGTTTAACACATATTACAGGACTTAATTGCATCTAACACAAAGTTTGATGAACAAAACAGTTTACAGTTTATCACATAGTATACCACCAAAGAAGGAAAAAGAGAGCTAATTTAAAAATGCTACATCCATATCACTTTAAAGTCCAAGCTATGCACCACAGCCAATTACCCAAACAAGTTATGAAAGTGTACATAAATACATCCAAACAGAGTCAGGTTGCAACTTTACTCAGATTGTTCAGTAAACATGTTTTCACATGCGTTTTTGGCCTATTCTGTTGGGGGAGAGCGAGATCAGAGACTCTAAATGTGCCTAGTGCAATTAGAACAGTAATTCAAATGGGTTTGCTGTTGAGGTACCTGACTTAGGTTTGATCTCCAGATAGACTACTAAGGTTGAAATTGTACTAGGTTGGTATTGTATAGTCTCTAAATGGATCAAGGAAACAGAATTGTCTGCAAGAGTTAGCCTGTTGTGGGTATCATTAGTAGAGATAGTTTCAAGATAGATACTTTGAACCTAGAATGTTTTAAACTACTGTGAGGGCAGTGTAGGCATAATCTTTTTTTACTTGTGTTAAATGCTTTTATAAGACCATGTAAACATTTCCACTGTTATTCTCTAGAATAGAAGCAAGAGATCTGCAGCATGGTAGCCAGCTAGAGCGCATTGTGATATACAGAACCTGTGCACTCAGTATGCCACAGCAAAGATTTGACCCACCTGGCAGCCTGCACCTATAGTAAAAATATGCCAGATGCAGCACTCATCCCGCATAACATCAGAGAACCATCAATTCTATATCTAAATTGGAATGAATCATCCTATCTCTTCCTATAGTCATTAAACAAAGATGAGAACTCTCAGGAGGCTTTTTTTCTTATTTATCTTAGATGGCTTCATTGGGTGGGATAAATTCCCTTTTGGAGCTCTTTGCAAAGGAACCTAGGATGACTAGCACTGACATAGACTGAAGATGCCTAAGCTAGTGCAAACAAATACTATTCCTGTTGCAAACTCCTCTCCACTCCCATGTAATCAGAGTTATTCAACATTTGAACTTCATCCATGAAGTCTATATGGAGTTTGGCATACATCTATCATTTAACCTTAAATTTTGAAATGTTTTGAGAAATGTTATTATTCTTATAGGAACCCAGTGACTGCTGTGAATGGTATTATATTAGAAATAACAATATAAAAAAGCTTAATTTTTTTTCCACCTAGTACATTAGGAGCGAGACAGATTCCTCTGGAAAAGAAAACCTGTCCAAAAGGTTTCAGGGTGAGAACAATATAACATAATAGCTGCACAATCTGCCTTTTTTTTTTTTCCTTTTTTTTCCTCTTGAATAGGCAATATAGGGAAAATTGCTCAGCTATAGTGTTAACTAGGAGTAGTCCCAAATGGCAGGAAGAAGGGCACTTCATAGTCACATAATCAACTGAAACAGCATTTAGAAAGAACAGACAGCTGGCCCAGTCCAAACATCAGCAGCCAAGTGGGAGAGTTTGTCATTCTGTAAATGGCAAAATAACAAACACCTGACCTGAAGATAATAGGTTAATTGCTTTAATATTACATTTTGCATTGATGTTTGTTTTAATGTTGTGATGGATGAAAAGAGGTCATTTTTTTTAAAATGCAGGCCTTCCAGAACTGCAAATGTCTGCCCAGTGGCCTGATGAAAAACATCTCTTAGGTGATAAAATGAGTTGCATGCAAATGACAAGTCGGCTTGATGTGCCCTGAAAACATTCAGCTTGGAGTGACCTGTGATCATAAATTACTGGCATGCTGCATCAGATCCTAGACTTGTAATTTCATCAAGATCAACAAGATGCAATCTTGAAAACTGTTTGCATGATGTGAGGACGAATTGATGCCCTTGTCCTTCCAGACTATTGGATCTGATGCTCAGGAGTCTGACTACTTCGTGTCTCTAAGTAGCAGTATAGGGCCATTGTAAATAATTAAGTAGAAATTTGTTACCCTTTTGTCAAATGTATTTCTGATGTTACTTTTCCTTCTCCTCCATTAAGAAATCCCTTGATTAAATTTTAAAGCCTTAACCAATTTGAAGGGCTGAGAGCACAGGACACAAACTGCAGTCTGAATGTTTTGCACAGGAAAGTCACATTCTCTCTGGGAGCAAAGGAAATAAAGTATTTAATATGCAATCCCGTGATTCTCTTTCAAGACATGATGCTATAGATTTGATTACCAGCTCAGTGGCTGGTACTTGTAGGTCATTTATTTTCTCATCTATTTGCTTTTAGACATTCAGAATTCTTCTCTCAATATATTTACAAATGTTTCTATATAAATAGAATGTATAGCTGAAAACTTAATCCTATGCAGTTACATCAAGAGGATACATATAGAATAGTTCATACAAATGTGGAATCTTCGGAATAAATGTTGCCGTTCATAACTTAAAAACCACAGTTCTACTAACAAACCTATTCTAAATTTTGTGAAGAGTATAAAAGAGCTTAAGAAAGAGACATAATATTTTATGAATAAATGGGAGATGAAAAACTAATTACCCTTATCTGGATTTCTGCATCTGGAGACATGATTAGTAATCATTCTTTTTATTATACACCTCTTCAAAAAAATATATATACAGTTATAAAACTTACTCATTATTATGCATGTCTTGAAGCAGATATATAATATTTTTAGTGGCAAAAGCCATTTACTGTGCATTGAACAAAGAACACAATCTATACTCAAGGAAAAAAAAAAACCCAAACATTTTCAGGGAGGAGCATATATTCCCACAGCAGAGTTTAATTCTGTAGCAGAGGACATATCATTAATGTTGACCTATTAATGCTAGCAAAAATATTGCTGTGCAGGCCTAACTGCTCTCACACAAATACATCATTACGTGTTTTATTTTATTCTGATTTCCTAACGTTTGTACACTAAGTTACAAATAGCCTCCATCCCATAAAGCTGTATATTATTTTCCACCTCACTTCAGTGAAGCAGTTGGAAATAAAAGCATCCCAGTATAGCATAACATTTAAAAAACACTCCCATGAGTCATAGCTCCTCAGTCATCATACCACATTTGCACTCCCTAACTAGAATGCTGTGAAAAATGTTATAGTTTTATTTAGTCCCCCAATAATAGCTGGACACCCATTTAGAAGATTATAGTCATTAATGTATATTGCAGACAGTGTATGCACTCCTTAGACTTTGTATTTGAAATACACATGCATTAATTATTAACTTATAGGAAATGATGACTTATCCAGTTTTCACATCAGACAGATCTAATTAATTTCATAGACTCATAGAATCATAGAATTGTTATACGCTCCATTTTAAAAATTTTACAGTGTTGGATTAGATACTTCCTCAAGTTAAACTTTGTAAAACAAACTTCTGTAAAATGAATCTCTCTGCCAGCACCCCCCAAGCTTGATTTCACACTGTCCGTCCAGCTGGGAAGTGCATATAGTTTCTTCAGAAATAAAGTTATGCTGTTTCTAAGAAACCTCAAGAAAACCTACATATGTACAACTAGGTATATCTACATCTCTTCTAACTAAATGAGCTGACTCCACTGACAGAATTTTCAATGTCTGCCAGAAAGCAAGAAAGACTCAAACACAGAATCACAGAATCACAGAACCACTAAGGTTGGAAAGGACCTTCAAGATCATCAAGTCCAACCATTAATCCAGCACCACCATGTCCCATAAACAATGTCCTGAAGCGCCACATCCACAGGTTTTTTGAACACTTCCAGAGATGGTGACTCGACCACCTCCCTGGGCAGCCTGTTCCGATGCTTGACCACCCTCTCGGTGAAGAAATTTTTCCTAATATCCAATCTAAACCTCCCCTGGCACAACTTGAGGCCATTTCCTCTCGTCCTATCACTAGTTAGTTGGGAGAAGAGATCAACACCCACGTCACCACAACCCCCTTTCAGGTAGTTGTAGAGAGCGATAAGGTCTCCCCTCAGCCTCCTCTTCTCCGGACTGAACAACTCCAGTTCCCTCAGCCGCTCCTCATAAGACTTGTGCTCCAGATCCCTCACCAGCTTCGCTGCCCTTCTTTCAACACTCTCAAGCATCTCAGCATCCTTCTTGTAGTGAGGGGCCCAAAACTGAACACAGGATTCAAGGTGCGGCCTCACCAGTGCCGAGTTACAGGGGCATGATCACTCCCCTACTCCTTCTGGCCACACTATTTCTGATACAGGCCAGGATGCTGTTGGCCTTCTTGGCCACCTGGGCACACTGCCAGCTCATATTCAGCCAGCTGTCAAACAGCACCCCCAGGTCCTTTTCCACTGGGCAGCTCTCCTGCCACTCTTCCCCAAACCTGTAGTGTTGCATGGGGTTGTTGTGGCTGAAGTGCAGGATCCGGCACTTGGCCTTGTTAAACCTCATACAAGTTTATGCTGCCCTTCGATCCAGCCTGTCCAGATCCCTCTGCAGAACTCTCCTACCCTCCAGCAGATCAACACTCCCACCCAACTTGATGTCATCTGCAAACTTACTGAGGGAGCACTCGATCCCCTCATCCAGATCATCAATAAAGATATTGAACAAGACCGGCCCCAGAACCGAGCCCTGGGGAACACCGCTTGTGACCGGCCGCCAGCCGGATTTAACGCCGTTCACCACAACTGTCTGGGCTCGGCCATCCAGCCAGTTCTTTACACCTGTCTAAGTCACAAGCCGCTAGTTTCTGTAGGAGAATGCTGTGGGAGACGCTGTCAAAGGCTTTAGTAAAGTCCTGGTAGACAACAGCCACAGCCTTTCCCCCATCCACTAGGCGGGTCACCTGGTCGTAGAAGGAGATCAGCTTGGTTAAGCAGGACCTGCCTTTCATGAACCCATGCTGGCTGGGCCTGATCCTTTGGTTGTCCTGCACATCCCCTGTGAGCACCTTGAAGATGAACCGCTCCATAATCTTCCCCTGGAGGTCAGGCTGACAGGCCTGTAGTTCCCAGGATCCTCCTACTGGCCCTTCTTTTAGACGGGTGTCACATTGGCAAGCCTCCAGTCATCTTGGACCTGCCCTGTTAACTAGGACTGCTGATAAATGACGGAGAGTGGCTTGGCAATATCCTCTGCCAGCTTCCTCAGTGCTCTTGGGTGGATCCCATCAGGCCCCATAGACTCATGAGTGTCCAGGTGGCTTAACAGGTCCTTAACTGCTTCCTCCTGGACTATGGGGAGTTTGTTGTGCTCCTCATCCCCGTCTTCCAGCTCAGGGGGCTGAATACCCTAAGGGTATCTGGTCTGACTATTAGCATTTGATGCAAAAAAGGCATTAAATACCTCAACCTTTCCCTCATCCTTAGTGACAATATTGCCCGCCACATCCAATAAGGCATGGAGATTCCATGGCTCTCTTTCTGTTTTTAATATATTTGTAAAAACATTTTTTGTTTTCCTTTATGACCAAGGCCAGATGCCTCTGGAACAGGTAACGATATAGGAAAATGTATTATTTTTGAGCATTTGGTATGCTTTTTGTTTAGAATCTTTGACCAACTTACAGTAATTTATATTGTAATGTTGAATGTAGAAATAAATATTTCCCAGAAGAACTTTTAAAATAATCTTTTTGATCCACTTTAATAAAATTTTAATGTAGTGATCTTCAAGTTGGTTTGCAATTTCAGCGTTGGAATAGTCTATAAAGTACCCACAAAAATTATAAGCAAATACCGTAATCCCAGTATAGATCCGTGAATCGTAAGACTAAGTTTGCCTGTTTGTGGCCACAGAAGATCTAAACTACTGTCACATAACTGGGGTGTGGCTCAGCCAAATTCAAAATCAAGTAATTGCTTTCTGCACCCTGAAGTTCATCTGCTAAATTTAACTGCATAAAGTATTAGTCGTCTTTTTCTGTCGACAGCTGGTTTGCTGAGTTCTTTCAAGCATATTCTGGGATCCTTTTCAGAAGTGGCTGGACCTTGCTTGGTTTTATTTGTTTATGTAAATATTGTTCTACCATGCATAATTATTTCCTATTTAATATTGCCTCTGACTTTCTTTGAGCCACTGCAGTTATTCACCTATTTATAAAGGAAAGCCCTTAGTATTTGCCAGTTATTAGCATGCTGTGGTATGTGAACTACTCAAGGACAAGAAGGAAACCTTGATGTCATCAGTGCTGATTACTGGCAAATTGTGACATAATTGAAAAGTAGTCTGCCTCTGTTGCCTAGTTACTCAAATAAAAGTTCTTCTGGACAGAATGCGTTGTCTAGTTCTCATTTAAAAATGAAACAACAATATAAAACAGCTATGAGAATATGATTTTTCTGCATATACTGTTGTGGAGTTTCCTGGCTGGAGTATATATAGACACAGGAGTGTATAAATATCTATACAGTCATATCAGCCTGTGATTGTGCTACTGGTTCTTGGTGACTTCTGTTACCTCCATTAGTGGAACTGTTAATTGAGAGTGATATTGTGAGTGTTTTTCAAGAGGTTCTCCCAGCAGCACAACTTCAGCTGATACTGTGTTGTGAAAGATCTTTTGCTTGCACTCAGTCCTTTATTTCAGGGGTAGTTTCTCACACTGTGGTTTAGGGATTCTCTGCTCATCAGGCATTCAATCCTATGGCATTTCTTCATATGATTAGGTAACAGATGCGTTTACTTTACTCTTCCTGGCTGGCCACAACACTTGCAAATGCATTATCATAAATCTCTGCATGTATAGGTAAATAATATCTTAAAAGCAAGATGAACTAAAATTCAGCTGAGGAGACTTAGCTCTTTTAGACTCTGAGGAAAGCTTGGTCTCAGTGCAATCTTACACTGTTTAGATCACTCAGTTGTATATATATATTTTTTTTCTATTTATAATTATGCCTTTGTCCTTTGTGAAAAACTTGCTGTTTATAAAAATATTGTAAAAAACCCCAAACAACCAAACCAGAAGTGTTTAAATTCTTGACGTGGTTTAATCTCAGAATCATCCCATTAGTTTACATAGCCTAGTTTGGAGCCCTGCTTCTCATGTGAATGGAAGAGGTTTTTTCCTTTAAAAAAGCAAAACCAGAAAAGAATGTTTTGAAAGGTAGAATGAAATAAGATTGTCATGTTATTTGGTAGATGATTTAACATTTGAGCCTCTGTTATTTGCATATCAAAATGAGACATAAAAGCAGCTTGAAAAAACAACTGCAAAGCAGTAACAAGAAGCTACCTACCAAAACTCATATATAGGACTGGGATAGACGGTCTATTGTATATATTCATGTCATTCTTGAAAACAGAAAAAAAACAAATCGTGTATGGAAACATCTGAGATTGCAGCTCATTGTAACTGCAACGGCTTGTTACTGAAATTCTTTTCGCATTAATTTTTCCGCTCTTGAGTTTTAGTTCTTCTAGCATTTCTTGTGTTCTCCCCCACAACCTTTTTTTTTTCTTTTCCTTTTCACTTGCCTTTTTAACTCAGTTAAAAACTGCTTCTCCTTCTCATGGGGGAATAACTGTCTCTTTCTGGGTATTGTTTGGAAATGTATCTCTTTTGGCAAATATAAAGGCAACATTAAGCTGCACATTTTATTTTAAAACCAAAACAACATATGCAGCTGACTCTAATTTTCTATCATTAAAGAAGAATCAAGTAAGTGGAACAAAGAACTCTGTATACAAATAAGAAAATTTCACTTTCACCTAGACATGTAGTCACATGGACCAGCTGGTATAAATTGACATTGCCTTTAATAGAGCTATACCAGGTGACACCAGCTGAGCATCTGGCACCTATTTAGAGGATAAAATATAAAATTAATTTGCTATTTTGATATACATCTGTACTTTCAATGAAGAGAGGGTTGTTTGAGTTGGAATATCAATCTGCACGTTATTAGTTAACAGATTAAAACTAATCTGAGAAGCACTGGTGATTGCATACATATTTAGATTTTAACAAGTCCATGTTTTTGCAGAACTGTGAGTAATTATGTGCCTGACTGGGTGAAATTGGATGAAATAAATCAATAATTTATTATGAGAATTTACTCATCGATTTAGTGTGCAAATCATCAGTAATCATATGCACTGTGCCAAAGAGTGAGTCGAGCTGAGCTCATTAAAAAGTCTTATATAAAACTCGACTCCTTGGGATAGTTCGGTCACATGATTGACAATACTTAAGATTCTTAGAGCCCTTCATTTAGCTCAGCCTTAGTAACAGATTGTCCTTTTTGCTATGAAGTCAGAACACTATTATCCATCCATTTGCTCAGAGATGCACTTCTCCGATCCATTCTCACACTTGCAGTAGTCTTTCAAATTCTGCTCATCACATTTTCTTTGTTAGATTTTAAAGTCTTAATTGACTAAAAGAGTAATTCACATTCTTTTAAATCACAAGAAAAGTGGTGAGGGTTTAGCGTTATGTGACTGTCAATGCATAATTCTCATTTGTGTTTTTTGAATACCCTGTTGTGTTTTACACTACATTTTGAAGGTAAAGTTAAGTGCAGTTTAGAGCATTCATTTTAAAGTAGGAGGTTGACACAGTGAAGAGACTATAGCTGGGGAGCTTTGATAGAGCAATCAAAGGCCATCAACACTTAATGGCTCTACACCAGTGGATCAATGTGCTTGCTAGCAGCAGGGCCATTGACTTTGAACAACTCTCTGCCCAGAAGCTGAAAAGGGTGCATGTTCATGTCAGAGCTGGCAAATCTGCAGCATAAGCCCAGGCGGCTGGAAAGAGTCACAGGCTGTTTTAAAAAGGGAAAGTTCTCAGTGCAAACAGGGAATTTTCTTCTTCAGTAGCTAGGCGAGCAGTTCAACAAGGCCAGGGGGTTGTTTGTCCGGAAGACATAGCCTAAATCCTGAATCCACTCTGTTGCTAAAGGAACGGGGGATGGTAAATGTTTTCTGGGATGTTTAGTTTTAGATAGATATGTGCTTTATTTTTTAAATAAGAAAGTTTGTATGCAAGTTTGAGAAACTGCATAGCTGAGTCAGTGGTTCTTCCTTTTCCTGTGCATTATCCCTGAATGTTGCCATTGTGAAACTGGACTACACGGTAGAACAGAAATTTATGTCAAAAATTTCCAAGTCAAATTTTTGTGGACAGCTGTGTCTCAAGGAGCCTGATACACAGGTTTTACAGTGTTAGCAGCAGCACCGTATGATGCTCCATTTGCAGACGACACTGGGTTGGGCAGGAGTGTTGGTCAGCTTGAGCATAGAAAGGCTGTACAGAGGGATCTGGACAGGTTGGTTCGATGGGCCGAGATCAACTGTATGAGATTTAATAAGGCCAAGTGCCAGGTCCTGCACTTCGGTCACAATAACCCCATGCAATGCTACAGGCTTGGGGAAGAGTGGCTGGAGAGCTGGCTAGCGGAAAAGAACCTGAGGGCGTTGCTTGACAGCTGGCTGAACATGAGCCAACAGTGTGCCCAGGTGGCCAAAGAGGCCAACAGCGTCCTGGCCTATATCAGAAAAAGTGTGGCCAGCAGGAGTAGGGAACTGATTGTGCCCCTGTACTCAGCACTGGTGAGGCCGCACCTCAAATCCTGTGTTCAGTTTTGGGCACCTCACTACCAGAAGGATGCTGAGGTGCTGGAGCGTGTCCAAAGAAGGGCAATGAAGCTGGTGAGGGGTCTGGAGCACAAGTCTTATGAGGAGTGGCTGAGGGAAGTGGGGTTGTTCAGTCTGAAGAAAAGGAGGCTGAGGGGAGACCTTATCGCTCTTTACAACTACTTGGAAGGAGATTGTAGTGAGGTGGTTGCTGGTCTCTTCTGCCAAGTAGCAAGTGATAGGATGAGAAGAAACAGTCTCAGGTTGTGCTAGGGGAGGTTTAGAATAGGTATTAGGAAAAATTTCTTAACTGAGAGAGTGGTGAAGCATTGGAACAGGCTGCCCAGGGAAGTGGTGGAGTCAACATCCCTGGAGGTATTAAAAAGTCCTGTAGACGTGGCACTTCAGGATATGGTTTAGTGGACATGACGGTGCTGAGTTGATGGTTGTACTTGATGATCTGAAAGGTTTTCCAACCTAAATGATTCTGTGATTCTGTGATTATAGGTAATGGGTAAAAGGTAACTGGATTCACAGACGGAACAACATGCTTGAAAAAAAGGTGGATAATGGAATGTGGTCATTTGAGTGGGAATGTTTCAGGGCATAGATGTGTTTTCAACTGTGACATTGAAAGGATATATCATAGAGAAATACAGAGATTGACATTCTGTTTTTGAAAAGAAGCTTTTCTATAATACAGACAAAGCTACAACTTGTAGGCACTGATATCACATCAACACATCACAAGCTTTTTATTTAATTGAGTGTGATTTAGGAAAAAGCATTTAGAACACATTCTGCTCCATCACATCAAATCAATTTAAATTAACAGACCAATGTTTCAGCTGTAAACTGATGCTAATCAAGGACAAGATGCTAGAAGTTACTAAGCATCTCTTGTAAGCTTTAAAGAACTTTGATTTCTACACTGGGAACACAGAGTGACAATCCACATCTTTCACAAAAATTTAGGGTCTTTGTAGGATTTTTTTCAGTTCAAAAAATGGTCTTTGATCTTTGGTCTGGATTTGCCACAACTATAAGTAAATGTTTAGCCAGGTAACACTCTGAATAGGTGATATTAGGCCAATGATGAAATCAAATACGTTCTTAAATAGATGGTGAATTTTAGTGTTATCATCTGAATATCCCAGAAATATTATTTAAAGGAAATATTTTTTTTCTTTAAGATTGAGACAATTAAAAATAACTCCAGCAAAAACAGTTATTAATGAAATCCTTTCATAGTATGTCATTCTAATGCTACTTAAATAATTAAACAATAACAAGAAGAAAATTCCCAAATGACAAGTTAATTTTATTTTCTTTCTTTCTTTCATTTTTTTCACCTCCAGCTAAAATCCAGAGGGACAAGCAGTTTGCTGGGTCTGCTTTAACAAATGGATGTGCAGTTCCTGTTACCAGGGCTACAAATTATGGCCATCTTCTCTGAAAATCATAGAAACAAGACTACAACAAACATAAATTGCCTATAATTTTCTTATTTCAATAATTCAGATTTACATTTCCATTGCTGAGGATGAGTAAGGGAAAGTATGATTCATGTCGCAGTGAAAAGCTATTAAGGTCTAGGATTACTTAGGCTTTGAGTGAAAGGTGCCTGTTACGGTAAATGTAGAAAGCTAAAATAAAATCTTCAGTTAGATAAGAAGATGTATTTAAGATCATTGCACCAATTTGGCTGGAAATGTGTGTCAGTCCTTGAAATTGTACTTTCCCCCAAATTTCCTAGTTTATTATTAGTACATTGAAAACAATCTAATTTTCAACCAGGTTTAAGTACTATGGGTTCCCCCCAAAAAAGAAAAAAAAAAAAAAGAGAAAAATCTAAACAAATCTTCTCCAGCCCTTCACTGTCTTCCTAGCAGTGAGGTGGAAATTACTGTAAATATGAGCCAAGCTGTTTGCAAATGAGGGTCTCCTCCTTTGAGGATCTGTATTCACGCCATGGTGCTCTAAGAGTTAGACCTTTCTGTCCTGGTGCATCTTGAAACAGGGGAACGCACTGTATAAAAGACATACATTCTGCAGCAGTTACACAGCTCTACGCTTTAGTGCATGATGTGTCTGTAGCCAATGCTCTCAGAACCTTGGAGTCTATCCTCACTTTGGTATTTTAGAAATCAGAAATCTGTCTGTCTTCAGAGCTTCACTGTATTCATTGCAAGGTATTCACTGCCATGTTGCATCTCTTCGTGCCTTAATTCGTGGGTCATTGGTGTGAAGGCTATTGCCCTTTCTAATGAGGAAATGAAGGCCTATGGCATTTGTACAACATTATTCATTTAGATAGCTTGAATAAAGGAAGGTGTACTGAGGCTAAGATTGTTCATAACCAATAGAGTTCATCTTTAAAATCTGCATATCTACATCTGAAATATCAGTGGACCATAGGCAAAGACATTTACAATTTGAGTCCTGAGGCAGGAATCACATCACCTGTGGTCACACAAATCACACCCTAAGGTTTTCATATTCTTTCTGTTGACTACAAAGGGAGTCTGGAGCAGCCAGCTCAAATGAAGTATCAAAGTTGTAAATGACAGAATCAGTTGAGAAGACATCCCAGTGTATGATGGCACCCACCACGGAATCAGTTTAAATATACTGATCTCGGAACGGGCCCAGAATCAAGACTGGCTCCTTTCATTATTCTATCTAATAATTTCCAAAAAGATCTGTCTCAAATATTTTAAATTGAACAGTCTTAAGTTTAAATGCATTTATGAATACAAAATTTTTCATAATCGCTTAATATTAGAAATAAAGGAGTAAAAACAATTATTTCAGAGTAGATTGTATGTTAATGTACATTTTTATACTTGAAGTAAGAGTGATTATTGGTATGTTCACTAATAAATGCATAAAATAATAAAATCAAAATAAAAAAATCAAATTATTTGAAACACTATTTTGATGATCCGTAATGAATGTATTTGGACTCTTCTTTTGACTGTTAATTTCAAAATTTTATATTTATAATGTTATTTATATTTAAATTCAGAATTACCTCTTTTACCTTCAGTAAAATATTAGAGTACACTAAGAAAGAAATAAACAAGCAAATCAGCTCCTCTAAACAGTTCTGAATACTAGTTTTCCAGTAGCATTCTATTGTTTCTTTACCAAATGGTTCAGATTACTTACTTAAAATGCATTTAATTATTTTTCTGTTGAACCATCAATTAAATGATGGTTCAGTTAAAAAATAAATACGAATATTTGTGAGCTTTGTTCTCAAGATTGAAACAGTGTTTGTGACACTAAGCATTAAACAGTATTTAGGACACTAAATTCAAGGTAGATACATATTTCAGCGGTGGTTGTAATTTTGTGTGTTTATCATATATCCCTTCCACATGTTCACAGCAAGCAAGACCAAGAGAGTATTTGTAGCTGCATGTCCTCAGCCTGATTTGAAATTTATTGAACATATATTAATACATTCAGAAAAGTCCTAACTGCTTTTCCAGTAAGCCAGAGTGTATACGAATAGTAAACGCAGAGATTTCATTTCATAAATATGTTCCCACAACTCTTTCTTTGGCAAACAAGGGCTTTTAATTAAAGAATTTTCCATCATAAGTAAATTAAAAATAAAAGGTGTCATGAGATCAATCCTTTCAGCTCCTGAATGCCAACGAATAGAAATGCAATAAGCTAAAGTGTAAGATTCTGGTTTGCAAGGTGAAATCCAGCTTCATTATAATCAATGGAAAGCTTTGTTATTGATTTCCATACAGCCCAGATTTTTCTTGACACCATTTGCTAAGTACCTGTGCTAATAGGCTCTTACATAGCAGGGGGGATGTGTACTGTCACCAACAAAGTAAGGAAAGCTGCACTCTGGTCACTGAAGAGAGCAGAGGTGAGTGGGAAGTAGCCTGAGGTACAGCCAGAGCAGCACAAGGCCCAGACATAGATGCTTTGTCCGCACCTACTGAATGCACTAAGACGCAGCAAAATAACGTTTAGATTTTCATTTTCTCCCACTGACAATCACTATTCAACAATGCTTTCTGTGTGCTTTCAAACTCACGAGCTGGAGCAATCCCGAGTTATTGCCATGTTGTGACAGGCGTGTTCCCAATGCAACTTAGCCTCTCTGAAACAGCTGCTGAAGGCTGCATACCTTGTACCGGCCTCGGCTTTTGAAACACTAAGCTTCTCTCTTCATGTACGTTGTTTGTATCATGTACTGTAAAGCAGTATCTTGGATGGCCTTACTTGTGGCTTTGTTATTATTCCCTTGAAACCCTGGGCGGAGCACTTTAAAATCTTTTGTTTTCCTAGCTTGCATCACACACTTAGAGAATGAATGTAAGCAGAACTAGCTCCAGATTCAATTGTGCATAGCCTACAATTCAAATTACTGCAGCTACGCTCTGTTTTGTTTAAAGCGGCTTATCTTCTCCTCTTTGGGAACTAAAAGGTTTTCTATAATGGGATAAGGGAGAAGACATTGGTAATTACTCATTTTCATTTTCAATAAACTTTGTTTCACCCAGGGCAAGGCTAACTCTTGTTTACAAATGAAATTGATACTTATTTTTAGCTTCAGTTAACCACAGCATAGACATTCTTTAAAAGTGTTTCAGATAGGAACAAACCTTTTTATAGAGAAGTGGGAAACGAGTTACAGATGAAACCTCATGTATTTCATGAAAGCCTTCAGGATCAAAGTTTTTTTCTAATTTGGAAAACATCTATACAAATCTATAACTTTAGTGGAAGTCTGCGTATTCTCAAAGTGCTGTCAGGTTTTTGTTCCTAAGTTCATCTTTTTGATGATACAGAAGTAACTGTGTTATGACTCTTTCTCTGCCTTGTTTTTCACTGTATTATGCTGACTGAATTAGTGAGGAGGTACTGTGTGATGTGGTGAATGCTCTAAAGTTCGTGACCCACTCCGGGTATGTGCAAGGAGACATTGGTTCAGCAGGGTTCTCCCAAGTCCCTGACTTAAGACAGCCGTTAAATGCTGTTTCAATAAACTAATAAACTTGATATGCTGGTAGAGAACTTTGGCAGGGACTGACAGTTCTGTGCCATATATTAAAAAATGTGTAAAAACTTTGGTTGAAATATCACTTAAATTTTATTTTTCTAACTAGCTACTCAGGGGGTTGAACTGAAATGATTAAGTAACTGAAATAACTGATCTAACTCAGCAACTTCAGAAATCTGCATCCAACCTGGATCTTTGAGGTGAGCATTGTCTGGTTATCAGATACGCTACCGTTGCTGCATGGCTGCTTTGCTCCTTAGTTTTTCAAGTTGACACTTACAAAATGCTGTGATAGTTTTTCTGTTTAATTAAATGCAGCGGTGCACAATCTGCATGTCGGTGAAGGCAGGTTCTAAAATTTGCTAAGTATAAGCAAGTGTAGTAACAGTTATGTTGCAGCCACAGTGATATATATTCCCAATGATTCAAAACAACTTTAGGAACACAAAACATTCAAGAACTATGTTTTCTTTAATCCAGGTTGTTACCTTTACAAGAAATACCCTGAAACATGATACAAAACTCTTAGTATTTAAATATTTAAAAAGATTAGGGAGAAGAATGCCTAACGCAACAGACTGCTCCATGAACTCCAATGTACATGAGAAAGATTTTTTTTTTCTTTCGATAAACATTTGCAGTAACCATTTACAAATATCCAGTTTCTAGCTGCTTCTTTAATACTAAAACTGAAATTATTTAGTGGAGTAAAAGCCTTACAAATATTTTTCTTTTTTAAACTTCAAATAAGTTCTGTTAGAGTTCAAATATTTTTGACAATAAAAGTATTATTTTCAATTAAATATTGAATTTATTGAATAACTAATAATAATCTTTAAAGCACTTGTACAGATTTTAAACAATTTAAGAAGTTGAAGGGCATCAAGGTTGTTTCAGAGTATCACTTTAGAGAATGACATTCTGAACTCAATAATTGTCAGATAATGTATGTTAATAAGAAACTTTAAGATCTGTACTTTTCCCCTAACTCTTTACAGAGTATCTGGGAACAAAAAAGGCAGTCAGTCTGGAGGTTATGAAACTTTGACTTCTGTCAATAACGTGGCCATTTTTATCTCTTTAGAGATTTCTAATGCTAAAGAAGTGTAAAAGAAAGACAAAAATCTGAAGCTGATATGGGCAAACTTCCAGAGTGTTCATAAAAATAGTGTCCTAACCAATCTGCAAGTGAAATATCAGGCAATTAACATTGAAAACATGTTTAATTAGGGTGAATCACATAAAAAGAAATGTTGGATAGTTCTATTTACACAATCATTATATTTACCTTTTTGCTAGAGCTTTAATTCAAAGATTCAACACTTAAGTACTAATGTTGTCTCATTTTCCATAAAGATTATAAATTGTTAGTTAGTTACTTCTCAGTGACAATATGAGGAGGGTTTGTTAGTTAGTAATAGTCTAGATGCAGGATTAATGGTAAGAAATCGTTATATACAATAAGGAACATACAAAAAAGGTATATAAATAGATAATACCTAAAGAGTCCTAAAGTGAAAAAATAATTGGAAAAGTTTTTTTGTGACATAATCACACCCCAAGCATTTGTTAACTAAAGTCTTAGAGATCCATAGTTTACTTTCTTATGAGAATAAAATGCTGCCAGTAGTTGTATGTTAGAAAATGAAAAATCCATACACGTTTTATTCAATACATATTTAATAAAGTGTTTGTTTTTTTAAAAATATACTTATACATAATATACAGGTTCTTTATAAAAGCACACTTTCTCCAAAGGCTGTGACACTTTATGTGGTATGACTTTGCCAATATACAGCTCTTTAGAGTTGATCAACAGCTGACATGGAAAAGTATCCTGGAGTCATCTAACTTTTTTTTAAGCATTCTACTGTTCCCCACATGAAGGTGAACAAATATTGACTGACCATTTTCATGATCCATGGTGACCCGCTGTACACTTGCTACCTGAGAGGAATATTCATACTTTTTATACATATGAAGGCAAAGTAGCGAGAGTTGTATAGTTTTAGCTTTGGTTTGTACACCTGCATTTTAAAATTCTATAAAAAATCTTACAAAGGATTGAAAATGAGTTTTTGGAAGGCAAGTAAATAAATACAGGGTTTTACTATGTAACGCTGCATGCTAACTGCAGTTGTTGTTTCAGGGCAAACAGTGAACAGGCTTGTGGCAGACCCACACAGAGTTGGGACTTTGTAGATAGGGACAAGGACTTTTCCTTTGCCAAAGATCTATATTACCCACCATAACAAAAAGCATGCTGGTGTGAGATATTCTCATTAGTCTGCTCTGCTTAGCAGGTGTGCTGCTGCCAGCTGTGCCAGCTGCAGCTTAGTGGTGGCCCTCAGAGTCAAGCCAAGGTACAGTCAAGGTACAGCACAGCAGCAATCAGCTCTTTTGTGATAGGAACAGAGTCTTTCAGATAACGACCTATAAATTTTACTGTATGTAAACATTTTGAGTGTTTTTACTGCTATGCAGCACTTAAAAATAATAAAAAAGTAGCTGGAAACAAGGATTCACTAGGAAGTTGTAAATAGTCTTAAAATATCAAGATAATTATGCTGGATAATTAGCAGCAAAAGACAGCACATAGCATCACTAGCTGTCAAAGATGTAGAAATTGTACTTCAGAAGTTTTGTAGTGCCAAAAAAGTGCAAGCTGAAAAAATGAAACTGCAGATGATCTAAAATCACTTTGGCAAGAACGGGAAAGTGAATCTTCTTAGTGGCTTATTGCTATATATGTTGTTCCATCAGTCACTTTACATTATGCCTCATGTCAAGGTGTTAGTGTCAAAAATTGCCTTTACTCATATATCCTTTTAGTAGGTAAGAAAGCTGATTAACTTATTGAGGAGGTAATTACCTAGACAAGAATTAAGAGTTAGATTGTCCCTGGATCTTTCACATATGCTCAAAGAGAAAGAAAAAATGAACAGCTACTCTAGTTCTGTTCCATCTAAGCAATGGTTCAGTTCAGGATAAGACCCTTCTAACTTCATGAGCAAAACGTTGTATCAAATTGTGTTATTACCCAAAAAGATGGTTCCCTGCACTTAATTTACCTTGAAATAAAGCAATAAATTAATTGATATATCTGTTCCAGTTGTAGTTTGTATAGACAAACTCTGAGCCAATTAAAAGGCAAATTTTCTTGATTCTTCTGTTAAAACCAAACATTTCTGCCACAATCAATATGCAACCTGAATATCAACATGCATCTTCCATAACCATATTCTAAAAAAGACAGATATGAGAGTTTTGCAGGTGAAAGCAGTGCCTAAAGCTGTGCTATTTTGCACACAGAATTCAAGATTCACTGGGCAAGAAAGAGATGGGCAAGTATAAGATTGTTTCAGTCTGTTATGTATGTTAAAACAGCCCTGTGAATGGGAAATAGAACTCTCCTCTCCCAGGGGAATGCCTATGTACCAGACTACACAGTTTTCTCAGACATATGTTTTAGGTTTTCTCAAACATAAAACACCATTATGTTATCAGCATGTAGTTGATAAGACATCCATTTTTCAGCTGTTGCTGAGCAGTACTTGCACAGAACCAAGGCCTTCTCTCTTTCTCACTCTGCGCCCACAGCATGTAGAATAGGGATGGGCAAGAGACTGGGAGGGGACACAGCTGGGACAGCTGACCTGAACTGACCAAAGTCGTATTCCATACCATATGACATCATGCCCAGAAATAAAAGTTGGGGGAAGAAGGAAGGGGGGGACATTTGGAGCTATGGCATTTGTCTTCCCAAGGGACCATTATGTGTGATGGAGACTGACTTTCCTGGAATGCGCTCAGCAATAAAACTGGGGCATACCCTTCGCAAAGTAGCCGTTAGTTGGAGACAGGCTGAGCATTGGTCTGTTCCCCTCCCCTTCCACACCCTCCCCTCCCTTTTCCTTTCTTTTTATTCCTTCTCCCTCCGCCTTCACTTTTTTAAAGGGGCTTTATTCTGGACCCATGAGTTTTTCTCACTTTTGTCATACTGGTTCTCTCCTCTATCCCACTGAGGGGAGACCAAGAGAATGACAGGGTGGGGGCTTAGGTGCTGTCCAGGGTCAACACTTATTTACTTACTGGTTTAGATTATGTTGCCAAGAACAGTATAAATAGGGAATGTGAGGAAATAAGTCTTAGTGGGCCATATCCCAAGGAACTGGGTACTGACATATCTAAGGCTTATGTTTCTGAATCAACTGAAGTTCTGCATTTTCTGTGAGATAAAAAACTCAGGTAGAAATTCAAAGATATGGAAGATGCTAAAAGGCTGCAGGTTGTGAAGTTCAGCCGTATTTGGGATTTATCAGCAGACAGGGATTTTCAGAACTGGTGCACTGATGACTAGATGAAATCAGTGCTCTCGGTGTCTAAATCCGGAGGATACAAGGTACTCGTTGCACAATGGCTTCAATGAGAGACAACCACATACAGAAGTCATATTGATTTCCTTAGGCAAGATCGTAGCTCTTGTGTAACTTATTAGGACGTGTCTTGTTTACTTTGTCTCTGCTGATTCTGTATTGAATAATCAGAGTAAAGAATCAAACTGACTTCAATAAGACTTGGATCAGGTCCTGAATGACTGAGTAAGAAAGTTCCTTTTACTGAAATTACACAAAGAATCCTTCCTCCTTAATTTGTTAGTTATTCTTTACACCAGACCTGTTTCTCTAACAATGATTGTCCTTGGTACATGGCTAAAACAAAGAGAAAATAACAAACAAACAACATCTTCATT